>NW_011494706.1:1611402-1648701 GCF_000754665.1 Bison bison bison
GAGGAGAAGGGGACGACAGAGGATGAGACGGCTGGATGGCATCACTGACTCGATGGACGTGGGTTTGAGTGAACTCCGGGAGATGGTGATGGACAGGGAGGCCTGGCGTGCTGCGATTCATGGGGTCACAAAAAGTTGGACACGACTGAGCGACTGAACTGAACTGAGGGATGTAAGTACAACATGATAAAGATACCGGCAATGGCACCTGACTCCAGTACTCGTGCCTGGAAATCCCATGCGCGGAAGAGCCTGGTAGGCTGCAGTCCATGGGGTCGCTAAGCGTCGGACACGACTGAGCGACTTCACTTTCACTTTTCCCTTTCATGCATTGGAGAAGGAAATGGCAACCCACTCCAGTGTTCTTGCCTGGAGAATCCCAGGGATGGGGGAGCCTGGTGGGCTGCCGTCTATGGGGTCGCACAGAGTCGGACACGACCGAAGTGACTTAGCCATAGCCATAGCTACATGTTAAAACTGAAAGTTAAAGTTCTAAGAGTTTTCACACAAGAAAAACTTTTGTTTTTCTATTTCTTTAATGTTGAGTCTATGTGAGATGATGGATGTTCACTAAATTTATTTTACTCATTTCATGATGTATATAAGTCAAATTATTATACTGTATACCTTCAACTTATACAGATCAGATCAGATCAGTTGCTCAGTCGTGTCCGACTCTTTGCAACCCCATGAATCACAGCACGCCAGTCCTCCTTGTCCAACACCAACTCCTGGAGTGCACTGAGAGTCACATCCATTGAGTCAGAGATGCCATCCATCCATCTCATCCTCTGTCATCCCCTTCTCCTCCTGCCCCCACTTATACAGGGCTATATTTAAATCACATTTCAATAAAATTGGAAGACAAGTAAACAGCAAATAAATAATAAGCCCTGTGACTAAAACTGAGTAAAAAAAAAATTTAAAAGTGCCAGAGGCCTGGACTGCACTGACTCAGGACTATGCCACAGGAATTTCAAAAGCTCATGAGGTGATTCTGGTGTGCACCAGGATTGAGAGCTCACTGGACTCATCTCTTAATTTCTGTGAATACCAGTCAGCAGTCTATGATGGTATTAGGATGCTAACAGCATTTGCCACATAGGATATGTGTTTGGAGTGCAGGTACATAAAGCTCCAGCTCAAGTCAGCACATAATGATGCATAATACGCTTTGGATCTCAGGCTACCCTCCCCTTCTGACAGACTGGTTTTAGAGGCAGATGCTAATTTTCTCCAAAGAAACAAGGGCTTTACAAAATAGTGAGGAGTGAACTTGTTGATTTTGGCTACTGTACTAGCTCTCCGTTGCTGCAGTAACAAATTACCACACATTTATCATCTTAAAACAGCACCGATCTGTAATCTCACAGTTCTGTAGGTCAGAAGTCCAGACAGGCTCCAGCTCGGGGTCTCCTATCCGGCAGCTTGGGTAAAAAATACACTTCAGGCTCACTGAGGATGATAGCACAACTCAGGCCCTTGCAGCTGAGGACTGAGACCCCGTTTTCTCGCTGGATGTCAGCTGGGGTTCGCTCTGCTGCTAGAGGACGTGCACATTTATTTTCACCTGGTCCCCCTTAGCTTCAAAGCAACAACAGGGTAGTTTATCCATGCTTCAGATCTGACGTCCTTTTCTACTCTGGTTGGAGAAAGCTCTCCATTCCTAAAGGCTCTTGTGATTACACTGAGTTCATCTGGATAATGCCAGATAATCTCCTTGTTTTAAGAAAGTAAACTATGATTTGGGCTTCCCAGGCGGCTCAGTGATAAAGAATCTGCCTGCCAATGCAGGCGATGTGGGTTGGATCCCTGGGTTGGGAAGATCCCCTAGAGGAGGGTGTGGCAACCGACTCCAGTACTCTTGCCTGGAGAATCCCATGGACAGAGGAGCCTGGCGGGGTACAGGCCATGGGGTCACAGAGTCAGATACGACTGAGTGACAGCACAGCACGGCAAACTATACTTTAGCACAACAGAATCACGGAAGTGCTATTTCCTCAGATTCACAGGTTCTGGTGGTTAGGCTGGGACATTTTTGGAGAGGGGAGGCTATTTTACAAATTCTATCTACTGTAACTGCCCATCTGCTTCACAGTTGAGCACTCCTTTACCCCAGAGGCCCTCATTCATTCTTCAATCGTGTTTTCAGCAGGTATTCAGCAATCCCCAGGTAAGTGCTAGTACCTCTCATGTCTTTTACTACAGCTCCAACAGGTATAATTTAGCTCATGTATTAGGTAAAAACCAGGGCAGGAATGATGTCAGCTTCACATGTGTGCCCTTTCATGGACACAGAGGAACAGCAGGCTGACCTCACCTCGAGGTGTCAGAGGTATCACGCAGCCAAGCCTGGAAATTCCAATCAGACACAACGTGATGAACAAAACCAAACAGTTTGCCCTAAGGGCAAAGTGAATGACACTGATGGGTGAGGAACACCAGGGTTTCAGAGATAGTTATGAATGGAGACAATTTCAGAACTGAGTGACCCCGGGCAATCTCCATGACCATCCTAGCCCACACTGCACAGGCAGCTCCCAACTTTCCTGCCTACTCAATTCACTTTTCTCAGAAACCCAGATTGGTTCACAACAGTATTCTTTTGAGCAAAGCATACCTGGGAGTTGTTCAGAGCAATCTGAGGAGTTCCCGGGCAAGTATTGTTTTAGCTTCACTCTCAGTCTTTAAACTGAGAATGTTTTAAAGCACTGAAAAAGCACAAATGGTGAGAGAGTGGGAAGGTCTGGATACTCTTGAAGAGCCAAAAGAAAACAAAATGATAAAGGACTGAAGATAGAAGCCACAGGTGAGCTTTCATGGCCAGATTTTTACTGAGATTCTGTAGTGAGGTGGGGTCCAATCTCCCCTGCACGTCTGAGGCACCTGTTATTCCCCAGCTGCTAGGAGTGTGGGCCGCTGATGGTTCTCAATCAAGTTCCAAGAATTACCCTCAACTGAAGAGAGCTACCTTGTCCAAAATCATGCCATTTCCTTGGGCAGTCCTTATCCAGTGACCAGCTAAATAGAGGTTTCCTGGCTCTCTGAAAGTGCAGCGTTCCTATGAAAGCTTTCATAAGCTGGAATGGCATAAAGCAAACAAGCAATTACCTTAGGACACATCGTGCTAACAGATGCACAAAATAAACTGAGATGGAGCACAGATGCTCACAGACACAGTTCAAAACGAGGGTGGTGTGATGCTGAGATGCTGAGGGTAGTCCCTGGGGAAGGGCTTGATGGTGCCACGGTACCCCCCTCAGGAGGGTGTGCTCCATCTCTGTAACGGCTCCATCACAGCAAAATCAATGCTGTGGAATGGTATTCTCACTTTTCTTACCTTCTCCATAAAAACGAAAATCTTCTTTGGATTTCTTGTGTTAGCAAGTGAAAGTCGTTCAGTCGTGTCTGACTCTTTGCGGCCCCATGGGCTATACAGTCCATGGAATTCTCCAGGCCAGATTACTGGAGTGGGGAGCCTTTCCCTTCTCCAGGGGATCTTCCCAACCCAGGGATCAAACCCAGGTCTCCCACATTGCAGGCAGATTCTTTACCAACTGAGCCACAAGGGGAGCCCAAGAATACTGGAGTGGGTAGCCTATCCCTTCTCCAGCAGATCTTACCGACCCAGGAATCAAACCGGGGTCTCCTGCATTGCAGCTGGATTCTTTACCAACTGAGCTATCAGGGAAACAGGTACTAATATAGGTGTTTTGTAAAAGCAAAGTGGAGGAGAGCAACTTTTAAAGCGGGGGATACCTGTATTGGTGTCTAAGGGCCAGGCAGCCTTGCCTCAAGTATACAGAATAAGAAAGACTGAAGGGCCCACCCTCCTCCAGGGGATCTTTCTGGAGAGTTTCCCTGTTCCCTCTCCCTAGGTGTGACTCTCAAGGCCACTTACCATCTACCTTTTTGCATGCTCCGCTCACATCAGCAGCAGATCCTCACAAGTCCCATTAATCCTGACAATAGATTGTTCATCAGAGGTCACCAAAGTGTGTGCGTGTGTGTACAGGCACGCAAGTGTGTGTTGTGCTTAATTCAAGACAGAATGGGCAAATGATCTGGCAGTTTAACATATGACTGGAAAATAAATTTGTTGTATTTTAAAATTGCATTATAAGCTTTGATTTTGCCTTTTTAAAGCCTCAATTTCACCTACCAAAAACGGTACTGAAAGCTAAGAATGAAAAGGTGAAAAATCCAGAGGTGCAGAAGTTGTGAATATATTTTGACTCTATGTTCAAGTCACATGCCTGATGTGATTTCAGCTTCACAGCACAGTTGATTGGAATTATTCACCAACACTCCCATTCACCACCCTGGTCTTGATCTTAGAGTGGGGAGATGAATTGAGAACAAAAAATAAAATTACTAGTTGGAACTGTATGAGCATTAAACGATGTCCAGGAGACAATCTTACACGAAGAACTACAAGAATAAAAAGAGTATTGGGGGAAAATTGAATTACGTATTTAGTTGAAAATTAGAAAGACATTGAAGATTGAGAAAGCACGAATTATATCTATCTTTTTATCTCCGACAGAGGCTTGCAGAGAGTAAGTCATCCATAAATATTTGCTCAACTAAAGGATCTAAAATTGTGTCTTCATTACACCTTATAACACACCCATCTGCTGTGGTTATAATCCAAGAGGTCTGGGCAAGGTAACATTCCTCTAGCCCTAAAGCAAGCCATCCTATTATGCCAGTTTTTCTTATAGCTTAGTGTGCCTTGACTCTAGAAGCCGGATTGTTTCTCGTTGTCATTCTTTCTTATGTGGAAGAGAATACTGATTGACAGGCTTAGAATTAGGGTATTAGGAGATCTGAAGTCTCTATTACCACACGCCAGCTGCCTGGGTGTGATTCTGACTTATATTAATCTAACAAAATAAATCAAATGTTTGCTGACCTTCTGTACACAGAATAGCTTGGGCTGAACCTTGGGAAGAATTACCTATGGAAAGATGAAAGAAGAGGTAACCATGACAGCTCCTGATTTTAATGTGATATGCCATGGGGTGAGGTTAATTTTTAATTCTTAGGTGTGAGAAGTACAGTCACTTTTAGAGGAAATCACTAACATCTTTCTATCCTATCACATAAGGTGAAGTCTGGAGAAAACAGTGTCAAAGTAGACCAATCTACTTTAATTTCATTAAAAAAACCAAACTCACTGATGATAATAACTGTGCTTTGGGGTAAAATCACTGCCTTATATTTTCACACCTTCTATTTCCCTTGCTTCGCTTATTTGGATTTCAGTAATGGCAAGAAGTCTGGGTAATTCTACATCAAAAGTTCTACATGCAAACAGTTAAAAAAGAAAACTCTTGAAAAGATACTCTGATAAGTGAGTTTCAAATAATCTATGTGGTGATCTAGAGTTATTAGAGAGCAAATTTATTTACATTATTATGAGATAATCAGCCCTAAATGAGGTCACTTGTGATCTTATAATTTGTGAGCACCAAGTAATTTTTCATTTCATCCCACTTTTAAGTCAGTAAAGGAAACTGGGTCTTGGTGTTTTTTGAAACTGCAGACTCAGATTAAATTTCACCACTCAGTTCTGCTTCACTTGTTGAGTCACTTGACTTCTGAACAGCTTTCCATCTGGTAAATCTGAGGATTTAGTAGCCTAAGCATGTAAGGACAATAAAACATGAAAAGAAAGTCTAACTTAGTAAAATTATGAGACTCTCAGATGGAAAATAACACCAAATGTCATTATTACTTACAGATTGCAGAAATAGCAGGGCACATGTCTAATTTAGGATCACTAAGGAAACACAGGTGATTCACTCATTATTTCCCAATTCTTTTGTTCTGCTTCCACTTCTAAAATTTTGACACTTTAAAGAAGATGAAGATTTCAAAGTGGCTAATTTTTAAAGAGGAAAATGATATAAATGAAGTTATCAAGCAACCTCTGTTAAGTTTCAAGGTTGATGACTATTATACTGAAGTGAGCATATAGCTGAAATTGGATCCTAAGACCAGTTTAAAACCCTTACTGCGGTGAGACAGAACAGGTACAGGACTGAGCCTGGCGTGCCTTCACCTGGCTTTGGCTGTTGCTGCTCCACATGGGATTTACCTAAGAATGAACAATACAGACTTCACGAAATACACTGAAGTCAGATTACTGGCTATTTCCACATGGGGATCACAAATCCAGACACACTCTGGGTAAAGATGGGATTTCCTCTGAAGACTTGGGCTTCCCTTGTGGCTTAGCTGGTAAAGAATCTGCTTGCAATGTGGGAGACCTCGGTTTGATCCCTGGGTTGGGAAGATCCCTGGAGAAGGGAAAAGCTACCCATTCCAGTATTCTGGCCTGGAGAATTCCATGGAGTCACAAACAGTTGAATATGACTGAGCGACTTTCACTTTCGCAGATTACTGGGTATTTCCACATGGGGAGCACAAATCCAGACCACAGTCTTCTGAGTAAAGACGGGATTTTCTCTGAAGACAGTGAATGTTTTTCCCAACCAGTTTCCCAGGGGAGGAGTCAGTTCTCCAGCAGGAAGTAAAGTGTGAGAGCTGTAACCTGGGGTGAAGGAAGAGCTTCTTTATTTTACCCAGGGTAGATGTCAATTTGGTGGACACTCTATAAAAACGTAGCGGTATCTGGAATGCTTCTAGTGGGGGTAGTTCAGCTACTGCTGGGGCTTTGGAAATAAGGCAAGGGAAAGACAGTCTGGTGAGCGGCAAGAGGATCCCAATCCTTCTAGGCAGCTCTCATAAATTATTCTCTGCACCCTTTCTTCTGTTATTCTGGAACATCCAGGAACATCCGGCCTCTGCTCTGCTGCATAAGGGAGAGGACAAGTTCCTTCCTCAGGACCAAACACGGTGGTAGGTGGAAGTCACAGCACAAGATGATAGCACACAGAGAAGCTGGCAACAGCCAACAAGAGGGGAAGTTTTCGCCTCACTGTTTCAAATAAAATAGAAAAATACTTGTGGTTCTGTTCCGAAGGGATACCTCTGCCACGATGAAAGTGAGAGTCGCTCAGTCGTGTCTGACTCTTTGCGACCCCATGGACTATACAGTCGTCTCCAGGCCAGAATACTGGAGTGGGTAGCCTTTCCCTTCTCCAGGGGATCTCCCCAACCCAGGTCTCCCACACTGCAGGTGGATTCTTTACCACTTGAGCCACAGGTTAGCCCACGGGTGCCACAAGGGTGCCACGAAGAGCACCATTCAAAGCCTCGTGCGCCACTTTTGCCAGACAAGATGCTACCAATTTGGGGTTAAAAACAGGAAAGCAGATTCTCACTGGTTTTCAAATACTGAAAAAAAGAAAATGCACCTATATTTTTGGAGAGGTAGGTTCTAGAAGGAAACATTTCCATACAAAAGAGAAAATTCTAGGATTCTGATGACATGTATTCTGAGTCCTTTCTACTAGTTCTAGGAAATTATTTCTTCCTTCTCCTTTATGTTGATTCTAGGGAAGTTTCTTCAGCTGGTAGGAGGGAACTGAAATTCACCAAAAAACACATGATTAAAAAACAAAAATCTTTAAAACACATCTGCTGATAGGAAATGGGGGCAAAAAAAAAAAAAAAAAGGCTGAAAGAAACAAAAGTACTGCTACCAATGGGAGGAAAAGAAAAAAGCAAAGACATGGGATGAGAGAAGCAAAGAACAGGGGAAGGTTCAAAGAACCAGAAATTCAAAGGCAAGAAGTGAGCAAGATTCAACCAGGTGAGTAGGTTGCAAACATTAATTTTTATGAACAACAAATCATTTCTATGCCTAATTATTCTAAGCATATACCTTCATCTCATCAAATAAAATTACTACATAAATCTTACCAGTATGAAAAAGTAACAAATAATACTTTAAAGAAAAAAATTCAACTATTAAAATAATCATACCTTTCTAGTCTTATCTCTCAAACACATGTCCACTGAACAGTACAGTTATAAGGATGATATCCTTGCATAAAACTGAAGAAAGAAACTGAATCATTAGTTCTCTTTCAAACTCCTGCCTAGATTTTACCATTGCTCTACAATCTGACAGCAACAATGAAATTCAACTCTAAATGTTACAAGGAGTATGATTCCAGTGCTACAGGAATAGGAGGAAAGACAAGGAGGTGAGCCTTCACATATGCCCAAAGCATGATTAAGCAGAGGTGGGAAACAATATTATTACTATTTTTTTACATAGGAGGAACAAAGAATTTCATAGATATAAATATCTTTGAAGTATATAAAATGTCTGTCATTCAGGTCAGCTCAAAGATTACCTCTTCAGAGGTGTTCCCTGACCCCACACCCAGAAAATTCTTCTACCATATCACAGTTTCATTTTCCTAACACCACTCTGAACCATGGTGTTCCTTCATCTACTACCTTGTTTATTGCCTCGCTGTAGAATTAAGGCCCTATGGGAACAGAAACCTTATATATGTGGTTCACCTCTGTATTTCTACTATATTCTGGGCACAATTATTAAATAATTAGCTGAATAAATAAATTTCTCAAGTGTACATGACAGATAAAAGCATACCAAGAAATAGGAAAGCAATCTTTTCTTTTCATATGTTCTTTCTATAACATATATGTATACCTGTAAACATACATACACAGATACACACTTACCTGGACAAAAGCATAGGTGTTTCTGTTTTTTTAATATAGATTATTCAAAATCAGAGGTGGAATGTTTTGTTGCTTTAAAGAAAAATAACATGTTGCAGTAAAAATTATTTAAGCCTATTTAAATTGAATAACTTTGATGGGAAAACTGCTTAATATTTTTGGTAAAATAACCCCAAAACTACCCGTTAAAGACAATGTTTCTCCCACAACTTTTACATCAGTTAAAAATAATCAGATAAAGCAGCTTTAAAATGGTAATTTATTTTATGCAGTTTTTTAAATCCATTGTTTAAAAATGTTCAAAAGGCACTTTAAAAAACATTTAAAAATACATTTTTTCTGACTTATTGGTGATCACTTAAAATAAGCAAGTCACCAGACATTTTAAAATCATTCATGATACTATTATGTTACATAATTTTTAAATTCCAAAACACAAACATTCTCTGGGCAATATAATACACTGCTTAGCAGTAAGATTAGTTCCCCTCTAATAATATACTTTATATGGATCGCTGCAGGGCCCTGTAAAGTTATTTAAACTTTGCTGATATAAACTAAAAACTAGAGAGGTAAAGGAGTTGAAACAGAGACCTATTCAACTGTGAAACTAGTTTTAGAGTTGGTTTCTCTAAATAGAATTTATAAAATTTCTCATTCTAATCTGAACTAAAATTTCTATTTCAACTCCAATATATAAACATAAGCCATCTTTTTAATTAATAGAGGTTATATTTAGTCCAACATAAACCACAGGTTGTCCCCCAGATTTCTTAAGTACGCTTCTGTGAAGCCTACTATAAATAAGCAGTGAAATGAGGCAAATGAGGGGTTTTTTTTTTGAGAAAAAGGGAAGTTGGGGAGTGGAAGAATCCAAATAATTTAAAATAATTTTACTTCATTTAATTGAATATCTAAAATTAGTTTAAAATTGTAGACTTTTAAGTAGGTCAAGTATCCTGAGAGCCAGCAGGCATTGTTCTTAGACAAATTTTTACTTCCAATCTCATAGGGAAACAATATCAATAGGTATAAAATTATGTAAGTGATATATACAAACTCTAATCACTAAGAATAGCTGAATTAATTTTGTGAGGGCAGCATTAGTAGTTAGAAAGTGGAAGTTAGTTATCAAGGAAGTAAAGATGGGCAATAAATACAAAGAAGTATAAATTTTCAATATTCTAAAGAAGGAAAATATTCTAAAGAAATGAAAATGTAAATGAATAAAAGGGTGGATTTCATTTAATCTATCAAATGAGGGATTTTTCAAGCCTCAATCTGGTAATAATACAGTATAACAGGCTCAAGGAAGTGAAAAATTAATACTTAAAACAATTATGAAAATAACCAATTAGCAAATTTAATGCTTAATTACCATACTTTTAAAAATATTAAAAACTGGTCAGTCATTTATTTCCAAATCTTCTTACATGTAACAGAAACTCCTTCGAAGTTCAAGGTATTTGAAAACAACTGAACTCTGGGAAAAAATCTGCTTTGTATCATCTACAAACTTCCCACTTGAAATACAAGTATACTGTTATTGAAGAACAATAGACAGTGAAGCCTGTTTTAAGACCATACTAAAGTCATTTACCCAGACGACAAAAACCTTCATTTAAAAGAGAGTAAGTCATTATCCTCATCAAATCTGGATTTATGTGCTCTATTAAATACTTGGAGAGTTTTTTGCTTTACTACGTCCTACAGGACAGTCGACTGATCCTTGAAAGTGATGAATTTTGATAGAATTAGCAGAAAAACATTCCGCATTTTATATAATAGTACTTTACTATCTCTATTGAAAATTTTTTTTTACCACTAATTGTGGACATTTTTGATGACATTCATTTAGGTATGCTTTTAATGAATTAATGTGTACTTAACTAGTAATTACTGAACATTTTCTGCCCTAATATGAAACTACTAAACTTCATATTTTACTGTGGGCCCTGATATTAGTCACCCTGAAGCAGCTAAAGGATTTTGTCAAACGAATGATTCACTGACCTTTTATATTATCTTTAGTCTCTTACTAAATATATTTATATTATCCTTAGTCTTTTACTAATATAGTGTGATTCTATATTAGATCCATAGTACAGAACTACATTATACTATGCTGTATCTAAATTTTGAAAGATAACCACACTTAAGGGGAAGTAATCCTCAGTGTGTTATAAGGATGATTTGCATATGATCCACCAGGTTTAGTGGGGAATTGGAGGGCTTATTTAAACATAATTATTTGCTTCCACCACTAGAGTTTCAGAATTCAGCAGGTCTGGGGTGAGGTCCAGGACGCATTACTGACAAGTTCCCAGGTGATGCTGCCACTGCGGGTTGGGACCACTTTGAGAACCGGTGCCCAAGGGAATCTGGGAGAATGCATACTTCTGGGTCCCAAGAAAGAATCAAAATTTCTGGAATTGGGGTCTTGAAACCTCCATTTTAACAAGTTCTCAGGCAAAAGTATATGAACCACAATTTAAAGAATCATTATGACAATTTGGCTGGTTAATTTGACAACTACTGGCCAATGTATCAGATGTCACATGTCATTAAGTAAAAATGGAAGTAATGTTACATGATTAACCTCAAGGCTGACAGGGTGCAAAGAACACACAGGCTCTGAATATAAACCTTAGCTCTGTTACTTACTAACTTTCTGACAGTGGAAAAATGACTGTAGTTCTCTGAGCCTCAGTTTTCTCATCTATAATATGGGAGTAACCCCCAATTTGTGAGGATTAACACAGAGTATCTAAGCACATTACCTGGTGTATAGTAGGCATCAAATAAAAACTAGCTATTACTTATTATAAGAAATGTATGAAATATTTCCTTTGATATCTGATTTCATTAAAGCAGATTTCTCACTCATGTAAAATAAATACACTCCAAGGTAAAGAATAATAAAAAAAAACTTTACACTTAGCACTCCATACACTGGGACAAACAGTGTTCTTAAAACCCATACACATAGTCACTCATTTAATCCTCATAAAAGTCCTGTGAGGTAGGTAGTATTCCTGTCCTGTCCCTAGTCTACAGATGAGGAAATTGAGGCACAGAGTTAAGATTAAGTTAATTGCTCAAGGCTACAAAACCAGTGACGGAACAAGAATTTAAACCCAGGTGGTCCGACTCCAGACCTCAGGATTCATCATAATGCTGATTTCACATGAGTCAATTTTAAGGTTTTTGGATGTTTATGGTAAACAATTTATAATTCTAGTACAGAAAAGTAGCGTATATGGACTGCAAGTAAATTCATATTCATACCAAGGTAAAGAGTTGCTCAAAGAATAGAAAGCCTTGAAAGTCTGGCAGCTGATATCACCAAGAAAATAACAAAAAACAATTTAATAGGTAAAAACTAGGGTAAGTTTTCACTATGTTGACAGAGTAATGCCATCATTAGCCACTAGGATGAACATCCTCTCAAATACACAACACAAAGAGGTCTTGGTTTTGACATATTTTGGCACAATAAATATAAACCATGTAGCTAAGCAGCAGAATCAATGGCATGACAGCCACATAAAATTAGCATTATGATAAAACATAAGAGAAATGTAAATTATTTGTAACATTTAAGATAATCATATAGAAGGTGTATTCTGTTATGATACACTCAGATGATACTTGCTAAAAACAACTAAAATTTAACATTTTCTTTCCTTCCAGAAATTCTTTAAATAGAGGGTTAGATGAAATAGAGGGTTAAAATTAGAATGAAACATTTATGTGTTTTTGATGACAGTCTTGAACGGGTATTCTGCTCTATTCCAACTGTCCACTGACAAAAACAATCATCCTCAAAGAAGTCAGCATCAAAATTCGGTGTTATTCATAAATTAAGCATTTGGTCTTTTAATATTTGACACATTTCAGTTTGTTTAAGCATTCTGCATTTTTTAATGTTTTTAATTAACTCTGTTCAAAATCCTACAAATTACTTAGCCAGTGTAACTAACAGCCACCTCAGAACCGAAAAATGAATCTCAAATCTCTGCTTTAAACAAGTTATGCAAGGCACAAACAAGTTCTCATCTCTCAACAGAATGAGAAAGAAAGGAACTATAATTATGTAGTTGGACAAAGTTTTAAATAATCAATTAAAAATGTTACTTAGTGATTCCTGAGAATAGCACTATTATAAGAAATGCATCTCCAAATAGCATTAAATTTACTATTCATTAGTTACCCATAATTAACAACGGGTAAAACTAGGAATAAAATATTTTAAAATGCATGTTTATAGAATGCTATTAATGCTTTCAGTAAATAAATATTAATAGTTGAGAATGGCATTTGAGAATGGTTAAGCACGTTTAGAAAAGAGGCAACGGGACTCCGCAGAAGATTAACTATTAATTAGAATGAAGTATATAATACAGTCAAGGCCCATGATAATTTCAAAATGTGGTTTTATTAATGCACTTAAGGACAAGTGCCATTCTTATTCTACCTTCTTCTGGAAGAAATACTACCAATTATAAATAGTCACAGCAAATTTTCATTAGACAAAAACTGTACGTGTGTGTGTCAGGGGTGGTTGGTTCATTTATACCATACTGCGAATATAAACTCATGTTCTGAGTCTACAGACAACACTGAGCAACAATATTTCCTTCTAAATTTTCTTTAAGGCAGATCTGTTTAGCATCGTGTGTGAGTTACTAACATGGTGCAGTGTAGTTTTAGCAAATTTAACTTTTAATTTCCCAGTGAAAGTAATACATGTGGTCAGGAATAGGCAACGAATCTCTCTTCTAGTCCCTCTGCCTGGCCACCATTTTAAAAACACAAGTTTTTCTTATACATATATATATTACTGTATCAAAACACATTTTAACAGACTTCACAGCACACTTAAAGCTTCAGTTTACAGTCATTCATACGAAAGGTTTCTAACATGGAACGTTCACTTGGAAAGAATTCCTCACTGGGGTTCCAGTGTTCTCGATCAGAAATGGAGAGGTTCTTCTTCAGTGCAATGCTAGGCATTTTACCTCTGTTCATTTATGTTTTTCTTTCAAGGGCTCCTGATTTACGTTTGTGTCTTCATTTTTGTATATCTGACTTACTTCCTTTAGCATCTTCTCAGGTAAGGCAGGTTGATATCTGTATAAATAACCATACGGACGAAGATGATAAACGAGGTATTCTAACTCATACATAGTTGTAGGATCAACATAGTGAAAAGAAACTGCAAGATCGGAACAGCAACCAGGACCCTAAAAAAGTAGCAGAAACAGGCATTATTAATAAATGGCATATTATTATGTACAATATTAACATGTGGATAAAAAAGGAAACACTAGTTTTAACAGAATCAAAGCATTAAAGCTGGCAAACTAAAGCAGAGCCACATGCTTTATTAGACCCGTGAAAGAAATCAAGCGTTTTCAGAGTTCCCAACAATGTAAAATCAAACATGAAATTGCTGAAGTATATCTAACTGAAATAAAATTCTCTCGTACCCTATAGATTAGCGTCCCTCCAAAAAAACCAAACCTAGAAAACCGTGAGTCTTCAAATGAAAGAGTCAGCTATACAAAGGACAAAGTTCTATTTCTCCCAAGTTTTGCCTTCTCTTCATAATTTTCTCATTATAAATTTTTGCTTGGCTCAGCCTCAGAAAGATACCTTTAGAACATTCAGTGACTACAAAGCCTTGCCCATAATGTATCTGCAAGCTAAAACTTCATTGATACATTAACCCAAACAATCTGGTATTTAAGAGAAGAAGTGCTAAGAAGAAGTGCTAGGTTTGAGCCCATATTTTGCCTACTAGTGTATAATCTGGGGCAAGTTACTTAATCTCTATAAGCTTCAATTTCCCGAGGTGCAAAAAAAGATGTTACTTAAAGGAGACAATGTGTATAAAATGGCTGGTACCATGCTTTACCTGTAGTAAATACTCAATAAATGTTAGCTTACACTGTCAGAATAATCACATTCAGGTGGCCTTCAGTTAAACTTTTGTTCAGTTATATAATTCTCATAGATTTCTGAGCTGGCATGAGAGCAGTTAAATCAAAGAAGACAGAAACAAAATAACAACAAAAATACAAAAGCAGGAAAGAATAAAAAAAGAATAAAACAGAATTTAAAAAACTGGTCCCAGAATTAAGTAGTCAGTCACAAGGTCATTCTGGGGTCAAAACTGGCATCTGGAGACTGTTTCACTCAGATAACTCCAAAAAAACTTAAGACCATCTACCATCTTTGCAATGACTCACGGAGAAAAACAGTCAGGCAAGTTCCCAGAGAAGATTCATAGTGATCCATTAAATCAAACATTTAATAATTCATGTTTGGAAGTATGCAGCTTACAATGCAGTAAAAATATTAAGAAATTATCCACTGTATTTTCTCTGGCCTTTTCTCTAAACTCCTTTGAAACAAACACTGAATAGATGGGTTTCTTGGACCAACATGTAGACACTGAAAAATTATCTGGTGTCTACTTTTTGCATTCTTAGGGAATTTAAAAGTAGAAATAAATATGAAAAGTAAACAGATAAGTCAACTTGTGATTATCAAACCAGCTCTATTCAGTAGATATATGTGACCAAAAAATGCAGCAGTCATACTTAAAAAGTAGAAAGAAATAGGTGAAATAAATTTATGTTTTAACTGAATAAATCTATATTATTTTAATATTTAGATAGGTGATCAATATTTTCTAAATTATTGATGAAATCATTCTTTTTATTTGTGCTAAGTCCTTGAAATCAAGTATGACTTCTATTACTGGGCACATCTAAATTTCAGTAGTCATACTCCAAATGCTCAACAGTCATATGTGGTTAGTGGCTACTATAGTGGCCAATGCATAGTAAACTAAAGACTAGAACAAAAGCGGTTAATATTAAATTCCTGGATCCTCTCTGGAAGCAATTTTATATAACTCTGAAATATTATAATAATATCTTGCTTAGATTTACTGTAGTAATAATGTTATACTCCATTGTGCTGTTTTTTTTTTACTGGATGGCCAGGATAACTGCTTAATGATAACGGTTTTTTATTTATTATTTATTTAGTTAATATTTATAAGCAATAAAAGGCAATATAATAAAAGATATAATCCTTAGAAACAAAGTACCTAGTTCTTTGCATATGATCATCAGATCAGATCAGATCAGTCGCTCAGTCATGTCCGACTCTTTGCAACCCCATGAATCACAGCATGCCAAGCCTCCCTGTGCATCACCAACTCCTGGAGTTCACTCAGACTCACGTCCATCGAGTCAATGATGCCATCCAGCCATCTCATCCTCTGTCGTCCCCTTCTCCTCTTGCCCCCAATCCCTTCCAGCATCAGAGCATGGATACTCCCAAAACTCAACAGAGTTGAGTGAAAAATCACCAGAAATAAAAAAAAATCCAGGAACAGAGCCAGATTTTAAAGATGTTCCAGTGTTCTTGCCTGGAGAATCCCAGGGATGGGGGAGCCTGGTGGGCTTCCATCTATGGGGTTGCACAGAGTCGGACACGACTGAAGTGACTTAGCAGCAGCAGCAGCAGGGGAAAAAAAAGCTTTCATACATATATACATATACACACTAGTTTAAAAGTGTTAAGCAAAGAAACCAATTACAAGAGTAACAAAAATTCTAAAAACCTAAGGAGATATTTAAGAAGTAAAGATTTACTTGAATAAAACTATGAAAATTTACTAAGGGACCTAAAAGGAAATTTAAAAAATAATGGGCAAAGATATCCACTGTTCCTAAAGTAATTAGTTTATGCAAAAGTATAAAATTTGAGAGTTGCTAAAACAATTTAAAAGAAAAAGAGAGGGAGCAATAAAGGAGAAAAGACACAGTCTTAGATGAATAATTTGAAGACTTCGTAAAGCTACAAGGTTCAAAACAATATGGTACTGAGCCAAAACCAAATAGAACGATGGAACAGAACTGAAACCTCAGATATCGACCCCACTGTAAGTAATGCTATAGTGAATGATAATGGAGGTATTTTTAAATCAGCAGTGAACAAAAGACTATTAATAAATGGCACTGGAATAATTAGTTAACAATTTGGAAAAATCAGGAGTTCTCTACATCAACCATATACACTACTAATTTTCAAATGGATTAGAGGTAATATAAATAAAACTGAAGAATTAATATGCTAAAACCACATTTGATCATTTCTGACCTATAAAAAAGGCAATTTCACACACGCTGCTGCTGCTGCTAAGTTGCTTCAGTCATGTCCGACTCTGTGCGATCCCATAGACGGCAGCCCACCAGGCTCCCCCGTCCCTGGGATTCTCCAGGCAAGAACACTGGAGTGGGTTGCCATTTCCTTCTCCAAAGCATGAAAAGTGAAAAGTGAAAGTGAAGTCGCTCAGTCGTGTCTGACTCTTAGCGACCCCATGGACTGCAGCCCACCAGGCTCCTCTGTCCATGGGACTCTCCAGGCAAGAGTACTGGAGTGGGGTGCCATTGCCTTCTCCAATTTCACACACAGAGGAATGTTTTTTTAATATTTGAAAATCCACTATATTTTAAATCTGCTGTATTAAGACTGACTTCAAAATTTTCTTGTGAAAAAAAAAAAAAAATCTACTGCTAGGAAACAGACTGGAGTCCTAGGGAAAAGATTTCATTCCTAGGAACAGATTCACTTCTAAGTGAGAAGGTAGTGTGAAAGGGAACAGCATGAAAAGTTCTGAACAACTAATGTAAGAACATAACTTTTTGATTAACTACAGTATTTCACACCCTAACCTGCTAGATAAATTTTTTTTTCTTTTTAGGAGCTTCTTTAAAAAAAAAAAAAAACAAACTAGAGTATAACTGCTTTATAATGTTGAATTATAGACAAATCTTTCCCACACTGTATTTTTAGTGACTACTAAGGAAAGAAAGCAAGTATGTATGAGATTCAGGACAGCTTTGCAAACAGCAACTCCCTTAGAGAGAAGACAATTTATTAAATGATGAATAATAACAGAAGTGTGGTTTCACTTTGGGTTTATATAGAACCTCCTGAGAGAGAAGAGGCAAAATTAGGCTGGGTCAATTTTGGAACTTACAAGTCTGTTTTACAGTTTTTAAAATAACTTATAAATTTTTAGAGAATAAACGTAAAATTTCCCACCCATTTAAAAAGCTAGTACAATTTAAATAAGATATGTGCCTGGATGGGAGAAGGGTTTGGGTGAGAATGGATATATGTACACGTATGGGTGAGTTCCTTTGCTGTTCACCTGAAATGATCACAACACTGTTAATCAGCTATATCCCAATGCAAAACAAAAAGTTCAAAAGAAAAAAAAAGCCATGATACAACTAAAAATAAATAAAATATGTGCTCTGTAAATATTTGTTAATATAAACTATATTATTAGGTATACCTTATTTGCAGGTAGGAACTGTTGGCAGTACTTTTAAAGGCAAAGTGGATATCTTACTGGTTAAAAATAATAACAATTATTATGCTCCTTTGCTATTACTGTTATGTGTATCCAACATCAAAAACTCTTAGTGAAATCTTACATGCATTTAGGTGTTTTCATTATTATGCATTTGTAATGTTCTTGAGTTTAAGTATATTTTTGTACGGTAGGGGTGCAGAATTGAGACAGGAAGAGCTCAAGTAATCCTGGATAGCTTAAGAAAACTTTGCACTGAAAAAGCATCCCAAGTAGTACCTCACTAAAACCAAACCAAAACAGACTATCAAAAGTCAGACTTGGGAATACATGTGTTTTACAGTTTAGGAAATTCTTGCATCTATAATAGCAGTAAGATGCTAGCATATGGATTCAAAGAACCTCATTACATAAAACTGAACTTTAAAATGTTTGTTTATTCAAGTGGAATTTATCCCAACAAAAGTATATTTACTCTAACACACTCTACACTCCTTTGGGGAGCACATATAAGATTAATCAGACAGCAGTGGCCATGATAGAAATAATAAGAGCTTTTAAAATCAGAGAGGGATTGCAAATACTGCTAAGGCTACTCATCAGGATAGTCAAGTTATGTGACTCTCTTGAGTCTGTTTTGTCACTTGTTAAATGTAGGTTTACTGTTAAGGATTAGCTATTACTTCTGTGTAAGTACCAGGAACACACTGGTGGTTGAGAGCTGAAAAAGTAGTAATTTGCTTTAAAATTTCTTTTTAAAGCTGAAAACTTAAAAGCTCAGGTCAGATGTTTCAAGTCAAGGTTTGAAACTTCAGTGCTACTGACATTTTGGGCTGGATAATTCTCTGTTGTGAGGGGCTGTCCTGTGCACTGTGGAATATTCAGCATCTAGTAAGTTTACAATCTTGTGGATTTCTACGCTTTAGATGCCAGTAGAGTCGGACACGACTGAGCGACTTCACTTTCACTTTTCACTTTCATGCATTGGAGAAGGAAATGGCAACCCACTCCAGTGTTCTTGCCTGGAGAATCCCAGGGACAGGGGAGCCTGGTGGGCTGTCGTCTATGGGGTCGCACAGAGTCAGACACGACTGAAGTGACTTAGCAGCAGTAGCAACCACTAAGTAAACAATCAAAAAGGTCTCTAGATTTTCCCAAATGTCCTCTGGGAGGCAAAAAAGAGCCCCTGGTTGAGAGCCACTGTTTTAGATGGTGATTTGAAAACAAAGGCTTATAAAGAAGAGAACAGTACCATAAAGTGTATTATTGGACCTCTGGGCCAGAGAAAAGGTAAACAGCACCAGTAACTTGCCTCAAGACATTAATCAATAACAGAATTGAGTCTAAAAGCTAGACTCTGTGATTCCTGGTCTCCAGTCAATCATTGATGTAATGCTCATATAGTGAAAAAATGACAATAGCTTACTAAATATATACAGGCAGGAGGATGGGTAAGTTATAGTATATTCATGTATTAGATTATTATACAGCAGTCTAAAATTAATGAAGCAGATACACATATTAATGTTGATAAATTTTAATGTTGCATGAAAAAAGCATACGTTCAAGTATGCCTGTGGTACAATTCTACTTATCTAAAAACCTGCAAAACAACATACTATGTATTATTTACAAATACAAAAACATGTAGGAAAAACATAAAAACATGCATGGTAATGATGAATACTAAACTCATTACAGTGGTTAATTCTCAGGAAGGAGCTAAGAGAAATGGATTGAGGAGAGGACACTGGTCTCACCTATCTCTATACCTTTTTGTTTAAAAAAAATTTTAAAGCAAATGGGGCCAAAGACTAATATTTGGTAAAGCTGGTTGTGTTGTGTGTGCGTACACAGTTGTTGGTGGGTACAAAACAGTATATCTGCAAATATTTAGCTGTGCATTTGAAATATTTAATAATTTTAGATAAAATTCTCAGGAATGTAAGCTAAGGTATCAAGTGAGGTCCAAGACTTCAGGTACTCCCTGTATGACAGACACTGTCCTGTATCGTGACGACCACTGGATTAGACAGGTAGATCAGGTCCGTCTTACAAATGAGGAAACTCAGGCTCAGGGGTTAGGCAAATTCTGGCCATCCAAGGTCATTCAACTATTAAGTGGGAGAGCAGGATTTGAACCTAGGTCTTTGTGAACCTCAAAATCTTTTCAGGCATTGTTCCTGAAGATGAGAAGGCTCTTTACCCAGATCTTCCCATAGCCTGCTTTCTAACCTCACTCAGGTTTCTGTTCAAAAGTTACCCTTTTAGCAAAGCCTTCTTCATTTGCCCAAACTGAAGTATCCCTTCCAACTCTGGGCCACTCTCCATCCTCTTACCTGGCTCCACTGTTCTCCAGGGCACTTGCACTTCCTAAAATCGTTTTATAACTGGACTTGTCCGTCTGTTTACTGTATGCATCCTCATCAAGAATGTAAGGTTCATAAGAATTGGAACCTGACAATACTTACTGCTATCTTCTTAGCGCTGGGCATGCAGCAATACAAATATTTATTGGAATTACTATTGCCAACACCTTTGTTCTCATCTGCTCTGTTATACTTCCATTCTATATTAAAAAGACTAAGGGAGATTCTTGGCTACTGATACTAAAGAACATCACATTATTAGTTTTTTAAATAAACAAAAGTCAAAGTACTTATACAGTAATAAAATTTCTAAACTTACCTCTACAGGAGGATAATAGTTATAATTCCAGTACCAAAAGGTTCTCGGCAGATAACCCTTGATTAAGTGGTGTTCTGGTACAAAAGGATGAAAAGTTTCTTTTCCAGTGGTGTCTCTGGAATCTCCCGCTTCTACATTTATAATTTCCATGCATCTCCCCAGTGCTAAATCTTCGATTGAGGAACTGTGCGTACATTTGTCTGTTTTAAATGCTTCAACAAATCTCTTCAAAGCTTCTTTGCTCAGTACATATCCTGCTCCTCCACTCATGTAGCCCTGCTTTACATAGGGCTTAAATCTTCTCCCAAAGTAAATGGGTTCTTCAGGGTTGTATTTTGAGAGAAGCCATCTCAAGTTATCTAGTATAACATAAGTATCATCATCTGCTTTCATAAACCAATCAGCATCTTCTAAATAATGATCATGAACATACTGAAAGGCTTTAATTGTTTTCCAGTACAGTTGGTCTCTGCCTTCTCTGGTTTTTAATCCCACAGCAGGGAAGTCCTTGTTTTCTTCTGAACTCATAAACAACACTTTATTACAACGCTGGGCCCATGTGGCTTTGACATGTTTAGCCTTTTTCTCTAGATTTTGAGGCCCTGTCATTACCCAGCAAAGAATTTTAACCTTCTGATAGAGCTTATCAGCGATGTCAGTGTTCTCATCTATTAAACAAAAATTGCTTAAAGTTAATTTACATAGTTGTAAATTCAAAATAAATTATACCAAAGAAGACATTTTCTTGAATAATTTCAAAAGACTCCCCTCCCGCTTCTATATACCTCTCTACTGTTAGTGATTGAGCTGAAAGAAACACAACATTGACAGGAATTTTTCACTGCTCTGAATAAGCTTCCAAAGGGCAGGAAACACGGACTAATGAAGCGGCAGTTCATCTTGGAGTCCACATCTTGTGTTATGCATTTCTACAAGTACCCTGAGGTGGTTTTAAAAAGATTTTCATGATTACCCCAGTTTGAAAAAGATGAGTTAATGCAAAGCTGAGATCATTTCTTATAGTAACATACCTCATTCCAAAGGGCAAATCCACCAGAAACAGAACAGAAGAACAAGCAGAGGTAGTATTTCCAAGATTGTCAAGAGCAGTGTTTTTCATAGTATTGGTTTGCAAAGAAACAGGGAGCTTATGCCAAAATATAAAGCAATACATTGGGCTTCCCTGGTGGTGCAGAGGACAAGAATCCGCCTGCCAATGCAGGGGACATGGGTTCAATCCGTGCTCCAGGAAGATGCCACATCCCTCAGGGCAACTAAGCCCATGAGCCACAACTAGAGAAAGCCCATGCGCAGCAATGAAGACCCAGCACAGCCAAAAATAAAACAAACAATTAAAGAAGTGAAGCAACACCTTACTTCTTTCATCAAGGAAGTCTTGCTACACTCTACCAAAAAGTCCATTTAACTAAGCAGTAAGCTTAACTGAGTTACTTTCTGGTGCAAGCTTCTAATCAGGATGCAGACAGGTTAACACACAATTTACAGGCTGTTGGGCCAGGACTACATTTTGAGTAACACTGCTCCAGAGAAAGACTCCAACTATGAGATTCCGGATCAGTGCTTGGTGAAGGATCAATTTTTATTTCCAGTAGTTAGAGACTTATCGGAGAAGGCAATGGCACCCCACTCCAGTACTCTTGCCTGGAAAATCCCATGGACAAAGGAGCCTGGTAGGCTGCAGTCCATGGGGTCGCTAGCAGTCGGACACGACTGAGCCACTTCACTTTCACTTTTCACTTTCATGCACTGGAGAAGGAAATGGCAACCCACTCCAGTGTTCTTGCCTGGAGAATCCCAGGGAAGGGAAGCCTGGTGGGCTGCCGTCTATGGGGTCGCACAGAGTCGGACACGACTGAAGCGACTTAGCAGCAGCAGCAGCAGCAGAGACCTATACTTTTGCAACATGCCAAAAATGAATAATAAAATAAAATTTCAAAAATGAATACAAAAACACAAGCCCTAAGTTTTTATGTTTAGATTTACACAAAATTATTATCCAATTACCATAAAAGTTCCTAACTGTTTAATTCTGACGTCCATACTTTTCTAGTTGTAGACCAGCATGACTCTACAAAATTGCACTTTGTGTAGCAACGCTCTAGGCAGCAAGCTGAGGAAATGTCCTTGAAGTTAAGGTCAATCAGTTACAAAAGCTCAGTCCTGTGAAAAATTAACAACTGGAGGCATACATTTCTAGTTAACTGACTGAGAGCGAGTAGAGGGAAATGCTCGGAAGGGCATGAAAATATTCTAATTGTCCCTCTGAATATCAAGAATTTGCAATCCAAAACCAGACAAAACTGCCCTCTTTTCAGGCAGAGAGCATTCATATTTTCATACAGAGGAGGGGTTCAATCTCCTAGTTGTACATATATGCCAAATCCTGGGCGGGAAGGACTGTGGTGGGAGCAGAAATCCTTAATATGTTTCACATAGAGCAAGACATCCTTCTCCCTACAGTTGCAATCTGGTAGACAGTGTTTCTCATTCTTTCAATTACTCATTCGTTCATTACTCTGTGATGGGCATGCGCTGGTAAAGGAGATAAAAAGATGAATAAAACACATATTTTGCCACAGGAGAATTCATTCCAGCATGGGAACTTGGCATGCAAACCAATACTCGCTGTATATTAAGAGATGCTGTAACAGAGGTATGTGTAAAGGTTTCAATGAACTGAGGGGTAAAGTAATGGCTGATAAAGACTACAGAATAGTGAATGGGAAGTTGGCTAGAACAGAGAAGAAGGGGATATAAAGCACTATCAGGAAAAATAAGAGACAATGCAGAAATTAGGTCTTTAAATGAAATTCAGCAGAAGAAAGGACAAAGGACACGGTGAAGTTTGGTTGAGTGCAAGCACATGGATATAGCTGAAGGTCTGATTTAGGGGAAGAATGCTACAGACTGAGAGAAGTAACCTAAAAAATGGCAAAGAAGTAGACTGTCAACATTTATGAGAAACAGGATTAATTGGTAAGCAGAGGAAAGCACCTACCATGACTGAGGCAGAAAGTAGTGAGTTATATAAAAATAGGAGGAAGAAAACATTTTAGGATTGTAAAGGAAAGGAAGGAGTATGATTTACATGTTAAGTCTGTGAGAAACCTTTAGCATACCTACATTTTGCAGACCATCAAGTAGGACAAGTAGGTCCTAATTTATGTGCCTGCAGTGAGGCTGATCTAGAACAGCCTACCAGTAGAGAAGCCTGGCTCCCACTGAACAACTAGAGCCTAGAGCAACGGTGCATAGCCAGTGCACAGCCATCAAACTGCTCTATGGTAAGAACACAGCTGCTCAGAGATGAACCACTGTCATAGAATCACTCACACACATGACACTTTGTCATCGTATGCATGTACTTGCTAGTTTATAAGATAACCAGGATGTGTACCTCAACCTCAACCTTAGATTGAGAGGTAGGAAAGAAGCAATTTACTGCCAAAAAGATAAGACAAACACCCCTTAATGTGGGACCCTGTTGCATCCCAGAATTCCAACCTTTTTTTCAAGCTACTGTATTTTCTGTCAAATAAATCACCATTTGCAGAGACCTTTGAATTGTGAATGCCTTCTCATACTGTCTGGAACTAGGTTAAGGGAAAGACAGCAAGGAACAGATGGAAACTAAAATTATGAGGACTGATTACATCACACAGGCAAAGAAAGAGCCAAAGAACAGAGGCTGAGAGCAAAGCAGCATTCAAGGGGCATGGAGAGGACACGGTTGGGAACACCTGGTCGGAGGCAGAGGACCAGGGGAAAGTGAAGTCACGTCATATCGATGTAACACACGCCTGGTTTCTACTTCCCTAACAGTTTTATGCCTCTCAAAAGGAGAAAAGACTAGTTATGTCAGACACTGATAAACAGTAAATCGAAATTTATATATACCTCTTGAGTTTCTCTAGGAAAACGACACTAAGCAAAAAACAAGACTAAAACAAGGTAACAGAAAAAACCAGACACAGATATGAACCATGAAAACAAAATTAAAAGTTTTAGAACTAAATCTAATCTGAAAGTTTTGCTTTTCTCCAAGTTATATTTTCTGAACTATTTAAAAATAAATTCAAAATTAATATCTTACATCCTAAATAAATCTGGGTTTTAGTAATTTCTTTCTCCTGAGGCAAACCAAGAATTGTCATTTAATATCTGGAGTTAAGCTCATTTCCATCAAAAGATACAGTGATATAACAAGATTCATGTAAGCAACTTTTTCTAATTCTCTCAACACTTAAACATATTGAAAAATACAGTTTCTATTTACTCCTTAATACAGTAAACCACACCTTTATGTTGGCTGGCATCTGCATCGAAGTTCATCTGTCCTTCTAGATGATTCTGTTCATTGTCATCTGAATGCCTAGCGTGAGGATCATTATGAAGAATACTAGGCTGGATGTCCTTCTGTTCTTCGAACAAAATACTAAGTAGCTGAGAGCATAAAACAAATCCGACTGCTGATCCACAAAGGAAGGTTAAAATATTCAGCCAAGATTTAGAGGCCATTTCCCGAAAATGTATCTCTGTAAGAAACAAATTATTACGGTGTTATAAAGTAATACACATACCAAGAGGACTGGTAACTGTTAGCTATGTTACTGATGTTATTGTTTTAATTGCTAAGGCACATCTAATGCTTTGCAACCCTATGGACTGTGGTGGCGCTGGTGGTAAAGAACCTGCCTGCCGATGCAGGAGACAGAAGAGATGCAGGTTTGATCCCTGCATCGGGAAGATCCCCTGAGGAGGGCATGACAATTCACTTCAGAGTTCTTGCCTGGAGAATCCCATGGACAGAGGAGGCTGGCGGGCTACAGTCCATGGGTCGCAAAAGTTGGACACGACTGAAGTGACTTAGCAGCAGCAGAACTGTAACCCACCAGGCTCCTCTGTTCATAGCATTTCTCAGGCAAGGATACTAGAGTGGATTGCCATTTCCTTCTCCAGGAGATCTTCCTGATCTTGGAATGATAATTCCTTTACAAGGAGAACATTTCTAAGAGTATTTAACTTTCATCCCTCTATTTGCTGCTGAAACACACATTATGGACAGTTCGATAAAATAAATGAGTAGCTACTAGGAGGATCATTGTTGCGGGGGACACAGGTAAATATGTCTCTATTTGCACACAGAATTATCTATTCTTCTCACCAAGATCCTCCATGGATCCAAGCCAGACTGCCACATTCTTTTTCTTTCTTTGCTATCAAAGTACTTATATATACTTTTTTCCTCTATGTACTCTAATAAGGGGTCAGCAATTTTTTTCTATAAAGAATAAGAAATAAAATACTTAAGGATTTGTGGACCACAGATGGTCTTTTGTATATTATCTTTCTTCCTTTTTAAACCACCTTTAAAAATATAAGAAACAGTCTTAGCTTGTGAAGGCTAGAGTCAGCACTGTTTCAGGACCTTCAGGCCAAACCTATCTGCCACCTGATTTTGTAAATGAAGTTTAACTGGAACATACCCAGGCCCAATCTGGAGAACGGCTGCTTCTGCTCTATAACAGCAAAGCTGAGTAGCGGCAGCAGCGGCAGTTCATCCCACAAAGCCTCATCTAGCCCTTTAAAGACAAAGGTTGCCAACCCCTGTGCCCCAATGCCTGGGGTTCACTGCAACGCTGGATGCGGCTGCCCTCTGCTCACTGCTGAGGGTGTTCACTGTTATCCCACTGGACTGCAAGACCCTGAACAGCTTCCACATATCACTAGGATTAAGGAGGGTGCCTGGAACAGTGGCTGCTGGATAAATGCTTGCTGAACTGCCTGACAACCAAACGGGTCCATTTTAAGGGTTTGCTAATAATCACTACATGTTGAACTTTTAAATTCCTATGACAACAGTCCTAAATCTATAGTTTCCAACTCCCCAAGATAATATTTTTAAATGTTTGCTAAGCATCGACCACATGCCAGATGCAGTCCACACTTCATTCCACTTGAAAAAAGTTTTAATTTCACTCTTCATTCTCACTGTGACCACTGTGCAGACAAGAGAACAGGAACAGAAATTTGGGACTTCCCTGGTGGTCCGGTGGTTAAGAATCTGCCTGCTAATGCAGAGGACACAAGTTCCACGCCTGGTCTGGGAAGATTCCACATGCCTCAAGGCATCTAAGCCCAGGGGCCACAGCTGCTGAAGCCTGCACACCACACCTACTGAGTGAGCCTATGTGCAGCAAGTACCGGAGCATGCACACCCCAGCGTTTGTGCTCTGCAACAAGAGAAGCCACCACCACGAGAAGTCCATGCACCACAACGAGAAAGGAGACCCCACTCAACACAACTAGAGAAAGCCCTCACGCAGCAACAAAGGCCCAGAACAGCCATAAAATGAATAAGTAACGTTAAAAAAAGAAAACAGAAACATTTAAAAACCTAACTCGCACAGGCTGACACAATCGATAAAAGCTATGACTTGAACCCAAGTCTGTCTGCTTAAAAAGTCAGCGCTCTTTCCACTGCGTTTTTCAGACTCTTTACCCACTCCCCACTAACAGCACAGGACAATGGACGTGTGTAGTGAAGGCAGGGGTCTGGGAAATATGACCATCAAAATAAAAATTGTTTTGAAATATTTTATAAAATAAACAAACCAATGATCACCACTGGAACAACAAACAACTTCATGTGGTTATATTTCCAGAACAGCTAGGTTTTTAAAAACTAAACCTAAGTACAACCAGCAAAACTGAACAAAATGTAAAAAGATATAAATCTGCTGACAGTGCTAAGATATCAAGGCCATGAGAATTGCAGGGGGCTGGGGGAGGCAAGATCTGGAAATAGAAAGAAGCCAAGAAAGGAGGGCTGGACATCTAGCGTGGCTTCATTCCTCAAGACAACCACTGACTCTGACAGAGAAAAGAAGAGCTAAGGCAAAGAAGGTAAGGAAAAAACTGAGCCCAACATCTGCCTAAGAGAAGAGGTTCTGGAAAACACCCAGGCTTTTATTTGGACCCTGAAAAGCCACAATCTAGGAATAAGGATGGAGCAGAAATTAGGCCAACTTTCACCAGGATTGAAGCCAAGTTGGAATCATCTTAACCACTGACGGATTAGGGTGATCTGGCCCTAGCCTAACTGCAAAACATAAAAGTCTTCTGGAGAAGTAAAAAATCATGGAGAACTTCAAATTATCACTATAATTTTTTATAGTGATAAATTTTTATAAATTTTTAAAACCTTGAATGAAGACAGAAAATAGTAGGAAATAGAAACAGACCCACAGGAGACTTAGGTAAGAGATTTTCCTACTAATAACTTTTAGTTAGTCAATAAGTTAAATGACAAGACAAAGATATAAGGTATAGAAAAAACACAGATAAAGAGAAAAATGAATAAGTTGAAAGCCAGGTCAGAAGAAATTACACAGACTAAAGTACAAAAAGAGACAAAGATGGTCAGTAAAGAACTGAGCAAAAGAAACATAAGAAACAGAGTAAAAAGGTCTAACATATGTGTTAACTGGGATCTTTGAAGAAAAAAAGATAACTGATTGATGAGAAAGAGCATGTGAAGAACAAATGACTGAACATTTCCCAAAACAGACAAAAGACTACCAACTCTCAGATTCAGGAGGCTCCATAAAACACACACACACACACACACACACACACACACACCCCCCTACAAAGAAAATGATACCAAGATAAACCACAGCAAAACTGCCAAAAATCAAAGACAAAGAAAGCATTCTATATCTAGCAAAAATAGCCTTCAAAAATAAACCTGAAAAAGATTAAAAAACAAAAATCAGCTTTATTCTTAAAAGAAATACTAAAAGGAGTACTTCAGGCAGAAAGAAAAGAATTTTAGATGAAAATTCAGAATTGTAAGAAGGAAGGGTGAACCATAAAAAGTTACTGTATGTATTGATGCGTATGCGACTGTTTGCAACCCTACGTGCTGTAGCCAACTAGGCTCCTCTCTCCATGGGATTCTCCAGGCAAGAATACTGGAGTGGCGTGTCATGCCTTTTTCCAGGGGATCTTCCCAACTCAGGAATCGAACCTAGGTTTCTTACGCATCTCCCGTTTCAGCAGGTAGGTTTTTTTTTTTACCACTAGTGCCACCTGGGATTCCATATATATATTGCTAAGTAAATCCAAATGAACATTGGCTAGATAAAACATTAAAATGTTCCCACAAGACATTGTTACTATTATCATTACAATAAATGATAAAACTGGCACAAAAATTGTGAGGCTACAAGGAGTTTAAGTGTTCTAAAATCATTTTGTTGTGTAAAAATGCTAATATCAGACTGTAAAAGACTAGGAGAGTATAAAAGAAGGACTATTGTAATCGTTAAAAAAAAGTAAAAATATGTAAGTAAAACTCTAACAGAAAAAAATAAAACAGCACTTAATGATTAATACTTTAATCAAAGGTATTTTCAAGGCAAGAAAAAAGGAAGAAATGGATAAAAATAAATGAGACAGAAAGAAAACAAATAGTAATATAACTGACTTAAACACAAGTTTATTGGCAATGGCATTAACCGTAAAAAGACTAAGATTTTAATTCAAAGATAAAGATTACCTACCAGTCTAGAAGAAAAATAAACCCAAGTATACACTGCTTACAAGAGACATACATTAAATACATACAGAAAGTTAAGAGCAAAAGGATGGGAAAAGATATGTTATTCAAACACCTATAAAAAGAAAGTATTTTATAATCAGATAAAACAAATGAGTAGTGGCTACATGATGTTGTCTTCAAGATATTAAATTCTGCATTTATGATTTATATATTTTTCTATATTAATATTTATTAGGAAAAGCTTTATATAAAAATATTTTCATATGACCTTTTGTTTTATCCAATTTAATACATATTTACTGTATGTATGTTTGATATGGAAATCTTTATTCCAATGGGGCTTCCCTGATAGCTCAGATGGTAAAGAATCTGCCTGCAATGCAGGAGACCCTGGTTTGATTCCTGGGTCTATACTATGCTTATTCTCTATCTTGTATCTCAGGCCCTCTTTTGAATAGTAATTCCAATTTGCAAAGAATGACACTAAGGGGAGGTAGAGAAGACAGTTGCTCAATACCAGAGATGGAAATTACCAATATGAAACTAGCAGGCACTTGTTTACTTCTTTTGCTTTATCTTACCTGTAACTTTAAGTTCATGGGGAATAAAGTATAGATGAGTACAGATGTCCTGCTCAACTCCCCCATTTAATTTCCCAGAGGAAAGCAGAAATCAGTTTGTCCAGTCTTCCTGCTGTTTTTCTCAGGGCCAGGGCCCTCAAATTCTCCTTCCTGCTGTCTTTATCTCCATTCAGATTTCAAGAGGTGTAATCTACTATTTCAGGAAAAATACCTTTCCTGCTTTAAGTGCTTCTTTTTGAAACTCTAAAATTTTCTAGATTATTTGAAGCCCTGTTCTTTAGACTTTGCTGTAGCCAGAATCTTGGTCTGAGATTATATATTAAAACGTCTGTTCAATTCTGTTTGCTATTATGTGGAGTGTGCATTAACACCTGACCTACAATTGAGGTTAGTGATTTGAAAGCACCATGAATTGAAAACAAGCTGAGAGAAGTAAGTGAAAGGTATCATAACTCCAAATTTCTTATGGTAAATATAGAAAGACTGGCAGGGTAATACTGAAGTGGTGAACCAGGAGGAAAGCTACTGAGGTAACACTAGCAGACACTTAAGAAGCCAAGACATCGACTAGGAGTCACACTGCAAGCAAGTCCCCATGTTATCTGATTCTCCCACTGACACTCTGTCTTTTAACACAGTAGTTTTGACTTTTTCTTCTTTTTGTACTGGCTGTGACTTTCCTTATCTTAACACCAAATATAATTACGTCACAGCCTCAGAAGGGAAAAAATCCAATTGAAATTTCCACGGCTGCAGAGTCTACCACTCCAGGTACAGGAAAGCAATAGTTACAATGGTATTCAATAATAGTAACACTCAGACAGGAAGCACTGTGACTGAGAAGAGGACGTAAGGACTGCAGGGCCAGAGAAAATTCTTATTTCTATCATCACAGCAACTATCTGAAGTGAAGGAAGTGCTGATCGAGCTCCAGTAAGCATGAATACTAACCTGTTACCCAACCATTTCCCAAGATTCTGTGCTTCAAAACAAGCCTACTTTGGAAGCATGGAGGTTGTATTATTTGTAGAAAGCTAGTGACATGTTATAGACAGGGTTTTCTTAGTTGAGGTGGCACTTTTTTAGAAAGACACCTGTTCTGGGGTGAATGGAAGGAAAGTTAACTTCTTGATTTTATGAAATTTGTTTTTAACTTTAAAATATTTTGTGATGCTGTTTGATGCCTGACATAGTCTTACCCTTTCCTGTCTAGAGAAGTTTCAGCCGGCACGGGTTGACTTATCCCTACTGCTTTTAGCCCATTTCCTTTCAAGGGCTCCTGTCTTATGACTAAATTTCTGTATACCTTCACTTTTCTTTCCTGTTCCTGGCATAAAAGAGCTATTTCATGTCAGTGGAATGTACCCCAAGCCTCACTCCAATTTTTGGCCAAAATCATCACCCTCGTCTCTTCAGATTCTTGACAAGAGTGCTGAAGTAGACCACACTGGAGGAAGACATAGCTTACCCAAACCACACTTTCTAGGGGCTTCAATATATACCAAACAGAACACAGTGCAGGGAAATTATCAATGCCAATCACTTTCTAAATCTGATGCATAATCAGAATCATTTGAGGAGACTTAAAAAATATAGATTTTAGATGCAAAAGTGCTGGAACAACTGAAATTCAGTTTCATTTTTTAAGGAACAGTTTTGTGCTCTTTACTGGTTTAAAAAAAAAAAAAAAAATCAAGCAAACACAGAACTACCTGAGAAAGAAACTGCCCCAAATCCCATCACTTAGAAACAATTACCATTAACACTTGGTGAGTACCCTTACACACATGAATAACACCTTTATGAATAACAGAGATGAAAGGAACAGGTAATTATACCTAACATTTGAGCCCTGTACTGATAACAGCTTTATATAGATCACCTACAAATCATGAACTAGGGACTATTAATCCCATTTTACAGATGAACTCAGACACAGAGAGATTAGTAAGCTTCCCTGGGTCATACTAGCAATCGGAAACAAGAGTTCAGACTCTTAACCACTGTACTATCATTTTACAGAATTGGGATTATATTAGTCATGTTACTTTAAAGATTTAACATGTTAAATTAGATTTGAATTTATAGAATAAAAGGAAAATTAAATGAATCTAAATTAACTTTGAACATCAGCTAAACATGTATGATGTGACCTCCTTCCTCTAAACAATCCCAGTAAAGAGAAAGATTATGAAAAACATAAAGCAATCTGAGGCCTTATTTTTAATACATAGTTCAAATTTAGATTGATTTCTTGCTTTGGCAATGTGTAAATCAGCATACACACACACACACACACATACACACACACACTTCCAATGCAATCAGTTTTTGTGAACTACTTTTATTTTGTAAAATTTACATAGATTATATTCTATGAATTACACTGGAATTCCCATGACTGCTTGATCTTAAATATATTTTAAATTGGATTTTATGCTCATTAATAGTTCTTTTATCACAGCTGCTCTAAAGCTGAGTTCTTCATTAATATCACATTTTTGTTGGCTGGGTTTCAGCAAGTAATTTTTACAATGGCAGTCATTGGTGCTATATTCTAAACGTCTGCAGGCTGGAGAATGTTTATTACTGCCTTTATACATGAAGTACAACTTGACCGAGTACAGTCTCTCTTCTTAAAACTCTGTAAAAATCACTCATGGTCTTTCCATTGGTGCTGAAACTGAGGGCAGACTGATCTTTTATCCTTGTAGATAAATGCTCCTCTTTTCCTATGCTTGCTTTTCAGTCACTCCATTGGTCACTAATGTCCTTCTCACCAAGACTTCAAAGCCCTTTATTACATGAGAAAATCCTTCCTCCAGTTCTTAAGGCTTTAAGAAAGTCGGTGAAATTCACAATAAAGTCCCTAAAATCCTAGACTTTCAGTGTTTTTTTTTTTTTTTTTTTAATTTTAGTACTTTATATCATATCTTGCTAGGGTTGTCAGTCTAGTATTTATAAATCTGTTCTGGATTATCATATTTACTTGTGTCATTTACATATTCAAAACATATTTCTCCCTTTAAACCACATTAAAATGATTTTCAAAAACTTCCCCCCCAAACACTTTCCTTGTAAAGCTGGGATGAATCTTATATAGTGACACAATTATAAATACTTGTGAATACACTATATGTGAGGTGCTATATTTGAAACTTTCATGTTTTCTTTGATTCTCCCTCTGATTCTCACAGTAGGAGGAATCAGTCAACCTGAATTCAAGACATCATAAAGCTACTGAAAACAAGTACTGAAGAAGTGAAATCAATTTTACAGTACTGGTGGAGGGACAGACTTGTGGATCTATCAATGGAATAGAATAGAGAGAACCAGAAACAGACCACCTAAATATGCTCAACTTACATTTGACAAAGATACAAAAAGCAACTACATAGAGAAAAGATAAACATTTTGATAAATGGTGCTGGATATTTCTAGGCAAAAATTAAACCCTGACCCAGATCTCATATATCACATAAAAATGAAATCAAAATGGATTATGGACTTAAATGTAAAACATGCAGCTTTCCCTGGTAGCTCAGTTGGTAAAGAATCTGCCTGCAGTGCAGGAGAACCGAGTTCAATCCTTGGGTCAGGAAGATCCCCTAGAGAAGGAAATGGCAACCCACTCCAGTACTCTTCCCCAGGCATTCCACGGACAGAAGAGACTGGCGGGCCACAGTACATGGGGTCGCAAGAGTCGGACACAACTGAGCAACTAAACCACCAATAAACCACAAATGTAAAACATGGACTTAAATGTAAAACATGCAACTATAAAATTTTTATAGTTTCATGAGAAAAATTTTTATAGTTGCAGAAGAAAAATCTTTGAGATTGAGAGCTAGGCAAAGAGTTCTTAGACTTGACTCCAAAGGTACAATTCATAAAAGGGAAAAATTGATAAACTTTTGCTCTGTAAAAGACCCTACTCAAAGAATGAAAAGATAAGCTACAAACTGGAAGAAAATACTTACAAATCACATAACTAACAAAGAACTAGCATTTAAAATATATTAAAAAAATCCTAAAACAGCAAATAAATAAATAAATAAATAACAATCTAGTCAGAAAATAGGCAAAGGACATGAACAGATAGTTCACTGAAGAGGATGTACAGATGACAAGCACATGAGAAAATGTTCAACTTCATTTAGCAGGAGGAAAAATGCAAATTAAAACCACAATGAGATATCTCTACTTACCCATAAGGATGCCTAAAATAAAAAGCAGTGATACCATCAAACGTTGGTGATGTGGAAAAGCTAGATCACTATATACTGCTGATGAGAATGTAAAATGATGTCCAGTCACTATAGATCAAAGGTAACTATGCAGAGAAAAATATTCTGACCCATAAAACAAACCCAGCCTCTTCTTAAGGTGAACTATTAATCCTGACAGAATGGAAAGCAACAACAAATTTGAACGACATGCCTTCAATCTGGTAAGGCCCCTCTACTGCCTAGAGTCTTAAAAAAAAAAAAATTAAAAAGTCAGAGACAAAGTTCCTAGTTGCAGCTGTCCAAGGTCCCAGTCCCCCAATTTACCTCTCTCAGGTAACTAAATGACTAGAAACAGAAGCTGTCAGCCAGCAGCAGCACAGATCTCTAGCTCAGAATTTAAAGGAAAGATCCAAATGGTGCAATAAAACAATTATCTATACGTAAAAGGTAATAAAGGGCTTCCCAAGTGGCGCAGTAGTAAAGAATCTGCCTGCCAATGCAGGAGATACAGGAGATGCAGGTTCAATTCCTGGGTCAGGAAGATCCCCTGGAGTAGGAAATGGTAACCCACTCCACTATTCTTGCCTGGAGAAACGCAAGGACAGAGGAGCCTGGCGGGCTACAGTCCACGGGGTCACAGAGAGTCAGATGCAACTGAGCACACACACACACAAGGTAAAGAGAGATTTTCATCTACATAATTTTTAAGCAAAGCTACCTGGAATTGATTCTATTTAAAAATGAAAAAGCAGAAATAAAAGGAACCTACATAAAACCTTGTAGTGGGAAAAAATTTATAAACACAGGATGCAAAAGACAAGGGAAAAGCACAGACCTGAATGCTTACTCTACAAAAAAGAAAATCTTAAGCTAACTAGGACTATTTTGTAGTTTTTTAGAGACTGAAGGGATTGAAGCAATTATGGAGAAACTGAGAGCTATAAAAGATGGGAAAGGAAGAGCCAACAGAGAACTTATTTCTCAAAAGAGAATATAACAAATGAAACCGAAAACAAAGTCAAAGATATAAAGGAAAATGCACTGAAATGAAGGCCATGCATCAAAATATTTAAAGGTCTCACATACAATCAAGAAAAATGTAATATAAATAGATGGGGCAGTGTTGAGAGATTCTGAACTTCACTTACAGCAAAACAAAACAAAACAAAACTCTAAGTATCCAGGACAAACCAAGCATGTTAAATGGAAAAAAAACAGGCATAAATACAAGGAAAAAATTATCAGGCAGCTTTCTCCTGTGTATCCTTGTATGTCAAAGAAATGGTGCAAAACTCCCAAATTTTTGAGGGGAAAAACATGCCCATAGACTTAAATATTCAGCAAACTGTCATTCAAAAATCCATGTAACAGGAAGACATTCTCAAATATGCAAAGGACTTAGTATCCACACATTCTTGGTACATTATCTACTTAAAGATATAATCCAGGGGGAGGAAGAAGATGGCAGAGGAGTAGGTGGATGTGGAATACATCTTTCTCCATGGATACATCAGGAATAAACCTTCAGACACAGAAGAGCATGCAGAACACCAGCTGAGAATGGACAGGAGTACCTGACCAGCAGAAAAGAATATATAGACCCGTGCAAAACTCAGTAGGACGAAGGAACTAGTGGGAAAACAGAAGTGTGAGTAGGACTGGACCTGCCCTCAGGGGTGGGGGAACTGAAGCAGGGGTCCGATCCCCACACTGGGGCAACTTGCTGAGTCAGAGGAGAAACATGTAAGGCTGAGAGGGAAACAGCTGATCTGTGGCAGCCTTAATGGAATGAGAATCAGACAGTCCTTGCTGCGGCCGTACATACCCTGGAATCAGACAGTCCTTGCCACAGCCATACATACCCTAGATGCTGCAGTGGCTGGGAGCTGGAGTTTAGGGATTGTGGAGCAATCCCAGGACAAGGGCTGCTGTTGACTGTGGAGAGTGGGATGTGAGGGAGGAGACTATGGTGGGAAATGCCTGTGAAGGAAAGCTGGGCAGCCATGGAAGCAAGGCGATCCTGCTGAGTCATGCACAGGGGGTGGAGCCATCACCATAGCCTCTATCCCCCCACACCAACACTGGCAGCTGAACAATAGAGAAACTGGCCCATCAAATGCCTGATACACTGATTTATACTGTAGGACCCCAGGCGGGGGCCCCTCTATGTGCCTGATGCACTGAACAACAGAAAAGGACCCCAGGCAAGGGAGCCCTCTAAGTGCCTGAATGGGTGGAGCTATGGAGAAAAACTGGCCAAAGAGGCCTTCTGATGGCCAGCTACAAGAGGCTTGAAAAAAGACTCTAATGGGGCCATAACTCCTGTGACAGAGGCAGTCATGTCCCTGCACACTTGGCGCCGCCAGGGCCCGCGCAAGCCAAGCAGCTGCGCCACCTTCACGCTCAACACTCACTGGGGCAGAGCTGCCACAGGCAAAAACGTCTGGTGCCTATGCTCACAGGTTTGCTTTGGTAGTGTCTGATTCGTTGTAACCCTGTGGACTGTGGCCCGCCAGGCTTCTCTGTCAGAGAGGGGTTCTCCAGGCAAGAATACTGGAGCATATTGGCCAATACTGGTTGCCACACCCTTCTAGAGCACTATATATGTCCTGCTGCCCTAGCTGCCAACTTCCCTGAGTACCTGGTGCTGCCAGAACTCCTGCAACCCCAGCAGCTGCGCCACCTCCACACCTGGCCCTCAGAGAGGCAAACCCAAGTCCTCCGGGGCAGCCTCAGGAGCAAACGCCAATGGACGACCCACGTGCAGAGGTGGAAATAAAACCACAATTGAAATCCAGGGGCAGTGTGGCTAAGGAAGAAGACCCAAAACCCTACCACCAGCTGTACAAGCTGCAGATTAAATCCACACGATCACTAGGCAGACTCTGTGTCTGTGGAATATATAAAAGGTCACTGAGAGCTCCCACAAAAGAAAAAGCACTAGTTCTGATAGCTGTGGACACTGGAGGCAAGAACACAGAGTAGGAGCAGATTAGAATCTGAGCTGCCCTCACAGCAGGTCCAGAGATCAGCAGTGTTGGAGGGAATCCTAGGGAGGTGAGGTGGACTGGGACTCCCAGCTGGGGAAAGGACTCTGACAGCAGTGACTCAGGAAAAACATTTATTATTTTTATGTTTTGACTTGTTCTGTAGATTCTTTTGGATTTTTCCTTCTCCCTGCTG
>NW_011494706.1:1648801-1654352 GCF_000754665.1 Bison bison bison
GTAGTTGTCAATTTTATTGGCACTACGAAATCTAACCAAGTTTTTTCCTTTTTTTCTCAGTCACATTTTTTATTGGTATTATAAACCTCTGCCTCTTTATCAGGCTTTTGCAGTTCTGGGGAATTTTTCCCCCCCTTTTTAATTTTAATTTTTTTAAACGATTATTATTTTTCTACATTTATTCCTTTGTTTGCTTTTCCTACTGTTCTTTTCCCCTTGCAGTTAATTTTTTAATATAGGTAAATCGTCTTTATCTACTTCTATTTAATTTGCATATCTATTCTTTCTTTCTTTTCTTTCCTTTCCTCTCAACATATTTGTTAGTTTTGTTTTCATTGCTTTATTCCTCACTTGGCACCTTGCTTTAGTTTTGTTTTTCAGTTTGTGTTTTAGTTAGTTTTGTTCTTAACTGGTAAATATAATTTTTTTATCTTCGTTTGTTAACCGGGTCAATCTATTATACTTTATTTTTGTTGAACTGTTTTGACTTTGCTCATGGGCGTTTATGTATATGTGCATATTCCATTATTTTAGATATTATTTGCCTGATTTTGTAACTGCCATTTGTCTGGGGTTCACCTTTGGTTTCTTGTTTTTGGATATTTGTTTGCCCGCAATGTGGGAGACCTGGGTTCGATCCCTGGGTTGGGAAGATCCCCTGGAGAAGGAAATGGCAACCCACTCCAGTACTCTTGCCTAGAAAATTCCATGGATGGAGGAGCCTGGTGGGCTACAGTCCATGGGGTCGCAAAGAGTCAGACATGACTGAGCGACTTCACTTCTTCACTTAATGCCATAACAAACCACTTGTGGAATCTTCGTTCCTGACCAGAGATCAAGCCCTGAGCCTCTGCAGTGGGAGCACTGACTCCAAGACCCTATACTACCAGAGAATTAACCCTAGGCGGGTATCAAATAGTGAGAACTCACTCAAAGGAAACCACTATAATACAAGACCCAGCATCACCCAACCACCAGTAGCACCCCATGTAGGATGCCTCATCTAAACAACAAACAAAACAAAACTACAAACCCAATCATCGGCAGACAGGATTACCACCTCACTCAGCCTTTCCCATCAGAGGAAAAACAAACAAAAACGCAGCACAAATCTCACCCTGTGAGAAACTTACACAAACCACTGGATCAATTTTAGAGGGGAGAAATCAAAAAGGAAGAAAGAATTCAACCTTGAAGCCTGGGAAAAGGAGACCTCAAACACATAAGTTTTAAAAAAAAAAATGAAAAGGCAGAGAAATACTACACAAATGAAGGAACAAACTAGAAACACAGAAGTCCAAATAAATGAAGAGGAAATAGGCAAACTACCTGAAAAAGAATTCAGAATAATAACAGTAAAGATGATCAAAAACCTGGAAAGCAAAATGGATAAAATTCAGGAATCAATTTAAAAAGATCTACAAGAATTACAGAATAAACATGCAGAGACAAACAACACAATTACTGAAATTAAAAATACTCTAGAAGGAATCAACAGCAGAATATCTGAAGCAGAAGAATCAATCAGTGAGCTGGAAGATAAAATGGTGGAAATAACTTTGAAGAGCAGAATAAAGTAAAAAGAATGAAAAGAACTGAGGACAGTTTCAGAGACCTCTGGGACAATATCAAATGCACCAGCTTTCGAATAATAGGGGTCCCAGAAGACGAGAAGAAGAAAGGGTATGAGAAAATTTTTGAAGAGATTACAGTTGAAAATTTCCCCAACATGGAAAAGGAAATAATCAATCAAGTCCAAGAGGCACAAAGAGTCCCATACAGGACAAACCCAAGCAGAAACACACCAAAACACACACTAATCAAACGAACAAAGGCTAAACACAAAGAAAGAATATTAAAAGCAGCAAGGGAGAAGCAACAGTAACATACAAGGGAAACCCCATATGCTTAACAGCTGATCTTTCAGCAGAAACTCTGCAGGTCAGAAGGGAATGGCAGGATATATTTAAAGTACTGAAAGGGAAAAACCTACAACCAAGATTACTGTACCCAGCAAGGATCTCATTCAAAATTGATGGAGAAATCAAAAGCTTTTCAGACAAGCAAAATTTAAGAGAATTCAGTACCACCAAACTAGCTTTACAATGAATGTTAAATGGACTTGCATTTCTCTAATAAGCAATGTCGAGCATCTTTTCATGTGTTCGTTAGCCATCTGTATGTCTTCTTTAGAGAAATGTCTGTTTAGGTCTTTTCCCCACTTTTTGATTGCGTTGTTTGTGTTCCTGGTATTGAGTTGTATGAGCTGCTAGTATATTTTGGAAATTAATCCTTTGTCAGTTGTTCCATTTGCTATTATTTTCTCCCATTCTGAGGGATGTCTTTTCACCTTGTATATAGTTTGCTTTGCTGTGCAAAAGCTTTTAAGTTTAATCAGGTCCCATTTGTTTACTTTTGTTTTTACATGTTACTCTAGGAGGTGGGTCATAGAGGATCTTGCTTTGATTTATGTCATCGAGTGTTCTGCCTCTGTTTTCCTCTAAGAGTGTTTCTGGTCTTGCATTTAGGTCTTTAATGCACTTTGAGTTTATCTTTGTGTATGGTGTTAGGAAGTGTTCTAATTTCCTTCTTTTACGTGTAACTGTCCAGTTTTCCCAGCACCATTTATTGAAGAGGCTGTCTTTGCCCCAGTGTATATTCTCGCCTCCTTTGTCATGAAGATCTTTACTGTACAGTTCTTCTGTGTATTCTTGTACCTCTTCTTAACATCTGCCTCTGTCAGGTGCATACAGACCTAACATTTAATACATCCTTTACTGTGCCCATCTTTGAAATGTTCCCTTGGTATCTCTAATTGTCTTCAAGAGATCTCTAGTCTTTCCCATTCTATTGTTTTCCTCTGTTTCTTTGCATAGATCACTGAGGAAGCCCTTCTTATCTATCCTTGGTTTTCGCTGGAAATCTGCATTCAAATGGGTATATCTTTTCTTTTCTCCTTTACCTTTAGCTTCTCTTCCTTTCTCAGCTATTTGTAAGGCCTCCTCAGACAACTATTTTGCCTTTTTGCATTTCTTCTTCTTGGGGATGGTTTTGGAAACTGCTTCCTCTACAATGTCAGGAACCTCCATCCATAGTTCTTCAGGCACTCTGTCTATCAGATCTAATCCCTTGAATCTATTTGTCACTTCCACTGTATAATCATAAGGGATTTGATATAGGTCATACCTGAGTGGTCTAGTGGTTTTCCCTACTTTCTTCAATTTAAATCTGAATTTTACAGTAAGGAGGAATGGGCGAATTTAATTCAGATGACCATTATATCTACTACTGTTTGCAAGAATCCCTTAGAAGAAATGGAGTAGCCCTCATAGTCAACAAAAAAGTCCAAGATGCATTACTTGGGTGCAATCTCAAAAACGACAGAATGATCTCTGTTTGTTTCCAAGACAACCATTCAATATCACAGTAATCCAAGTCTGTGCGCGGACCAGTAATGCTGAAGAAGCTAAAGGTGAACGGTTCTATGAAGACTTACAAGACCTTCTAGAACTAACACCTCAAAAAGATGTCCTTTTCATTATAGGGGGCTGGAATGGAAAAGCAAGAAGTCTACAGATACAGATACCTGGAGTAACAGGCAAATTTGGCCTTGGAGTACAAAATGAAGCAGGGCAAAGGCTAACAGAGTTTTGCCAAGAGACTGCACTGGTCATAGCAAATACCGTCTTCCAACAACACAAGAGAAGACTCTACACATGGACATCACCAGATGGTCAATACTGAAATCAGACTGATTATATTCTTTGCAGCCAAAGACAGAGAAGCTGTATACTGTCAGCAAAAACAAAACCGGGAGCTGACTGTGGCTCAGTGCATGAATTCCTTATTGCAAAATGACATGTATAGAGATTTCAGTTGTCTTTTAAGTATCTACTCTAAAACATAAATAGCCAGTTAAGAGTCACCAGATATTTTACAGAAAACCTGTAATATGAAAGAAAAAAATGAACATAGTCAAATTTAAAGTAACTTGAAAAGGACCATGTAATGACATGAAAACTTAATCATGCCATCATATTCTTGAAATAAGAACAAGACACCACCTTAAAATTTTTCTTCCTGACAATAAAAAGTGCAAGGGACTTTCCTGGCAGTCTAGTAGTTGAGACTTTGCCTTCCAATACAGAGGGTGCAGGTTCGATCCCTGGTCAGGAAGCTAAGATCTCACATGCCTCTCAGCCAAAAAACTGAAACATAAAACATAAGCAATACTGTAATAAACACAATAAAGACTTCAACATGGTCTGTACCAAAAAAATAAAAAAATAAGAGAAGTACTTCAAAAAATTAAGATATAAGAAAATCAAAAACCTCAATACAACAGCTATAGGAAAAAGTTAAGAAAATAACCCTAAAAGTGAGCAAAACGGCCAGGTAATAGGAAAACAAGAAAACTGATAACTAATGATTATAGATGTAGAAAAGACAGAGGATGATACCAACAACCAAACATTTCAAGGAAATTTTCAGACTGAAAAGATTCAGTAATACCCAGCACAGTGAATAAGAAAAGACCCATAAAGATACATTATAATAAAATTTCACAACAATTGAGTCAACAAAACCATTCTGTAAACTTTCATAGAAAGGGGCAAAAGGTCACATATAAGAAATCAGGAATTCAATGGTTTTGAACTTTCAAACAGCAATGTTGAAAGCTGAACGTAATGGAGAAACTCCCTAAAAATTCAGAGAAAAAATGATTTTGAACCTACAATTTTATTCTCTGCCAAACCATCCAATAAGAATGAAGGATAAGTGAAGGTATTTTAAATACATGACAGGCTTGGTCAGGTCAAATATCCAGTGTATCACACTATCTATTTTAAAGCATTAGTAGGGAACTGATGCAGAAATGATGAAAGAGCATCAGTGAAGAGATGCAGGTCTGCAACCTGGGAAACATTCAGTTGGTCATCTGTATATCTGAAATACAACATTAAAAATAAAAGCCAAATCTATAATAAAATATGATCTAGCAAATAAAAATAGGTAACACTGAATGATGATTCAATGCAAAGAATACTGTTCTAAGTGATTTAAATTCATTGATTTAATCTTTCCCTAGCATGATATAGGTTAAAAGAGTTACATAAATTCCTGATACTTTTTTGATATTTTGCCAAGTGACCTGATCTGGTATCATTAAAAACTCAAGACAACTTAAAATTTTCTATAGCGTATTCCCTTTATGTCTTCAAACTGTAGCTTAGTAGCTGAACACTTAATATAATTGAAGGAAATTATTTTAATAAAATATAAAAAAGCATTTAAACAATGCCTGTACAAACCAAATCCCTTATGATTATACAGTGGAAGTGAGAAATAGATTTAAGGGACCAGTCTGATAGACAGAGTGCCTGATAACTATGGACGGAGGTTTGCGACATTGTACAGGAGACAGGGATCAAGACCATCCCAAAGAAAAAGAAATGCAAAAAAGCAAAATGGCTGTCTGGGGAGGTCTTAAAAATAGCTGTGAAAAGAAGAGAAGTGAAAAGCAAAGGAGAAAAGGAAAGATATAAGCATC
>NW_011494706.1:1655012-1668115 GCF_000754665.1 Bison bison bison
CAGGCTTCAGCAATATGTGAACCATGAACTTCCAGATGTTCAAGCTGGTTTTAGGAAAGACAGAGGAACCAGAGATCAAATTGCCAACATCTGCTGGATCATGGAAAAACGAAGAGAGTTTCAGAAAAACATCTATTTCTGCTTTACTGACTATGCCAAAGCCTTTGACTGTGTGGATCACAATAAACTGTGGAAAATTTCGAAAGAGATGGGAATACCAGACCACCTGATCTTCCTCTTGAGAAACTTATATGCAGGTCAGGAAGCAACCGTTAGAACTGGACATGGAACAACAACAGACTGGTTCATCATGAGAAACGCTGGGCTGGAAGAAGCACAAGCTGGAATTAAGATTGCTGGGAGAAATATCAATAACCTCAGATACGCAGATGACACCACCCTTATGTCAGAAAGTGAAGAGGAACTAAAAAGCCTCTTGATGAAAGTGAAAGAGGAGAGTGAAAAAGATGGCTTAAAGCTCAACATTCAGAAAACAAAGATCATGGCATCTGGTCCCATCACTTCATGGGAAATAGATGGGGAAACAGTGGCTGACTTTAGTTTTTGGGCTCCAAATCACTGCAGATGGTCATTGTAGCCATGAAATTAAAAGACGCTTGCTCCCTGGAAGAAAGTTCTGACCAACCTAGATAACATATTAAAAAGCAGAGACATTACTTTGCCAACAAAGGTCCGTCTAGTCAAGGCTATGGTTTTTCCTGTGGTCATGCATGGATGTGAGAGTTGGACTGTGAAGAAAGCTGAGCGCTGAAGAATTGATGCTTTTGAACTGTGGTGTTGGAGAAGACTCTTGAGAGTCCCTTGGACTGCAAGGAGATCCAACCAGTCCATCCTAAAGGAGATCAGTCCTGGGTGTTCATTGGAAGGACTGATGCTGAAGCTGAAACTCCAATACTTGGGCCACCTCATGCGAAGAGTTGACTCACTGGAAAAGACCCTGATGCTGGGAGGGATTGGGGGCAGGAGAAGAAGGGGACGACAGAGGATGAGATGGCTGGATGGCATCACCGACTCGACGGACATGAGTTTGAGTGAACTCTGAGAGTTGGTGATGGGCAGGGAGGCCTGGCGTGCTGCGATTCATGGGGTTGCAAATAGTTGAACACTACTGAGCACCTGAACTGAACTGAACTGAAACTTTTCAAATTACATAACACAGAAATACAGTTAGCATGCAAGTGAAAAAAGGCTGCAAAGTTTTATATATAATATTATTATAGTTTTGTGCTTTAAAAAAATCTATCCTAAAATAAAGCAAATATATATATATACCAAAATGTTAAAATTTTCTCATTTCTAATTTCAACTCTAATTTCTAATTTCAGTGGTGGAATTAGTGGTAACCAAGACTATTTTCTTTCCAAAATTTTTCCAAATTGAGTGAGATGAACATGAATACCGGAGTGATAGCCATTCCCTTCTCCAAGGGATCTTCCCAAACCATGGGGCAGATTCATCACCATCTGAGCCACCAGGCAAGCTCATACATTACTTGCGCAGTTCTCAAAAAATTTAGTCTCAAGATCCCTTTAAACTCTGCATCATGGAAGATCTCAAACAGCTTTTATGTGGGTTACATTTATTGATTAGATTTGTATTAAAAATTAAAATGAGAATATATATTAACTCATGAATAGTAGTGACAAATCCACTACCTGTTTTATAAGTTATATTTACAACTACCTGCTTACAACTTATTTTATGAGAAAAAAATATATTTTCTAAAAAACTTATTGAGAAGAGTAGCATTGCTTAATATTTTGCAAATCTCAGCATGTGGTTTAATACAAGACACGTGGGACTGGAACTCCATATCTCCTTCTGCATTCAATTTGCTGCAATATCATATATTATGTAGCTACTTAAAAAACCAGACTGCAAACTTATATGAGAATGACTGAAGAAAAGCAAATAATATATTGATATTAGTATAAAGAGACTGACTTTATCAACCTCCTAAAACAATATAAAGGACTTCACTTTTCCTGGATCACACTTTGAGAATTAGTTACTGCATAATTTTGAAAAAAATTATTTCTCTCCAAAAATACTGAATGGTGGCTGGTAGCTTGCTACATCATGAAATAAATAGAGACTTAAGAGTTCTGATTTCTGGGTGAATAAAACTCAAAAAGGAAGATGCTGTATTCAACTTTCCTTCTTGACTCAAAGAGTAATGTTTACAGTAAGCCTTTTTTCTTAGTTCGATGCTCTTTTCATTGGGTTTAGATTTAATTCTCTTTGAGTTACTGGTAGTTATACTCAGGCTTGGAAATCCCAGTCTGAAGGTTAGTCAATAAGCAGAGCAGATGTGAAAAGAAATCTGTATGGCACTCTTTCCCCTTTTCTCTTTCTTCAATTTGATATAAAGCAGTATAATATAGCACTAACTTTGGGTATTACAGAAATCACTAAGGATGCAAAAAATATTTGTGAAACTCACAGAACAGCAAAAGGCATTCTCACATTTTGATCATTTAACCTAGAACTGGTGGAAACATTTTTTTAAACGCAGAATTACACTTTGAGATTTACACAACATGACCGTGAGGTTTTATGAAATCTTTGGGAGGCACTACTGACTGAGTACCTTTCAATTTGTCAAATACTATCCTAGGAACTAAGGATTCAGTCATTGGTATATTTTCTCATGTTTACAGAATGTAAACTCCCAGAAGGCAAGAAATAGCTTCCTACCTCTCAGAGTTGCTGACTATGATGCTTTTCACAAGACAGTGGTACAAAAAATATCAGCTGATTTGAACTGAGAGGGCATGTCCTTATTCATGCCCCAAGTCCACAAACCTGATTATATTTCCACATCTATTTTATACTCTGTGGACACTTTTCTCCCTCCATTCCTTGACAATTTTCCCTTGGGCTCAGCTCTTTTATTGCTCTTTCCCAACAACTAATAAAGGTTTCACATAGCAGTCTTATTCTTTAAAAAATGCTTCCCAATGCCACAGGATCATGCCCATACTGCTTACTTGGTGGACAAGATCTAGCTCTAGTTTACCTAAAGTCTATATTCAGACATCCTCCAATCTGCCATGGTCTTTCATATGGATGACTTTGGGCTTTCTATTCTTTCTGCCTGGAATGCCTGCCTCAGTTATGTCTACCAGATAAATGCAGGATTATCTTTCATGGTTACCTTGGTTTCAGTACTTTTCATGACCAGTCTTACCTATTGCCCATGATCAAATTAACTGCTCTTCCATCAAATGTTTTCTTGTTCCTTCATTCACATCTCGTGCTATATACTTACACTGCATCATAGTATATATGTGCATCCATAGTATGTATGTGCATCTCTTTCCTCTAGACTATACATTCTTCAAGAACAACAGCTATGACTCTTTTATCCCTATCTCCTCGTATCTAACACATTGCCTGGCTTATAAAATGCAAACAAATGTCTGTTCTAAGTGTGTGTATGTGGGAGGCACAGTTGAAGTTGTTGTTGTTTAGTTGCTAAGTCATGTCCAATTCTTTGTGACTCCACGGACTATAGCCTGCCAGGCTCCTCTGCCATGGGATTTTTCTAGGCAAGAATACTAGAGTGAGTTGCCATTTCCTTCTCCAGAGTATCCTCCTGACCCAGGGATTGAACCCACATCTCTGGCATTGGCAGGCATATTATTTACCACTGAGTCACCAGGGAAGACTGTGTAGTTGAAATTATCTTTTCCAAATAGGTATCTTCATCTATACTACCTAATTTACTAAATACTAGGTTGGTGCAAATGTAATTACAGTTTCAGACTGAATTTTAAATCATTATAACTAGGCTCAAACACATTATTTATTAATCAAAATAGGAACCATTACAATCAACACATTTTTGCCAACAAGAAGTAAGTTTGTTCACTCCTATGGCATAAAAATCCATGTCTTGGAATTCGAGGAACTCTTGGAACACATTTTCTGCATCCTGCTGCTTGTGGAAGCATTTTTCCTGCAAAAAGTTGTCAAGATGCTTGGAGAAGTGGTAGCTGGTTGGCAAGACGTCAGGTGAATGTGGCGGTAGCCCAACTGGTTCAACTCCTGAAGTACTGGTTGTGCGACGAGCAGTTGGGTGTTGTGGAGAAGAATGCAGCACTTTTTGTTGACCCATGCCTGCTGCAGGCACTGGAAGTTTTGGTACTTCTCACTGATTTGCTGAGCATACTTCTCACATGTAATGGTTTCTCTAGGATTCAGAAATCTGTAGTGGATCAGACCAGCAGCAGACCACCAAACAGTGACCATGCCCTTTTCTTGGTGCAAGTCTGACTTTGGGAAATGCTTTGGAGCTTCTTCTCGGTTAGAATCACTAGTTGGTTGTTACTGGTTGTCATATAAAATTCATTTTTCACCACACATCACAATCTGATTGAGAAATGGTTTGCTGTTGCATAGAATAAGAGAAGACAACACTTAAAAACAACAATTTTTTTGATTTTTGGTTAGCTCATGAGACACCCACTTATTGAGCTTTTTCACCTTTCCAATTTGCTTCAAATGCAGAACCATAGAATAGCTGACATTGAGTTCTTCAGCAGCTTCTCGTGTAGTTGTAAGATCAGCTTCGATGATGCTCTCAGTTGGTCACTGTCAACTTCTGATGGCAACTCACTATGCTCGTCATCTTCAAGGTTCTTGTCTCCTTTGCAAAACCTCTTGAACCACCACTGCACTACGTTTGTTAGCAGTTCCCAGCCCAAATGTGCTGATGCTGTGAGCAGTCTCTGCTGCTTTACGACCCATTTTGAACTCAAATAAGAAAATCGTTCAAATTTGCATTTTGTTTAACATTTCTATAGTCCAAAATAAATATAAAATAAACAGTAAGTAATAAGTCATCAGCAAAAAAACATAAAGTGAGAAACGCACATTAAAATGATGTGTAACATAACCACATTTATTCAGGATGTATTCCAATATCAAATGGCAAATTTTAACAATGCAAAAATTGCAATTACTTTTGCACCAATCTAATAAATCATATAGTCCCATCACTTGACACTTTTATACACTTATATAATCCAAAGTTTATGAACTAGACATACAGCATGAATTATATATTATTTTCTTTGATGTGTATTCAGCTTGTATAAATTATAATAGAAGTACATATTATCTGAGAGATAGACTAAAATATTTTCTATTAGTAATTTATTAAAACTACAGAAATAGAAAATATTAACAAATAGCCTTCACTTTTATTTTAAAAACTATTCCAATTTCAGATTCAGAAGATCAAAAGTGAAAATACCTTTTCTGTTACTTTTCAATGAGAACATTAATATTTTTTGCATCTTCAGCAGAAATTAAAGAAGACACAAACAGAAAGACATCCCCTGTTCATGGACTGGAAGATTTAATATTGTTAAGCTATCAATACTATTTAAAGTGATCTATAAGTTCAATGCAATTTGTATCAAAATCCAATGTTGCTTTTTTAAGAAACAGAATTACCCATCATAGAATTTATATGGGATGTCAAAGTACCTCACAGAGCCAAAACAATCTTGAAGAATAAAACTGGAAGACACATACTTTCTAATTTCAAAACGTACCAAAAAGCTACAGTGATCAAAACAGGGTGACACTGACACACAGCCCAGTGGAACAAAACAGAGAGCCCAGAAATAAACCCTCACATTCATGGTCAAAAGATTTTTGACAAGAGGACCAAGTCCATTCACTGGACAAAGGACAGTCTGTTAAACAAAAGGTACTGAGAAAACTGGATATCCACACACTGAAGAATGAAGTGGGACCCCTACTTTACACCATATACAAAAATTAACTCAAAATGGATCAAAGACCTAAACTAAGCCCTAAATGTATAAAACTCTTAGAAGGAAACATAAGACAAAAGCTTCACAACACTGGAGTTGGCAATTATTTTTTGGATATGACATCAAAAGTGCATGCAACAAAATAAAAGGCAGTCAAACTTGGCTTTATAAAAACTTAAAACATTTGTGCATCAAAAGGTATTATCTATAGAGTAAGAAGGGAATCCAAAGAATGGGAGAATATATTTGCAAATGTATCTGGTAAGGGATTAATACCCAGAATATATACAGGACTCCTAAAACTTAACAATGACAACAAAAACACAATTCAAAAATGGGCAAAGGTCTGGAATAGATAACTTCTCCAAAGAAGATACACAAATGCCAATAGGCATGAACACGTTGAGCAGGAAATAAAATGCTCAACATCACTTACCATTAGGGAAATGCTAACCAAAACCACAATGAGATACGGCTTCACATCCACTAACGATAGCGACTATCAAAAGGAAAAGGAAAATAACAAGTGTTGGTGAGGATGTGGAGAAATGAAAATGTTTGTGTGCTACTAGTGGGAATGTGGAGAAGGAAATGGCAACCCACTCCAGTGTTCTTGCCTGGAGAATCCCAGGGACGGCAGAGCCTGATGGGCTGCCGTCGATGGGGTGCACAGAGTCGGACATGACTGCTACGATTTAGCAGCAGCAGCAATGGGAATGCAGAATAGTATATCAACTGCAGGAAAGAGCATGTGGAAAAAATTAAAATAAAATTACCACATGATCCAACAATTCCATTTCTGGGTATATGCTCAAAAGAATTCAAAGCAGGGTCTCAAAAAGATATCTGTATACCCATTTTTATAGCAGCACTGTCATAATAGCTAATACGTGGAAGCAACCCAAATGATTGAATGGATATGCAAAATATGTTATATATATGTGACAGAATATTATTCAGCCTTTTAAAGTAAGGAAATTTTGACATATGCTACAACATGGATGAGCCTTCAGCATATTATGCTAAATGAAAGAAGCCAGTCACAAAAAGACAAATACTATGTAATAATCTCACTTATATGAGAAACTTAGCTAAAATCATAGACAGAAAGTAGAATGGTGATTTCCAGGGAACGGTAGGAGAGGAGAAAGCGGAGCTACTATTTAATGGGTATGAATTTTCAGTTTTATAAGATGAGAACTCTGGAAGATGGTGGTCATGGTTGGCACAAGTTAAATGTACTTAACATCACTGAATTGTACACTTAAAAATGGTTAAGATGGTAAATTATATATATATATAATACTGTCCCAACTAAAATATAAGATATTTAAAAGTTAAATAATGTAACTGAAAAGTCTGGAAAAATAAACATGTGAGTAAGGACTTCCCTAGTGATCCAGTGGTTAAGACTTTGCTTCCCAATGCAGAGAGTGTAGGTTCAATCCCTGGTTGGGGAGCTAAGATCCCATATGCCTGGTGGCCAAAACCCCAAAAACCATACAGCAGAAGCAATACTGCAACAATTTCAATAAAGACTTTACAAATGGTCCACATAAAAAAATCTGAGGCGTATACCTGGGAAAGGGGTGTGAGGGTGGACTAAATCTAGGCAGATCTACTTAAGACACAAGATTTTTAAAAATTAAATAATGTGGTAAAAATTATTTTATATGTTATTTGGAAAAATAATCATGTGAGTATAATATGTGGTAGAGTAATTAAAACAATTTGATATTCTGGCTGAACAGGCACATCAGTATACCTGTGGATTGGAAAAAATGTTTTTAATGCTTCTATTAATTCATACTAAAGACATACTGCTGTGAAACCTTTTTTCTCTACAGACTGTCAGAATTATTTGAAAGTGTATCAGTGAGACTGGAACACCCCACTCTTGCATGGATGATGAATCATTAATCAGAAGCAGCCTCAATTTCCAACCCGGAGCTTCAGATAAGGGTTTCCCAGATACAACATTCCACACATTCATCTTAACTTTGTAGTCTCCAAGGAAACGGGACTCTTAAGTCTGTTTCTCAGCCCAAGCCTGATGTTAATTAACCCGGTACACAGTCTTGCTGTGCTTTAAACTTATCAAATATTGCTTCATTTAAATTTTGTCTAAACTCTACCCCTCCCCAGAATCCTATAATAACACTATCCCTTCTGGCAGTTCCTCTGGTGTGTGATCTCCTTCTCAGCAGCAAGTTAATTAACCTCACTTTGTTAGCCTAAAGATATATATCCCTGGTGGTCCTTATCAGACTGAAATAGAGTTTGTTAAAAAAAAAAACAAAAACAACAAAAAGCAAGTACATATGGAAATTTAATGCATAGTACACATAGCATTTCAAATCAAGAAAAAGATGGCTTATTCAAGAAAGGATATTGAAATAATAATCTTTTGGGGAAAAGATAAAAAAGCAACCATCTGGATCTCCACCTATTTCTTTCAAATTCTGTTTCTAAGATTTCAATACTTTAAAAAAATGAAATTCAAACAGAACAAGAAGAAAACATCTTTTTTACATTTTTATATCATGAACCCAGATTTTTTTCAAATCCCAAAAGGTAAAAATATAGTAAAAGTGTATGAGGTTATTCATTTAATTAACTGGCAGTGAAACTGCTAGTTCAAATGTACGTTTTGTATAAAATGTTTAAAAAAATCTGTACAGCAAAAAATAACAAAAACCATCATGAAAAAGATAATCGACTTAATGTAACAACAGTTAAAAAAAAGTAAAGGATTTGAATGAAAAAAAAATACAATGGTCAAGGATGTTCACATTTCACTCATATTACAGAAATGTAAACCTCAAATGAAGAGATACTATTCTTAACCTATCAGAATGGCAAAAAATGTTAAGCTTAGTAACAGCCAGCATTGACACAGACATGAGAGAAAACTGACGCTCCTCTGATGTTCCTCAGAATACACATACTTACTGTCTTTTTAGAAGAGCAGTTTGACAGTATCTGTAAACTTTTTCAAGTGTGCCTTGACACATCATTTCATGATCAGAAATTTTTCTTATGGATACAAACACAGAACTGTGCAAAGATATTCATGGCAGCCATAGCCACAGATGTTTGTTGATGAGGAGCTAGTTTAAAAAAAATATATGGTACATCTCTACCAGAGAATACGCTGTAGATGTTAAGAACAATGATTGATTTGCACTAATTAGGAAAATCTTGGCACATTTGGCAACTACAATTTTTTGTTAGTAAAGTATTGCTAATATACAGGAAACAAACAAACCCAAACTGAAAACATAGATTAAACATACATATACACACATGTACATATATACATACATACACATACATACAGAAAAGAGTATATTTTCATTCCTATCTCTACCCCAGGTTCTCATCAAAGGTAACTATAGTTGACCCTTGAACAACATGGATTTGAACTGGCTGGGTTCACTTTTATGCAGATATTTTTGAATAAAAATACTTGAAAACTTCTTTGGAGATTAGTGACAATTTGAAAAATTTGCAAATGAACTGTGTAGGCTATAAATATTGAAAAACATTAATACAAAGTTATGTAACGAATACATAAAATATAAATACTAGTCTACCCTTAAGGTGAGTGATGCTTAATATAAAATTAATAATATATTAGCTTTCCTACTGTTTCATAACTTTGCTTTCAAAGAATTGCATTACCATATAGGTACAGTATGCACCCCCCCAATCTCTCCCCTGCTTATAATTTAGTTTCAGCAATTCTGAACTATTTACAGTTCAATAAACACTCAATGCAGTGAGCTCCTCTATTCCCACTGTCTTTTCCATCTATACAACACACCCTTCCTCTGCTATCCATGCCCCAACCTCTGTAAATCCCATTAAGCCAATGTTTCTTAACCCTGACATAACTGACATTCTGAGCTGGGTAACTCTCTGTTGTGGGGGGTGCCCTGTTCACTGTAAGATGTTCAACAGCATCCTAGGCCCATACTCACTAGACATCAGTAGCACTCCCCCTAGTTGTCATTCAAATGTCTTCACATAGTGCCAAATGAATGTATAAAATATATCTAGATTATATACTAGTCTATTCTTACACAGACAACTAGGTTCAACCTGGCATCCTACTCCCGCACTTTTCTCTTGCTTTCCTAGTATTTGGTTTTTGCAGGTTAAAAAGGAACAAATAGAAATTTCAAAAACTGAACCTATTACTATCTGCTCCTTGCTGTGTTTTAACTTTGGACTCTCTGCTGTTCCTCAAATACCTGAGTGTCCTTATACTTGCTGTTCTCTGTTGGGAACACAACTCACCCAGATACTCACATGGCTTACTCCCCAACTCCTTCCGGCCTTTACTCCTGGTGGGGGGGTGGGGGGCATGTCTTCCTGAGCCACCCTACTTTTACTGACAGCACCTATTAACATCTAATATATTACATATTTTACTTACTCATCTTGATTATTGTCTCTTTTCTCCATCTTGATCAGTGGTTCTCAAACCTGAGTCTACACCAGAATCACCTGAAAAGCTTGTTAAAAGAATTTCTGAATCAACAAGTCTGCGGAAGAGAGCCTAAAAATTTGCATTTCTGACAAGTTCCCAGGTGATGCAGAGGTTCCAAGGACCACAGTTCGAGAACCAAGGTTTTAGAACATAAGTTCCATGAGGACAGAGATTTTTGCCTACCTAGCAGCAGTCATTGTTTTATTTCTATGACCTAGCATATAGTAGGTACTGAGATAGGTAAATGAATTTAGCCTATTCTCAATGCCCTCTCTGATTTGGTCTGCTATATGGTGCCAAAGACTTTCCGGGTGGTGCTAGTGGTAAAAGAACTCGCCTGCCAATGCAGATGTTAAGAGATGCCAGTTCAGTCCCTGGGTTGGGAAGATCCCCTGGAGGAGGGCATGGCAACCAACTTCAGTCATCTTGCCTGGAGAATCTCATGGACAGAGGAGCCTCGTGGGCTATAGTCTAAAGGGTCGCAAAGAGTTGGACACGACTGAAGCGACTTAACACGCATGCAGCAGGGTGGACTGTAATTCAATATGACTGAAGTCCTTACAAAAAGGGGAGAACACCACATTAAGGGAGAGACATACAGGGAGAACGCCATGTGACAACAGAGGCAGAGGCTTGCGTAATATAACTTCAAGCTAAGGAGTGCCAGTGACACACAAAGCTAAGAGGCATAGAACAGATAAAATTCCCCAGAAGGTAGAGCACGGCCCTGTCAACACCTTGATTTCAGACCTGTAACCTCCAAAACTGTGAAATGATAAAGTTCTGTTGTTTTAAATAACTCAGTGTGTTGTACTTTGTTATAGCAGCCCTCGGAAGCTAACACAATGACCAAAAATGCAAATGACTCTATCAAGTTGCATATAGTTTCAAATCTGCCAATTATCCAACTTGCACCAATTTAAATATTTTAAGACGTAGCTTTCATTGTGAACTAATCAGATTTCCTGTTTCAGAATCTCCCTAATTAAATATCACCTCTCTCTGCCCTCAACATGTCCCTTCAATGTGCCAGGTAGCTCACACTACAGAGTCTAGATCACTTGGATTTTCTTTTTGGTTTCTTCTACCTTCCTACAGGCTACCCTATTTCACATATAACAGCTTCTTTGTATTTTTTTCTTTAAGGGACGCTTCTGATTTTCACACATTATAGATTTTGGCCTGCATTTTCCTGTAGGACATCTGAATTAGCTGTAAAATGAAAATTTAAGTATATATTTGATACTCATTTAGATTTCAAGATAAAATGCTAACTTCTCTTTCATGGAAGAATTATGCATCCCCCCACCCCCTTATTTTAAAAAGAATTTTGCCATATTCCTTCCACTTTGCTATAGTTTGTATACTAGCCTCTTTACTAAAATCTCAATAAATATCGGGAAGCTTAAAATTTTAAGTGAATCAGAATTAAATTTCAGCATCAAGCTGTCCATTTTCCATTTAATGTTTATAGGTGCACTGTCACAAGAATTCCAATCAATGATTTCTCCACACTGAGACTCTAAAATCACCATGGTCCATGGAGTGTATAAGTTGTATAATGCAATTTTTATGTTAGTGAGCACAAGTCAATACACAAATAGTAGTACTGCATATACCTAAAAGACACACTTTTCTATTTCTGTGACTAGGTGACCATTAATTGATATGCACTCCTAAATGACTTTGTGATAGTCTAATAATTTCTGGATACTGAACTTACTCAGAAACACAGACTAGTACAAACAATACCCCCCAAAAAGCATATCTATCTTTAAATGAATAGTACCCACAAAATATTTTTAAAATGCTGAACCCAAAGTAAAAAGATACAGAAAAACACAAATTTCAGGGAAATTTAAGAGAAACATCTTAAATGGTTCTCCACCATAACTAAAAAACCACACACTTTTCCTGTGAAGAATTTTAAGTGAGTCATACTTTCCTTACTAAATCACTGTTTTACTTAACATATGGTAAAAAGAGTTAACTGTTTGGTAGCTTGAAACTTTACATTCAATTAAACTGTACATTAATATACACTAAGGCCGGCAGAAAATGAAATAAATTCAATTACTATACACAATACTTAGAACACACATCATGTACATAAGGCTCATTTGACATTTATCTGATAAAAGTGTAAAAAGTTAGTTTTACCTCCTAAGTACTCAGATTCCCACCCTCTAAACTAACACCAGAATTAAATAACTTGAAGTTACCTAGGCAGAGCTATCTATATTCAGTGCCCAATTTCTGGTAAATGAACACATTTCTGTCCGTTTCACATTGGCCTAATCACTCACTCTATTGCATTAAAGTTCTAACTTTTTAACTAAGTTTTAAAACCACGATGAAACCAATTCATGGTTAGGATAATACTGTTCAATCTGAAAAGCTCTAAAACGATATACCACAATAACTACAAGGCACTGAGAGAACTAGGCTATAAATCCAGTCAACTTTTCCAAGGCGTGTGATGTTTAAGTTCCAGTCTTTTGAAAATAATAATAGAGAGGGTAAGTGCTGGGCAAGAATAAATCCCCACCCCTACATTTCGTTCATTTTCTGAGCAGACAATGTACCCAAATTAAAAGCTGTAAAGTCAATTTTGTCAGCATCTATTAATCCCATTTGGTGGGAGAGGAAGGCGGGAAGGAAAACACTCGTCCCGCGTCCTTCACGGAGCAATGCCGCAACACACCTGCCTAGCTTATTCTGTCAGGGGCAGGGGAATTTAACAAGAACAAATCAGCCAGACAAACCTGATGATCCAGAGAGCTCAGAGGAAGTCCCCC
>NW_011494706.1:1668481-1683644 GCF_000754665.1 Bison bison bison
CTACATTCACTCTCCCAGAGGGAAGGGCGAGGGGACCGAGACCTTGGACCTACAGCCTGAGGGCGCCTCCGCCGGCCGTACCTGACATCAGCTTCGGCTCCCTCTCGCCCCTCCTGGGGGGCGGAGAGGGGGACGACACGAGACCGGCGACCTTCGCTCTGCTCGGCAGCCGCAGAAGTGGCTCGTGGCTGCTGGCCGGGGCCGCCCGCTGCCGCCCAGATTATTCCCCGGCAGCGGCGGCGGCGGCGGCGGCCGAGGCGGGCCCAGCGCAAGCTCCCGCCCGCTCGCTCCGCCCCTCCCCGCAGCGCGTTCCGGCCGCGGGCCGCCGACGGCGCAGCCGCCACCCAGGGGTCCCCTAGCGCTGACGTCATCGCCGCCGCACCAGCCCCAGGGAAGGGCGGAGCGAGAGGGGGCAGGGTGGGGCGGGGCTACGGCGACGTGCGGGCGCGGGGATTGGCGGCTGAGCTCAAGCCCCGCCCTTGTGCGAAGGGGTCTGGGAAGTCGGCTCTTCTATGAGGGGTAGTCACAGCCCACTTGCGGCACCTCCGTGGCGGCCTCCACCTTCATCGCGGTGCTGTAGGGTCTTGCATTAGCTTCCGGATCTTGAGAGGGCCCAAAGCAGTGAAACATCAGGGACGAGGGCTGCGAATACCCTTGGGACCTTTGTCCAAGACACAGGCTCTTCCCTTTCAGGAGTCTTATGGCCTCTAGCCTGCTTTTAAACCGTTCTTTTTACCCCTGTTATCCCCTCCTCCCGATTCTCTTAACTCAGTACCTCTCTGGCCTTAAGGAGAGGAAATACGCAAGATGAGGTACGCAAACGAGTGTTGGGTAACCAGGTATGTGAATGAGCAGGGGCTGAGAACCCAATTAATTATACCACAAAGCCTCCTGAAGGCACACATGGTCTTTGGTTCCGTAATTACTTCACTGCTGTCAGGCAGTGGGCCGGAAGAGTTTCTTCGGAGCTCTCCAAAACCTCACCGTCTCACCTTTACTTGGCAAAGGGACTTTGTATCAGAAAACTGTTTTTGGATTATAGAGCTAGGAGCCCTCAAGCGATTGAGGCAGTCCCACAGCAGTCAGGAGGTAAGATCAAGTCTTGACTTACTGGTGTTATCTAACAAAGCCTAGTTTGAGGGTGAGAAAACTACCCTGCTTCCTAGGCAGTTCTTTAGTGCCTTGGCCTCTGGGCTGGAATCTTGATTCCCGCCACCTATTAGCTGTGTAACCTTGGCAAGTTACTTACCACGCCGGAGAGGAATAGTAAACAATGTAACTAAAGTATTGTTGTTGAAAGTGAAGTCGCTCAGTCTTGTCCGACTCTTTGCGATCCCATGGACTGTAGCCTACCAGGCTCCTCTGTCCATGGGATTTTCCAGGCAATAGTTCTGGAGTAGATTGCCATTTCCTTCTCCGGGATCTTCCCAACCCAGAGATTGAAGCCGGGTCTCCCTCATTGTAGACAGACGCTTTACCGTCTGAGCCACCAGGGAAGTCCTTGTTCCCTTTTTATTTGTTTAGATTCAGCTTTAGTGTAGTTTACCAGGATATATCATTAATAGATCCGAAAGAATCTTCGGGAAGAACTTTAAAACATCTAGATTCTTATCCAAACCTCTCATTTTTTCAGATGAGAAAACTGAGGTCAGAAAGGTAAACTGAGAAGCCTGTTTTGGAAGAGAAGTGCAAGTATGTGATATCCAGGTTAGTGCTCTGTTGGATCCTCACCTCCATCTCTTCTCTCTTCCCCAACTTGTATGTAATTATTGCTCAGCCTCACCCCCTTTGCCTTCCACAGCCACTGTGAGACAGGGAAAAGAGACCCTTCGAGGTCAAAGTGTACCAAATAGAAAGCAAAATACAACAAAATGCCTCAGGATTCTTATTTTAATTTTATTAAAATTTATAAGGAATAAGGAATAATCTTTTTCCAGTGAGCAAATATAGGAAACCCTTCCAAGGGTAAGCTCAGCTACAGCATGTCTAAGATAATTTTCTTAGTGGCAAGAAGATATGTTGATAGAACTACCAGATCAAATCAGGCCCCTTCTACCCTTCTAGGTATTATTGAAAATAGCTATTATTTTCATGAAAGCAATGTACACTTATTGAAACAAATATAAAAAAATTTCCAAATGCCGTAATTCAGAGATAACAATTTTTAAAAATTCATGTTATACTCCAGACGTCTCTAAGAATAAAAATATATAAATGTATAGAAATACAGTGTATGATACACTGGATTTTATTTTGTACACAGTTCTTTTTTCATGAACAATATATCATGAATAACATCATTTTTAAAAGTTGCATAGTGTGAAGTGGATGTACCACTGTTTATCTAACCGGTATTCTATTGATTCATTTCTGGTTTTTTCCCCAAATGTTTACTATTTTAAACAACTCTGTGATGAGTTTCTTAATGCATGTACCTTTGCACAACTGTACTGCTGTCTTCTTGAATAAATTCCTTGAAGTGACATTAATGTCAGCCAATTTTTCTTCATTATCAACTAGAAAAAAAGAAAGTTGTGGTTACTTTGAAAAATATAATTTATATGTGAGACACAAAATGACCATATTCTCCCATTTGAAACACAGATTAACCTTGAACGGTATGTTTATCTATCTGGAGTGTGTTTCAGTAATGTGTGTCACAGCTCCTTGGAGCAAGGTGATAGAGACTGATAGTTGATTTGATTCTATACAAAATCCTTTCTCTATTACTTGCAGAACTCTGACTTTTTTTCAGGGTGACTGTGTCCAGTTAAAAATACTTGTTTACGCAGGCTCCTATAAGCCATGTTTTCCCATGTGACCTGTCAGCAGAATGAAAGCAGATGTTGGTAGGAGAGGCTCAAAGTTTTACGGAAGAAATTTCCTGTTAGCCATTGGACCTATACCTGTCCTTTATCTTACCTGGAACAGTGATATGATGCTAGATGTGGAGCAGCCCTATTTCAACCACAGTAACAAAATAATAGCATAGCCAGAGGAACTGGTTTGTGATTGCTTTGAAGGGTCAGCTTATCAGCCCTGGTCTGCTCACTTCTGGGTTTGTTGTTATATGAAGGGGTTTGTTGTTATGTGAAGGAAAATAAATCCGTTCTCTTTAAGGCTTTTGTTGTTTTTGTTATAAGCACTGAATAAAATTCCTAATTGGCATAAAAAGATAGGAAAAGTCATTATTTAGCACTATAGGTAGAATTTTTTAATAAACAGGGTAAGATGAAAATGGGAACACAAAATGGAAACAAGCAACAACAAAAAACCACTCTCTAATAAACTTAGTTTTCCTTTAAATATCCAAATATTACAATTAGATTAACAACTCTTTAGTAATAATTAGATTACATTCTATAAATTATATTTATATAATAATGTATAGATTAAATGGACTTCCTTGATGGCTCAGACGGTAGAAGCGTCTGCCTACAATGTGGGAGACCTGGAGTCGATCCCTGGGTCAGGAACATCCTCTGGAGAAGGAAATGGCAACCCACTCCAGTACTTTTGCCTGAAAAGTCCCATGGACGGAGGATCCTGGTAGGCTACAGTCCATGGGGTCGCAGAGAGTCAGATACAATTGAGCAACTAAACTTCTAAAACTATAGATTAAATTATTTAGAATTTAATATAAATTGAATTGAATTATAAATTAAATTAAAACTACTGGTATAGTAGTTTTAAAATATGTTCACAAGTTCTTTGATACTTCTTCTTTCAAAAATTGAGCTTAATTCCCCTCACCTAGAGTTTGGACTGTACTTAGTGACTTGTTCTCATAAAGAGAATGTAGAAATGTTGTAATGTGACTTCTAAGTGGAGACTATATATGTGCCAGCTTTCTTCTTGCTCTCTCTGGGATTGCTCACTGGGGAAAGGTAATTGTCATGTCGTAAGGACACTCAGCAACTTAGAGAGAGGCCCATGTTGTGAATAACTAAGGCTTCCAGCCAATATTCAGTGAGGAGCTGAGAACTCCTGAAAACAGCCATGTGAGTGAATTTGAGAGCAGATCCCTTCAGCCTAGCCAAGCCTTCAGATAACTACATCCTTTGTCAGTATCATTATTGTACCTGAAGAGAGTCCATGAGCCAGAATCACTTAGTTTAGCCACTCCCAAATTCAAGTCTGCAGGAAGTGTAAAATAATAAATGTTTGTTGTTGTAAGCCATGTGCAGCAAAAGTAACTACTAAAAAGCTGGATATAGTGGAGTCTACGTAGCACAATCTAGGTATTTGATTATTTGTTGTTTTGAATGAGTAAAGCAACTGAATGAAGTACAATGTAGTATCTTTTTCACTTAAAGGGTAACATACCATGCTTGTATTATTTTTGACCCCTGACACCTGTATTGTGTAAGGCTTTTCTGACATGATCACAGGGAGATGAGTTGTGAATCTTATTGAAATCTGAACAATGACAGTCCTGGAAGAAACATATAATGAATAGTGCAGTAGAACCCTTGAGATGTGAATGATGCTCCCAGTTTTTTTTGTTTTTTTTTTTACTATTATTTGCATTTATTTTTTGCACCATTTGTTCCTGGGCCATAAGTTTTTGTTTCTTCAATTTCTTCTGGGATATCTTTTTCTTCTGTGCAACCTTCTCTTCTGGTTTAGGAACAATCTGTTCTTTTTCAGTTAAAGTTCTCAGTTTTATCAGTAATTAGCTGAGTAGCAAGTTATCAAAGCCCTCTAAATCTCAACTTCCCTATTGATAAATTGGAGAAAGTAATCCTGACTGGCCTCAAAAGGTAGTCAGTGGGATTATATGTGACAGGGATTATATCATTCTTTTAATTGCATTAGATTCATAAGTTAAATATTTTAGGAGTGTGTACCATGAAAACTTTTCTTTTAAGAAGTAATAACTACTTTTACTGGTGGCTCAGATGGTAAAGAATCCACCTGCAATGCAAGAGATAGCATTTCAATCCGTGGGTCAGGAAGATCCCTGGAGAAGGGAATGGCTACCCACTCCAGTATTCTTGCCTGGCGAATTCCACAGACAGAGGAGCCTGGCAGGCTACAGTCCATGGGGTCGCAAAGTGTTGGACATGACTGAGTGACTAAAACTTTGTAAAATATTAGTATTGTTCATAGTAAGAAGTTAGGATTTAAGAGTATAGCAGGATGGTAAGTTATTATATGTCAGATCTCATTTTATTGCCTTGTTGAAATTTTATTGCGGGTTAAAAAGAATACATAATTATGACTGGCTCCTTTCTCTTTTCAAGAATTAATTTGTAATTGTGGTTGGGTGTGTGTCCCTCTTTATGGTAACAGTGGTAGTTAAACATACTTAGTAATAAACATACATTTAACCAATAATTTAGTTTGAGTCTAAGCTTTTATTCTAGAGCAAAATTGCACCCAACAGCAAGAAAATAAATAGTAGAAAACATGTCTTTCTCTTTCATAGAGGAGGCCTTGGGCACAAAAGGGAAAGCATTATAAAATGGAACATCAGAGGTAGACATTATACAATTACAGACAATGCACAATTTGGTGATGTGGCTAAGTCCAGAGGTAAATATATGAGGATGAGTAAGACAAGACTTAAGTGTAAGATTCAAGTCTTGATAATGTAATGGTGAATTGTCCAAACTTCCAGGTTTGTTGTGTTTTCTGCTATTCAGCTATAACTGTAAATTAGATGAAACTACAGACTCAACTAGATAGCATTTTTGGTTGTAGATGACCCCAACTACCTACCATCTTTATTAACTTGAATAGGGAGAAGAACCCAAGAAAAAAGAGACAGAGCTTCCTCCTCTGGAGACAGCAGGCTTTTCAATGGAGCTTCTCATTTCATTAAAAATTCCTGCTAGGACACAGTATTTTCATTCTGTGGAACCCGAGAGAGCATTTTCCAAACAGTTTTTATTCCTTGCAGCTACATGTGCACAAAATCAACCAAGATTTTGAGACAGTTGGAAGGGCTAGTGTTATTTTCTGAATTGACTGACATGTGAAGGGGATAAAGGTGGAGAATAGAGGAGGAGATAAGGAAAAAAGCAAAGTCTAGGAAATACTTTTAACCTCAAGGGAAGAGGACTCAGCATGACTCACAAGTTATTAGCTTGAAAGCAGAGTCTGCCACGTGTGCACTGAGGAACCGGAGAAATAGTCTCAGCTTAGAAGATTGGGCTCCCTGGGGTTATCCTGTGTTGCTCTAGTTCCCTGGAATAAGCATCAGAATATGCCTTAATTATTTTCCCTGATGGCTCAACAAAAGCAGAAAACATTTGTTGTAAATGAAGTAGGTGATGCTTTAAAATTCCTAAGCAGTACATTATTTATAAATGTGTTCATTACCTCTGTTAGTGTAAAAAACTGACAATTTTTAGCTATGTAAAGTGGCACAATTTTTTTTCTTCTTTCTCTTAAGTTGTATTTAAAGGTTTTTAGATCTAGGAATGGGTTGGATAGATACTTTGTTGGGTTTCTGCCCATCATCCATTGAGAAGAACTCTCTTGCTTTTCCTCCAATTCCCATTTAGAGGTTTGGTCTCTCTAACCATGCATGTATATACACACACACACTATAGGACCCTTGTCCCTTCTTGATTGGATAGAGTTTGATCCTTGAAGGAATCTGACTCAATCAGATCCTTTCCTCTGAGGATTTGGAATTGGAAGAGAAGTTTTAGTTGCTCTGTATTGAACACTGAAACTACAACACAAACGGGGGCTTCTAACCCAAACATGTGAACCCAAGTTAGGGGAACCCATTACAGATGGAAAGAGAAATGAAGCAGACTATCTGAGAAACGACCCTGAGCTTTGGTGCTGTCACAGAGACAGAGAAAGAAAGGGAGGAGACTCATTTTCTAGCTTCTCAGATTTCCCATGACCTCCATCCCACTAATGGCCCAATTGCTCTTGAGATCCAAGAATACCTACATTGTATTCTTATATTAAGTTATACGTTTTTGTTGTTAAGTTAGTTTGAGTGGATAATTTTTCCATTCTTTAAAACACATTTCATCACTTCATTTAAGAGTGATCTGAATCATTCTTTTCATTTATAAGTAAAAAGCCTTTTGAAAGCTTTGGCCTGAGGAAAACATAAATCTTTGAAAAGCACGCAAAATTTCAGTCTTTTGAGTGAAAAGAGCAAAATGGCAGAGTAGGAAGCTTCCCACTCCCATTCTTCCACAGAACATTGAAAAATAAGCAGAAACCATCAGTTTTGTGACAGCTCTAGAAAGCAGTTGAATGTTTACAGCCACCACATGAGCACTGAATCAAGAAAGAGGCACTTCAAAATAATAGGAAGGTTTTGTGGTGGTTTATTTGTCCTTCCACTACCACTGCCCCTTCACGTATGTGTACGCACGCAGTCCTGTCCGACTCTTCTCGACCCCATGGACTGTAGCCCGCCAGGCTCCTCCGTCTGTGAGGTTTTCCAGGCAAGAATACTGGAGTGGGTTGCCATTTCCTCCTCCAGGGGATCTTCCTGACTCAGGGATCGAACCCGCATCTCTTGCATCTCCTGTACTGTCAGGTGGATTCTTTGCCATTGCACCACCTGGGAACCCCATGGTAGAGGTTAAATAAAGTAATAACAGTGAGACTGTCATCCTGTATGCTAGTACCTTTGTAAGAATAAGGGACTCCAAAGCTGTCTGCCTGTCTCCTCATCATGTGAGGACACAGTAAGAAGACAAACTGAATTGACAGGAACCTTGATTTTGGACTTTCCAGCCTCCAGAACTATGAGAAGTGTCTGTTATCTAAGGCATCCAGGCTATGCTATTTTGTTATAGCAGCCCAAGCAGAGTAATACAGGGAGCAGCCTAAAGGACGACGCTCGGTCTTCCACTCAGAACTCAGGAGAAAGCTTGAAAATACTGCAAGCCAAATGAAAAATCTTCAGATACTTGGGTCAGAAATTATAGTTGAAACATATAGTAGATTGGCTAAGGTAAAAGCTGGGGAGAGTTTCTTTGGGAAATTAGGACATTTAAAAGCAACTATGGGGACTTCCCTAGTGATCCAGGGGCTAAGGCTCCTCATTCCCAATGCAGGGGGCTTGGGTTGGATCTCTGGTCAGGGAACTAAATCCCACATACTTCAACCAAGATTAAAGATCCTACATGCTATAACTAAGACCCAGCACAGCCAAATAAATAAAAATAAATATTTTTTAAACGTTGTTAAAAATAAAAGCAACTTTGTAAATGGGGGAATTTAGAAAACCATGTATGTGCCCTGGATAAGACACATGCTCAAAAAACACCCGAGAAGACCCTCAGCTTTTTCTTGGGCTCATCCTTGGGCACAGTGCAAGCCTGGCAAGTTGAAGATCAGTGCCAATTTGCCAAGACTCGGAGGTTCCCAGCGTTCAAAGACATTTCTGTCAAAACACTAGCTGAACACAAGCTAAGAAACAGACTTCAGTGACCACATTTACAAAGAATATAGTCTTTTAATAGTTTGGGATCAGCATTGAATAATCTGACTGCTACAGCCTTTCAGCAACCAAAAAGTAGCAAGCCTTGTGAAAAGGAGAGAACCTTCCTTCCAAGTACGTACTGTGAGTGAGTGGAAGTTGCTCAGTTGTATCCAACTCTTTGCAACCCCCTGAACTGTAGCCTCCCAGGCTCCTCTGACTGTGGAATTCTCCAGGCAAGAATACTGGAGTGGGTAGCCTTGCCTTCTCCGGGGGATCTTCCCAACCCAGGGATTGAACCCAGCTCTCCTGCATTGCAGGCGGATTCCTTACCCTCTAGCCACCAGGGAAGTCCCAAGTACATACTACAATAGTAAAATTTCCTGTTTTCATTAAAAAAAATAATAATAAAACATACAAAGAAACAGGAAAGTATGGCTATTTCTAAGGAATGAAATAAATTGGTAGAAAGACTGAAGGCAGGAAGAGAAGGGAACCACAGAGGATGAGAAGGTTGGATGGCATCACCCACTTGATGGACATGAGTGTGAGCAAGCTCTGGGAGTTTGTGACTGACAGGGCAGCCTGGTGTTCTGCAGTCCGTGGTGTTGCAAAGAGTCAGACATGACTGAGCGACTGAACTGAACTGATCTCTGAGGAAGTCCAGACATTGGAATTACTGGACAGAGATTTTAAAACCACTGTCCTGAAACATGCTCAAAGAACTAATAGAAAACATAGACAAACAACTAAAGGGATAAAATGAGTGGAATTACATAAAACTTTTTGGCCACCTCATGCGAAGAGTTGACTCATTGGAAAAGACTCTGATGCTGGGGCAGGAGGAGAAGGGGACAGGAGGAGGAGGGGACAACAGAGGATGAGATGGCTGGATGGCATCACCGACCCGATGGACGTGAGTTTGAGTGAACTCCCGGAGTTGGTGATGGATAGGGAGGCCTGGCGTGCTACGATTCATGGGGTCGCAAAGAGTCGGACACGACTGAGCGACTGAACTGAACTGAAGCAGCATAAAAATAATCAAGTCTCCTAGATGCCTACTTCTATCCCAGATAATCCCAGCAAAGTAGGTCAAAGTCTTTCCAATTTTTATTTTGGTGTAATTTCAGATTTTACAAAGTTGCAAGAATAGTACAAAGAATCCTCATACAACTTTTCTCTTGATTATTGTTTTAAAATTTTAACCACTCACATGAACTGTTTTCTTATTTTTCTGCCTCCAAAATTTAGGCTAATAGTGGCTTAATGTAAATACTACACTTGATATGGTAATAAATATAACAATAATAACAATTCCAAAAATTACTTGCTGAACCTGATACATGCCAGACAAGTGTTGAACTTGCACTCTCACATACTCCTAACCCTATAACTCAGGCACTATTATTATGTTAATTTAATAGATGAAGATACTGAGACACAGGGAGTTTTAGGATCTTGCCCAAGAACACAGATAAAAATCTTCTGGTGTTGAATGCAAATGAAACCATTCAGATTCCTTGACTCTACCTACGTTTTACCTATGTTTTTAACACTGATCTTTTAAATGAGGTGTCAGCAAACTACAGCCTTTTGACTAAATGCAGCCCATAGAAGATCTTTATTTAGTCCCAGATCCGCTTGTACAAGGGTTGCCCATCCTCTTACACAGATGAGTGGGCACAACCTGGTCTCTCTGTCTTGACCAGGCTGCTGTCTTTCAGGTATCTGGTCATTTTTTCTAACTGATTACTGTGACTTCTTGTCCTGCTCACAGAAAAACAGCAGCCTGACTAAGTTGTAACTTCTTAGACACTGTTTGGTCCTTCTAGTGAATGTCTCTGGTCTAAAGGAAATACCTAAGTGCCCAATAGAGTTGACAGGCAAGGTTAATCCTCACCAAGCTGGGGCATTCCTGGGGCATTTTATGGTGACCCACTCTAGACGTCTTAAATAATAAAAACAACACTGTGCGTGTGATCAAAGGCAGCACACCTGAGGTGGGCATGGTGTGCATTGCTTTGGTCTTCCTTCAGGACTGAAAGGCTTATTCCCCCAGCTATTGGGAGTGCTGCCAACAGATAGCCATCAGGTGTCAGCCCTCTCAGAGAATTGCCTCAGATGCAGGTACCTGCCTCAAGTCAAGATCATGCCTTCTTTCAGGGCACCCACATCCAGTGACTGATTAGCACAGGGGTATAAAAGCCCAGCCTCCCAACCTCAACATATAATGTTGTCTAGAGCCGTTCTGTCGTCAGAGTTCCCCGCCGGATTGACTAAGGCCTCTGTTAAGATTGCGTCATGGTATAGTTTCTCCTTCTGTCCAGTCTTATTTCTTTTTTTCTATTTCACAGGCACTGACCTCAAAAGCACTCCCTAATAAGCTATATACGGAACTCAGCCTATGACAAAACCTAAAGCAAGAGGAGAGCTATTTCTCAACCCTCTAGAAATTCAAGCTTCTTTTTAAATGTCTCTGGTTCATAGATAATACAATTGTGAATGACTTCTGTTTACCTGGAGTCACCTCTTCAAGCATTAACCTCGGTGCTCCACATGAGAAATAAGGAGAAATAGATCCAAGGAGCCAGTGCTGTCAGTTATCACAGATGAACCCATAATCATTTCATCATGCTGTTCAGTGTGATTTGGACAATTACTGAAGCTTTTGGGTTGTTTATATTTAATCAGAGGTAGAATTCTGAAATACTTTCAGTATGCCAGGCTTCTTTATAACTGTCTTTGCCTTAGGGTAAACATCAAGGTATTTGCATACAATGGCACCCCACTCCAGTACTCTGGCCTGGAAAATCCCATGGGCAGAGGAGCCTGGTAGGCTGTAGTCCATGGGGTCGAGAAGAGTCGCACACGACTTCACTTTCACTTTCACTTTTCACTTTCATGCATTGGAGAAGGCAATGGCAACCCACTCCAGTGTTCTTGCCTGGAGAATCCCAGGGACAGGGGAGCCTGGTGGGCTGCCGTCTATAGGGTCACACAGAGTTGGAAATGACTGAAGTGACTTAGCAGCAGCAGTTGATTTTCAATGTTGTATTAATTCAGGTGTACAGAAAAATGAATCTGTTATACATGACACACTCCAGTGTTCTGGTCTGGGAAATCCCATGGGCAGAGGAGCTTGGTGGTCTGCAGTTCATGGGGTCACAAGAGTCAGACATGACTTAGCAACTAAACCATCACTATATGTACACACACACATATATATGTTTAATACATATATTCACTCTTCCCATAGAGACCATTACAGAGTATTGAACTCCCTGTGCTGTACAATAGGTCCTTATTTATTTCATAGATATTAATAGTAGTGTGTCAATCCCGATCTTCCAGTTTAACCTCCCCATACCCCCCAGTAACCATACGTTCATTTTCTTCATCTGTAACTCTATTTCTGTTTTGTAGCTAAATTCATTTGTAGCCTCTTTTTAAATTCTACATGTAAGTGATATCATATATTTGTCTTTCTCTGACTTCACTCAGTATGACAGTATGACAGTCTCTAGGTTCATCCATGTTGCTGCAAATGGCATTATTTCTTTTTTTATGGAGGAGTACTGTTCCATTGTGTATTTGTACCGCATCTTCTTTAGCCATTCTTCTGTCAGTAGACATTAAGGTTGCTTCCATGCCCTGACTGTTGTAAATAGTGCTGCAGTGAGAATAGGGATTGTGCACATCTTTTAAGGAAACTTGAAAAATCACCTACTAAAGTAAGTATGGACAGTATTCATGTTTTCCTATCTTTCTGGTATCTTTTTAAAAAATGTTTCCATGGTGATACAACCTGATACTGAGTGCTAAGTTGCTCAGTTGTGTCAGACTCTGAGACCCTGTGGACTGTAGCCCACCAGGCTCCTTGTCCATGAGATTCTCCAGGCAAGAATACTAGAGTGGGTTGCCATGTTCTTTTCCAGGGGATCCTCCTGACCCAGGGATTGAACCCGCATCTCTTACACCTACTGCATTGACAAGTGGGTTCTTTACCACTAGTGCTACCTGGGAAGCCCCATGATAGATACTGGAGATTAGGTAAAAGGTGCTTTAATCCTGGCTTTGAGACTTAACAGCTGCTTTCTGAGCCTCATGATCCTCCACTGTAAAAGGGAAACAGTGATGCCCATTTTTTAGAGTTATTATGTTGTTTAAATGAGAGGATATTTGCAAAGGGCCTGCAATATTCAAGTACCCAATAAATGCTACTGCTGCTGCTGCTGCTGTGTCACTTTAGTCGTGTCCAACTCTGTGCGACCCCATAGACAGCAGCCCACCAGGCTCCCCCGTCCCTGGGATTCTCCAAGCAAGAACACTGGAGCGGGTTGCCATTTCCTTCTCCAATGCATGAAAGTGAAAAGGGAAAGTGAAGTCGCTCAGTCGTGTCCGACTCTAGCGACCCCATGGACTGCAGCCCACCAGGCTCCTCTGTCCATGGGATTTTCTATGCAAAAGTACTGGAGTGGGGTGCCATTGCCTTCTCCACAATAAATGCTAGCTATTTTTATAAAAAAGTATAATAATGATGATAAGTGGACTGACCAAAGGTTTTTGAAAGGAAATATCTTTACGACAAATACTGTAGTTTATTGCTACATATTTTATTAGCAAACAAAGATAGTCACTATAAAGATTTCTACACTGAAATATACATAAGTGATTTTCATCCAAGAGGCAATGTTTTGAAAGTAGAGGAGTTGAATGAAGTGATTTCCAAAGTATTCCTCCCTGCAGCGCACCCCACGGTGTTTAAAGCCTTGTGAGTCTATGGATTAGGATGACCCTCCAAAAATAAGAGCAACTATTTCTTGGAATTTGAGTTTTTCTCTATTGAGAGTGGGTGCATGTCGACAGAACACTTGTTCTATTAGTCCTCTTGGCTAATAGTCTACTCGCAAATAATTCAGACTCAATCTATTGTAACATTGTCTGCACACCTGACAGTGCAGAAATAGTAATGATTAAACTCTTACAAAAATGGAAGTTACTGCCCATTATTTTGTCCTAACCTTATGGTAGCTTAAATTCTATTTAAATTGATTGTATATTATGGCTCTTTATTTTTCTCTCAATATTAACTACTTCTGATTAGTGCCATGTATGTATATGGAGGCAATTCTGCCCAAACAGAAGGAAAGAATTCTGCCTTCCTTCTGTCATCTGTTAACCTTGTTCTCAGGAACTAATTTCTCTGATACAATCCCTGCATCTACTGTACATCTTTGGATGTGTCCTTGGACACATGCTCTCTTTTTCATCCTTTTCGTCTCTAGAATGAGTTGCATGTTAAGTCCATCCTTTAGAGCCAATTTAGAGTCAAGTACTTTACCTCAATTTTGAACTGGATTTACAGTCTCTCTTACTGAGTGGATCCAGGTTAGCAGACACACAAGACCATCTTTGTTTTCCTCCCCTTCTGTCTCTATATCCATCTTTCTACTTCCAGACTAAGAATAGGAGTCTTTCTTTCCTCATTTCTCAAAAGAAATAGCACAGCATTTTGTCTCTCTCTCTGCTCTGTTTCAGCCACTTAATATATGTATTAGAGCATTATCAGTCAAGATTGCATTCCCTGTTCCCTTATATATTAGACTTCGGTTAGGGCCATAAATGATGGGGGGGAATGGTGGGGGTAGGGGTTGAGGATGGAAAGGGGAGGCTGGTGAGCAGATAGCACTTTATAGTTGAAGCCTGAAAGATCTCAATGGGAATTGAGGATGGTATACAAACACAGAATAGAAAGAAACTTCTAAAGTTCAGAAGAACCAGAACTCCATTCTGTGAAGAGACTGAAATTTGTACTCAATATAAACGGTGGAGTGGCTCAGTGGTCAAGAGTCCACTTGCTAACGCAGGACATGTGGGTTTGATCCCTGTGTTGGGAAGATCCCCTGGAGAAGGAGATGGTAACCCACTCCAGTATTCTTGTCTGGGAAATCCTGTGGACAGAGGAGCCTGGTGGACTCAAGTCCATGGGGTCTCAAAAGTGTCAGACACAACTTAGTGATTAAACACCACCACTATAAAATGTGGAGTGTGCCTAGTGGCAAGAAGCACACACATGTCAGGCAGGAAAGAGCTGAAGCATGGAATAAAGGTGAGGAAATTTAACTCATTTTGCTTCTCATGTACAAATGGCCTTTTATGGTGTTGCTGGGTTTTATCTTTGAAGTGCAGACATATCCCCCAATTTATTAACACGAGTGAGTACAGAGCTCCCTGGAGTATGAGAAAGGAAATGAAAAAAGCTGTGCTCCAGCCTACCAGGCTCCCAGCTGACTGAAAGGCTTGTTCCCTTTTTCATCCATTATATGTTGTGTGTTTATATGAATGGTTGTGATACTGCTTAAACACTGTTTCTTGAGGAAAATGCATCCATATTTGAGTTGGATCACCTTAAAATGAATTCTTGAAATACAGCTCACACAGAGATAGGGGACTTCTTCTGGCTTACTATTAATAACATTAACCATCTAGATGTTGCGGATAAAGAAAATGCAGGTGGTAAAACAATGGCTTGGCAAAGGCATCATGATCAAATCAAGCTAAAATTAGAACTTCATGCCCCTTCATTCAGTCTGTGAAATGTCTTTTTCTACTGGATCTCTAAGGAGCATTTGCCTTGAGATTATTGGGGAAGGAAAGTCCAATGAACAGACCACTTCCTTTCTCTCTCTTCTTTGCATTGCTGTTTCTCTTCCAGTCTATAAATCTTTCCTCCTCCCCAGCTCCTTCTCCTCTGTT
>NW_011494706.1:1685199-1690595 GCF_000754665.1 Bison bison bison
ATAAATGTTCAGCTAAGTTGAACAGAAACTCCATTGGAAGTAACTATATTCTTAGAAGCCAGTCAAGATAACAGAATGATGCAGAATCAGTAACTGTTTCCTTGATTTAAAAATAAGCCCATCTTGACTTTAGGTCAGGGCAAAATCACGATGGTAAAGCTTTTTAATTTTTGTGATCTCTTCCTAAAAACATACTAAATAATTAGAATAGCAAAAGAAAAATTATATTCACAGTATCCTCCAGAAGACCAACCAAAAACATCCACACTAACCTCAGAACACCAGCGAGTGTTGTCTCACCCAAACCACAAATGAAGCAGGATCAATGCAGAACACGCCCAGGTTTAGTAGCTGTGCAGAGCTAGTACAGGAGAAAGAGCTTTAATGGTTCTATAAACGCCGCAATACAGCAGTTGCCAACAAGTCCTCAAAAAGAGAGAGTCCCTCCATGAATAGGATTTTCAGCAAGTGAATGTTATGAGAATAGCAGTGAAAAGGAGAAGGCTCCAAACTCCAGTAATGGATGAGTGGAATAAAAGGAGCACAGCTCTACACTGAGGGAGAGATCAGAAGATACTGAGGAGACTGAAATGCAGTGAAAGGAGAAGGCTCCAGACTCCAGTTATGCATGAGTGGAATAAAAGGAACACAGCTCCACACTGAGGGACTGTGAAGAGATTAGAAGATACTGAGGTGACTGAAATGCTGAAGACAGAAATATCTAATGAAACTCCTTTCCTAAGGAAAATGCTGCTGTGAGAAGGATTCAAATTGATCAGGACAGGAACTCTGAGGGCAAAGGGAGAGAAAAGGATCACATATAGTGGGGAGATGTAGGACTCCACAGAAGGCAGATCTCAGAAAATGGGAATAACTACACAGACAGGCTATTTGAATATATATTTGTGTATCTGTCTCTCTATCTTTCTATTTCTTTGTGATAACAATAGAAGAGAGAGCTCTCAAGCAGTAAAAGTAGGAAAGGTACCTTGGTATCTCTCAATCCCCTACAAGGGAACCATTTTCTAAAAGCACAGCACACTCAAATTATTTATACATGAACAACAGAAAAGAATATTGTTGAACAATAAATATACTAATTTTTAAAAAATGGACTAAATAATGCATTTCAGAAAAATATACAATCAAAAAGCAGCTAAAAACTAAATAATATCACAATTATCTAAAAGAACTCGAGAAAACAATAAAAACTACAAAAGAACAGCATGTAGTACAATAGAATTAGGAAACTCAGAAATTAAAAAGAAAGAAAAGAGATTCAATAGAAAAAAGAATACAGAAGACAGGAAAAGAAGATCCAACATAAGTCCCATTTTTATTGCAGGAGGAAAATGAAAGCAATGGAACAAAACATACAAAATTCCATAGGGCAAGATTTTCTTAAAATTATAAAAAATGAACATCTACATTGAAAGAGCACACCGTTAACCTTGGAAAATGAACCCAGAGTTGTCAATACCAATATTCTGGTAAGACTGGACAGTAAAGAAAAACTCTTTGGACATTCAGGCACAAAGATCAAAGTCTCTTTTAAAGGAAAGATAAAATCAAATATTCATACATACAGCTTAGGACAGTTAGGGAAACATGAAAACTGGGCCACAATTGTTTTTCATTAACTTTAAAAATGTACAACAATTTATTATAGAAAAATGGGGAAAATTCACTCAAAGCCTCATCTTTACCTTCCATTTTACTTTCTTGAGCATTGGATAATTTCAAGTCATTTAACATAAATAGAGCTTCCCAGGTGGCGCAGTGATAGTGTATTCGCTTGCAATGCAGGAGACAGTCCCTGGGTCAGAAAGATCCCCTGGAGAAGGAAATAGCAACCAACTCCAGCATCCTTGCCTGGAAAATTCCGTGGTGGGCTGTAGTCCATGCGGTCACAAAAGTCAGACAGGACCGAGCACAAACAATAAATAGTTTAACTTTTGTCTGTCTCTAATTTATTCTCCCTTTATATTTGGTTGATATAAATCTTAAACTTGCCAAACTGATTAGTGATAGCTCCTTGGTACCTCCAGAAACCTGAAGGTAGTATCATCAGATGGGGTTTTCATTGGGTGGGGAAAAAGAGAGGAAATGAGAGTGGGGGAGAACCGCTGAGTGCTGAGGGGAAAAGTGGCTATGGTAAGTAAATTGGAGGCAAATATGTTTGGCCTCTCTCTTCCCCAGGGCCACATCCAATTTTGGCATCTCCGTATTGTATTGTTGGCACCCTCTCCAACAGAGCTAGGGGGCCACATCCGTAGCCATGTGTAAGAGATACGGTGACAGGAGGCACCGTGTAGGAGAGGGGCAGACACAGGTGTTGCGTATGTGACACAAAAACAGATAAGATCGTGGCTAGAAGAGCTTCTGCTGACAGAGCAGATTTTCCTGTTTTGTTATGTTAAATATATCCCCAATCCTAAGTAAACCCCTTGAGGAGGAAATAACTTTCTTGATTTTGTGATAGAGAGATAGAGGCCAAAAATATTTTGTTTGAATATATTTTTTTAATATATTTTAAATATCCAGCAATTATTTTCTTTCTTTTTTTTCTTTTTTGGCCTTGTGGCATGTGTTCCTTAGTTCCTTGACTAGGGATTGAACCTGAGCCCCTGGTATTAGAAGTGCAGAGTCTTAACCACTGGACTGCTAGGGAAGTGCCTAGTGTGAATTTTAATGTGTATTATGTGTCCAGTTATTGAACAAGTACAAATGGATTAGTTTTAGATAGTTGATACTAATAACTTAAAATTTTACCAATAGCAGTAAGTGTCTGAATAGTAGACTGCTTGGATTGAATTCCCAGCTCTGTCAGTAGCCACTGATTCATTTAAGAAGGTTATTTCACTTCTCTAAATCTCAGTTTTCTCATGAAATGTGAAAAACAAAGAGTACCTCAGTCAAAGTCAAAAAGGGAAAGGCAAATATCATATATAATGCATATCTGTGGAATCTAGAAAAATGCAGGGCTGCCCTAGAAATCAGAAATACAGAGCAGACTTGTGGACACAGATGGGGCATGGAGAGGGTGGGCAAATTGAGGGAGGATCACCGAAACATGTACTTTACCACGTGTAAAATAGATGGCCAGGGGGAAGCTGCTGTGCAACTCCCGGAGCTCAGCCTGGTGCTGTGTGACGACCTAAGGGGGTGGATGTGAGGGAGGTTCAAGAAGGAGAGGACATACGTAAACCTGTTGCTGATTCATGTTGATATATGGCAGAAACCAACACAATATTGTAAAGCAATTATCCTAAGATTTAAAAAAAAAGAGTAGCTAAATCATAGGATGGTTGTGAGAACATCGTGAGATAATGCATAAACATCACTGTAGTGCAGATATTGGCATCTGTCCATCCCTTTGTAAATGTTAGCTGTATTATTGTTAGTGTAACTTTTAGGGGTCAAAAAATGTGATGAGTACCATCATAGAACATCTGACTAGTTTTTAATATTGCCATACCAAAAGGAGTGTTTTTATACTGGAGAGGAAGTCATACACACACACACACACACACACACACACACACCCCCTAACACACACTGAGTATGGTATACATTTTCCTTCCATCCCATATCACTCCTCTGGGTGTTAAACCCCTCCCCCCTCCTTTTCTGGGGGTTTTTGAAAGGAAGAGTGTCCAAAGAGACCAGGATCTCTTGGTAACACTGGTTGGCATCTTTCTGATAAATTGTTGCACTTTCTTCTTGACTCTTCATTCTGTCTCGGAGTCTAGTGTATAATTATCACTATTATTGTTGTTGTTGTGTGATATCTTGGGCTCTTGACTCCACAGCCCCAAGTGCAGTGCTCTTCCACTCCACCCCAGGCTCCTAGAGCCCTTGCTTGAGTCTCACATGCCAGGGCCTGTTTAATTGAGCTCATAAAAGAACTGGGACATGAAGTGTAATAAATAAGGGTTTTGAAATTGGGCAGACCTGGATTTGAATTCCATTACCAATACTTGCTAGTTTTATAATTTGGGTCCATTACAAAACCTGTCTGTGAGATAATTTCAGTGCATGTAAAATGGATTAGTTAATGTCCATCTCATTGTGTTTTGAGGGAGGTGAAATAGGATAATGAATATGCCTGGTATTAAAAAACCCTCAAATGTTAGTTTCCATCTATATTATGTATATTTAAATTTGCATGAGTTTAGATTTACATCTTTCCTTCCAGAGATATGCATAACAGTAGTATCAAATTTGTTTTACTTCTGTATTTGAATAGCAGAGATGATATTTTTCTAACTAATACTATATTGCTATTATGTAGATAAGCCCCTGTTATCCCATTTTTTTATTTCGCCTTAGGCAGTTACTTTTCTTGGAACCATTTTTTTCTATGCACTTGACCTTGAGTCATTTTCTGACTTATTACTTAACATAACCATTAGCCCATTTGATTACCTTTAATCAAGTTATATTGGTTCTTGAACATGGAAATGCTCTTGTTTCTTGGTCAGCCAAGTATCACCTTTGCAGATTTTAACAATTCGGTCAGCTCATTTTGCTCTTTATTATAAATGTGGTACTTCTGTCTCCAAACTTCTCTCAGAACCATTACTAAAAATATATTTTAGTGCAATGAGCATTTTAATAATAGTATCTATTTTTAAAAATAGAAATGATTGATTCTTTAATTAGTAAAAATCCCATTGATGTTGTACCCTTCAACTGACATGAAAATTTAAAAGAATCAGTGTATAGATTTGTGGCTATAAGCCTCCATCTAGGTATATACACTCCTATGGCATTTAGTATGCATACATGTGTGCTGCTTAGTCATGTACAACTCTGCAACCCCATAGCCCACCAGGCTCTTCTCCAGGCAAGAATACTGGAGTGGGTAGCTATTCCCTTCTCCCTGGTGGCTCAGATGGTAAAGCATCTGGCTGCAATGAGGGAGACCCCGGTTCGATCCCTGGGTCAGGAAGATCCCCTGGAGAAGGAAATGGCAACCCTCTCCAGTACTCTTGCCTGGAAAATTCCATGGACGGAGGAGCCTGGTAGGCTACAGTCCATGGGGTCCCAAAGAGTCAGACACAACTGAACGACTTCACTTTCATTTTTCTTTTCTAAAACCAAATGGCATCAGTTCAGTTCAGTTGCTCAGTCATGTCCGACTCTTTGCGACCCCATGAACTGCAGCTCACCAGACCTTCCTGTCCATCACCAACTCCCGGAGTCCACCCAAACCCATGTCCATTGAGTTGGTGATGCCATCCAACCATCTCATCCTTTGTTGTCCCCTTCTCCTCCTGCCCTCAATCTTTCCCAGCATCAGGGTCTTTTCAAATCAGTCAGCTCTTTGCATCAGGTAGCCAAAGTATTGGAGTTTCAGCTTCAACATCAGTCCTTCCAGTGAACACCCAGAG
>NW_011494706.1:1690703-1693622 GCF_000754665.1 Bison bison bison
TTCACAGTCCAACTCTCACATCCATACATGACTACTGGAAAAACCATAGCCTTGACTGGACAGACCTTTGTTGACAAAGTAATGTCTCTGCTTTTTAATATGCTATCTAAGTTGGTCATAACTTTCCTTCCAAGGAGTAAGCATCTTTTAATTTCATGGCTGCAGTCACCATCTGCAGTGATTTTGGAGCCCAGAAAAATAAAGTCAGCCACTGTTTCCCCATCTATTTGCCATGAAGTGATGGGACCGGATGCCATGATCTTCGTTTTCTGAATGTTGAGTTTTAAGCCAACTTTTTCACTCTCCTCTTTCACTTTCATCAAGAGGCTCTTTAGTTCCTCTTCACTTTCTGCCATAAGGGTGGTGTCATCTGCATATCTGAAGTTATAGATATTTCTCCCAGCAATCTTGATTGCAGCTTGTGCTTCCTCCAGCCCAGCGTTTCTCATGATGTACTCTGAGTATAAGTTAAATAAGCAGGGTGACAAAATACAAATGGCATAGCTATATAATTTATAATTGATTAAACACTGTCTTCTTTAGGGCCTTGGCCTTGTCTCGTTTTTGTTTCCGTAAAAGCCCTGATTCAGTTACATTATTTTGAGTTCCAGCAACATTTCAATTTCTGCCAGTGTTCAAACAACAGGATTAGCAAGGTGATGGTCCACTGAAAAAAGGAGGGGCAGGTGAGCAGGTGAGGAATGGTAGAATGGTAGGTATTCGTACACAAACAACACACTCAGTGTTGAGGGTGCATCAAGAAAGTCTTTGTCCTTCAGGGTTTCTAAGTTCCAGCCCTTTTACCCTGCAGGGAAGATAAACTGGCTTTTCGAAATTCTGGGCTCTTACTCAAAGGTAATATAATTCTGCTTTCAGAGAAGTAGGAGATCTTTTGTGCCCAAGGGCCTAAAGGAGTGTGGGTGGGGTGTCCTGGGGATTAGTTGAGGCCCAGGAAGTGCACATTGAGAACACCTTTTGTGAGAGAGTATTGTTTCACACCCCATGTGGTGGCCAGATGAGGAGGCCTGCCCTTCCCTGTGTTCCTGGGGTCACTCTTGGGGGCAGAGGGGTGGCTTCACCAGGCAGGAACCACATGAGAAGGGCCCTAGAAGTTTTATGCCTCCTTTGAAATTTCTTCAGTTGCTCTGATCCCTGTGACCTGTCACATTGTAGAATGCTCACCAGCAAACACCCTGGGGATTTGTGCTCACCAGGAACCACCGACAGCTCTGGAGGTCCTTCAGCAAAGGTATGTTGAGGACTTTCCCAGTGGTCCAGTGGTTGGGAGTCCGCCTGCCAGTGCAGGGGACACGTGTTTGATCCCTGGTTCAGGGGAACTCCTCATGCCGTCGGGCCCAAGTGCTGCAACTACCGAGCCCGCAAGCTGCAACTATTGCAGTCTGTGTGCCCTAGACCTCACATGCCACAAGAGAAGCCGCAGCAACGAGAAGCCCACACACCACAGCTAGAGAAAGCCCACATGCAGTAACAAAAACCCAGCACAGAAAAATAACCAATAAATATTTTTTAAAAAAGATTTATTGAGTACTTACTATAAGCCAGGTTCTTGGTCTGGGGGTAGACCTTTAAAGTGGGAGGATAAAACCTAAAGAGATTCATAATCTCTCTCTCCCTTTCTTTATGCTGAATTTTCTTTCTTCGTAGAACTCAAACACTTTTTATGTATCTTCTGTTTATTGTTTGTTTTGCTACATTAGAATGAAAAGCCCAAGAGAACAGGAACTTTATCTTGTTTATTTCTCTCTCCCCAGTGTCTAGAACAGTGCCTGGCACATACTACATATTTCACAAATATTTGCTGAAAGAGTGATTGAATAAATCAACCTCATTGTTTTAGTCAATGAAAGTCAAGTAGCTTTGTATATTATTTTTTCTCCTCTTTCTAAACTTTCTTGGGCTTTTATACCTAAAATACTGTGTTTTTCTGCTGCTTTTCCAAAAAGTGCTTATACTGCTGCATCGTTTATACCCTGCAGAGCTGCACAGTGAGCGTGTGAAGTAAAAGAGGACCACTATCTACCTTGTGGCATCTCTGGCCTTGTAGAACCTTGTAGAGCCGGTTCTTTTATGAAAGTCCTTTTGTGAAAGATTTGTGCAGTTTTATAATCTACTTAAATTTGTATTTATAGTATGAAGGAACAAAACCCTCTGATTTCTACATGGAAAACAAACCCTCTTTTGGCTGCGTCTCTGTGCGATAGAAACCAGGAAGCAGCAGCCTCAGAAGCTTCCAGTCACCTCCTGCCTACCTGCACTGCTGTCACTCAGATTCTTCTTCCCCCGCCCTGGCCTCAAGGAGGGGAGGAAGGAAGGGCGAAGGAAGGACGAAGCAGAATTCTAGGAGCGTCCTCTCCACTGTCGTCTTTGCCAATAAAATTTAAGATGCATCATTTTCTATTTGTTGTTTGCTAATTTTCTAGTAAAGGATTCATTGATGTGTGCCCCCCACCCCAGCAAAAAAAAAAAAAAATTATGTAGAAAACCCCAGGGAGCATGGCGGTGTCTTCTTTCATCAGATATCAATCACAGGTTTATTCAACTTAGCTAGCATGAACTTTTAAGAAAACCCGAGTTAACAGGTTTCAAACATTTCATCACTTGGTGCTATTTTCTTTACGGTGTCCCTAAATCTCAATTTAAAAACGGATGTTAGATCATAAGGCAGTTCTATTTCCAGTTTTTTAAGGAATCTCCACACTGTTCTCCATAGTGGCTGTACTAGTTTGCATTCCCACCAACAGTGTCAGAGAGTTCCCTTTTCTCCACACCCTCTCCAGCATTTATTGCTTGTAGACTTTTGGATCGCAGCCATTCTGACTGGCGTGAAATGGTACCTCATAGTGGTTTTGATTTGCATTTCTCTGATAATGAGTGATGTTGAGCATCTTTTCATGTGTT
>NW_011494706.1:1693722-1693973 GCF_000754665.1 Bison bison bison
TATTGGAGTTTCAGCTTCAACATCAGTCCTTCCAGTGAACACCCAGAGACTGGTCTCCTTTAGGATGGACTGGTTGGATCTCCTTGCAGTCCAAGGGACTCTCAAGAGTCTTCTCCAACACCATAGTTCAAAAGCATCAATTCTTAGGTGCTCAGCTTCACAGTCCAACTCTCACATCCATACATGACTACTGGAAAAACCATAGCCTTGACTGGACAGACCTTTGTTGACAAAGTAATGTCTCTGCTTTT
>NW_011494706.1:1694073-1694250 GCF_000754665.1 Bison bison bison
ACCTTGCTAATAGTTTCCTTTGTTGTGCAGAAGCTTTTAAGCAATCCCACTGCTGGGCATACACACTGAGGAAACCAGAAGGGAAAGAGACACGTGTACCCCAATGTTCATTGTAGCACTGTTTATAATAGCCAGGACATGGAAGCAACCTAGATGTCCATCAGCAGATGAATGGAT
>NW_011494706.1:1694442-1698769 GCF_000754665.1 Bison bison bison
AGTCCAGGTTCGATGCACGGTATTGGATGCTTGGGGCTGGTGCACTGGGATGACCCAGAGGGAGGGTAGGGGAGGGAGGAGGGAGGAGGGTTCAGGATGGGGAACGCGGGTATACCTGTGGCGGATTCATTTCGATATTTGGCAAAACTAATACAATATTGTAAAGTTTAAAAATAAAATAAAATTAAAAAAAAAAAAACAACAAAAAAACGGATGTTAACCTTTATAGTATGCTGTGGTTTTCTTTCTTTTCCTTTCTTATAGACCAGTCATTTTCGGTGTTTTGCTCTTTGAATAGCCCTCTTGACTCTTGAGATGTAGAATGCTTTACTATTTTGCCTAAACTTTTTTTTTTCTTGTAGTTGCCCCTTAAAAATTTTTTGATATAATCTACCTCTTCCAGGGGCTTCCCGGGTGGTGCTAGTGTTAAAGAACCCTAACACACCTGCCAGGAGACGTAAGAGATGAGGGTTCGATCCTTGGCTAGGGAAGATCCCTTGGAGGAGGGCATGGCAACTCATTCCAGTATTCTTGCCTGGCGAGTCCCATAGACAAAGGAGCCTGACAAGCTATGGTCCATAGGGTCATAAAGAATCGGACCTGACTAAAGCAACTTAGCACGCACCTCTTTCAAAAGATCAATACAGCATTCTTGATGAAACAATAACATTTTTAAACTCAAATAATATTTTTAATGTTTAAATTTCTTTTGACTTTTTGAAAAAAAAATTATTTATTTGGCTGTGCCGGGTCTTGGAGAAGGCAATGGCACCCCACTCCAGTACTCTTGCCTGGAAAATCCCATGGACGGAGGAGCCTGGTAGGCTGCAGTCCATGGGGTCGCTAAGAGTCGGACACGACTGAGTGCCTTCACTTTCACTTTTCACTTTCATGCATTGGAGAAGGAAATGGTGGCCCACTCCAGTGTTCTTGCCTGGAGAATCCCAGGGATGGGGGAGCCTGGTGGGCTGCCGTCTATGGGGTCGCACAGAGTCAGACACGACTGAAGTGACTTAGCGGTGCCGGGTCTTAGTTGAGCCATGCGGGGTCTTTGATCTTCATTGTTACATAGAAGATCTTTGGTTGCGGTATGCAGACTCTTCGTTGCAGCATGTGGAATGTAGTTCCCTGACCAGGAATCAAACCTGGGCCCCCTGCATTGGGAGTATGGAGTCAACCACTGGACCATGGAAGTCCTTTGGCTTTCTAATGATGAATTTTAATTACTTTTCCTCTTTTGACTTCCTAGGATTTTTGTGTCAATAAAAAGTTAAACAAAGAAAAAATACTTTGGGAGGGGTGGAATTTTATCAAAGTATACCTGTAGCCTCCCTAATTTTTTTGAGTATTGCCTTACTCTTCCATTTCCCTCTTCCTTATCTTTTGCTTAATGCTGAATATTCACTGGACCTTCATGATCCTCCTGCAATTTGTGAGACCTGGGTTCAGTCCCTGGGTTGGGAAGGTCCCCTGGAGAAGGGAATGGCTACTGGAACCATCCCAGAGTACTGGGAACCCACTCCAGTATTCTGGCCTGGAGAATTCCATGGACTATACAGTCGCAAAGAGTCAGACATGACTGAGTGACTTTCACTTCATGATATACAAACACTGAGCTGACGACTGTGTTTGCCCTATCTCTTTTCAAGCCTCACCACAGTCCTGTAATTGGAGAGGGAAATGGCAACCCACTCCAGTATTCTTGCCTGGAGAATCCCAGGGACAGGGGAGCCTGGTGGGCTGCTGTCTATGGGGTTGCACAGAGTCGGACACGACTGAAGCGACTTAGCAGCAGCAGCAGCAGCAGCAGCACAGTCCTGTAAGATAGGTAATATTCTTAGATTTATTTTTCAGATAAGAAAACTGAGACTTGGAGAGTATCCCACTGAAAGTGGTAGAGTATTACTTGGAGGAGCCGAAATTTAAATCAGTCAGTGTCTATCTGACTCAAGACTCTACACTCTTTGTTGTTGTTGTTCAGTCACTCAGTTGTGTCGAACTCTTTGTGACTCTGTGGACTGCAGCACACCAGCCTTCCCTATCCTTCACTATCTCCTGGAGTGTGCTCAATTTCATGTCCATTGAGTTGGTGATACTGAAGAGGAAAAGTTAAAATTTTATATAACCTCCTGCTCCTTCTGCCTCTGTAACTCAGCTTGCTCCTTGCAAAGTCTGGATCACGTAGGTCACGTAGTCCCAGAAAGTGGGGACTTACAATACTAGGAACTGGAGCTTATCTCATTTACCCTTGTCCTGCTCTTTGCAACTTCCCTGCCCCTGCAAACCTGCTCAATCATGCCTGTCTGTGTAAAGGTCAGGCCTCCTCTTGCTCATCTTGACTGCTGTTCCCGAGCATGCGAAACCCCTAAGTTTAAACCAGCCTATTAACAGCTAATGTTGCCTACTATAGTCTGTTTATAAAAACTCTGTAATCCTTTCTTTTGGGCTCAGAGCTTGGGGTGTTAAGTTCTCTGGGCCCGCTGATATAATAAACCTGAGTTCTCCAACTCTCTGAGTGTGGTGCTTGGTTTCTCGAGTACTGGTTTCTGCAACAGTACCATCCAACCATCTCATCCTCTGTTGCTCCCTTCTCCTCCTGCCCTAAAGTCTTTTGTAGCATCAGGGTCTTTTCCAGTGAGTCAGCTCTTCACATCAGGTAGCCAAAGTATTGGAGCTTCAGCTTTAGCATCAGTCCTTCCCATGAATATTCAGGGTTGATTTCCTTTAGGGTTGACTGGTTTGAACTCCTTGCAGTCCAAGGGACTCTCAAGAGTCTTCTCCAGCACTACAGTTCAAAAGCATCAATTCTTTGGCTCTCAGTGTTCTTTATGGTTCAACTCTCACATCCATACATGACTACTGGAAAAACCATAGCTTTGACTATGTTGGCAAAGTGATGTCTCTGCTTTTTAATAATCTTGTCTGGATTTGTTATAGCCTTTCTTCCAAGGAGCAAGTGTCTTAATTTCATGGCTACAGTCACCATCCACAGTGATTTTCTAGCCCAAGAAAATAAAATCTGTCAATCATATAGAAGCATAGAAGCTCTACCAGCATACTGTGATGCTTCTATATGATTGCTGTCTGGGATATTATACCTTTTCAAGTTTGTTGTTTATTCAGTTTTCAATCCTGTCTTCACTGCATTTTGCACTCTCACAAAGGCAGCAAAACCTGGTGTTTCAGAGCAAGGCTCTGGAGCCAGATTATGTGACTCCAAGCCTAGGCCAGCTCATACTAGCTACATAATCTTGAGCAAACTCTTTAGCCTTTTGTGCCCCAGATTCCTAATCTGAAAGTGCCTAATCTAATAGTGCCTGCCTCATAGAGCTGAAAGACCTAAATGAACCATCAATACATCTAGAGTGTTAAGAACAGTCCCTGGTATATGGTAAATAGCTAATGTTGTTGCTTATTATTTATTTATTTATTATTACTAATTCAACACACTTGAATTACATACTTCCTGAGTCCTTTCCTCTGCTACTCATGCCAGGCATCATGCTAAATTCTCTATAGAGCGATGGTTACCCCAGAATCTTTCTATTAGGGGGTTCAGATCTAGTGGTGGATCCTAAACAACTGCGCTCAAAGGGTGGGAGTGGTGGAGTGGGTAGTTGGAAAGACAGTCCAGACATTGGGCTAAATACCAGTTCACTAAATTTGAGAGGCATTAGTTAAGGAGTGGTGGAATGAGAATCTGTAGCCCCGTGTGTACATCTCCCAAACTAGTGCTTTCCCACTGAGGTAGGTCACTTCCAGAGAGCCAGCTAACTCTTCCCCTTTCACATTCCATTTTACAGTTCAGCTTTTCCAATCCTTCCATCCAGAGGCTGTGTCTGCTTCTTTCACCTTGAGTTTAGACTGGCCTCGTGACATGCTTTGACCAGTAGAATGTGCTGACAATGTTGTGACGTGACTTACAGGCTTAGACCTTAAAAGACTTTGCAGAGCCTTTTCTGCCCTCTTGGGATCTGGCTTCCGTGTAAAGAAACCGAGACTAGATTACTGAATGATGAGAGAGGGAGTGGAGAGAAAGAAACCCCATCAGTCTCCTGCCATTCAGTCACCCCAGCTTGGGTGTCAGTCCCATGAGCCAAACCTCCACCCTGAGTCCTGTAGCTGTTGTTGAGCTGCCCCAACCAGTACCATGTGGAGCAGAGTTAAAAGGGCCCAGATTGCACAATCATAAGCGAATCAGTCAAATAAATGGTTGAGATGTTTTGGGATAGTTTGTTTCATAGCAATAAATCCTTGGAACTTATGAGGTCCTGAGCTTCCATTTTAACTGCCTTGGAAGTCAGCCACCACATTCAAAGCTTGGATT
>NW_011494706.1:1699098-1715606 GCF_000754665.1 Bison bison bison
TACAGTGGGTTTGGGGGAATAAATAGTTCTACCTTTAATCAGGTAATCATGGTAATAATAAAGCAGGTAGTTTGGCTGATGGAAATTTCAGAGATGTGAAGAAACTTGCTCGGGGCCTCACAGGTAACGCCATCACAGCAGAATGGTAAGGTATAATGTGAATGCCTCATTTCAGGTTTCTCCAGCTTTCTTCTCTCTTTGGCAATGGTCTAACTCATCTCACCAACTTCCAGTCTCACATCCCTCCAGTAGACCAAATCAGTCCTCACTACTGTTAGCAAATATCTGCAGGGTCTCTGGTTCACCCTTATTAACACCCTGGTGTCTAGGATAAAGACTGTGGCACAGTCTTTTGCTTCTCTGGCTGCAATTCTCAACACCGCCTTTCTTTACCTTTTTAACCATGTGGAGTCACTTGCACAGCACACAGTTCAAATCCCATCTTGTGTCATCCCTCTGAGCCTGTGCACAGATCACTTTACCAGGAGTGCCTTCCTTGTCTCCCCACCTCCTGGCTTGTCCATTCGCTTCCAGGACTTGACTCAAGCTCTACCTTGACCATGAAGCCTCATTTCCTGGTCTTCCCTGGGTACAGCTGATCACTCCTCACTTGTGTCCTCACAGAAACTGTATACTTTCCTAGTAGAGTATTAGAAACATCTTGCTGTTTGTAAGTCAGTTTTTATCAACCAGACTGAAAATGAAAGTAAAAGTCACTCAGTTGTGTCCGACTCTTTGCTACCCCATGGACTATACAGTCCATGGAATTCTCCAGGCCAGAATACTGGAGTGGGTAGCCTTTCCCTTTTCCAGGGGATCTTCCCAATCCAGGGAACGAACCCAGGTCTCCCACATTGCACGTAGATTATTTACCAGCTGAGCCACAAGGGAATGTGAGCATCAGCCAAATTACCTGCTTTATCATTACCATGATTACCTGATTAAAGGTAAGAACTATTATCCCCCAAACCCACTGTAGGCTGGAACCTCAGTGCCCTTGCTTCTGGGGAGTCAAGGTGCCTCGTGGGTGCTTTAGTTACCTATTGCTACATTAAGTGAGGACTGGTCCTTAAGGAGAGGAGTACCCCAGTACAGGAGAGAAGTGAGACCCAGAAAGGATCAGGTCACATTGTCAAGGGCCTTGAATGTCATGCTGGTATAATCCAAGTGTCTGCCACCTGGATGTCCCCAAGTCCTCCCATTCTTCTAGAGCCACCGTTTCCTCTTGGGTCAAGTTTTTCCAAGTGTCCAGCTCCCACTCCACATTACATGAAAGCCCAACATCTTTTCCCTATGAATAACCCTGGAGCTTTAGGGAAAGGGGAGTTGAGTCAGCAGCTCCCGGGCCCCCTTGTTCCCCTTCCCCGCTTATGCTGACAGTGGCTACTGTCCACGTTCTTCTGTGGCTCCTGCCCACTTTCTACACTGCCTCACTCAAGAATGCTGCTTCAGTTCTTTCGTTTTCCCAAAGCAGCTGTGCACAAGGCTGTGGCAGTTGGATGACTTCTCTTTTTCTCCTAATTGCTTTTACAGTCTTCAATAGATAACATATTCAGATGGTTTAAAAATCAAACAGTATAGAAGGTACATAGTGAAAATTCTCACTCCTACCTCGACTTTGTCTGCCTGTTTCCCCTCTTTTCTGGCCCCGGTAGCTTTTTTTTGTTTGTTTTCCAGCTTCTTTGGTGTTTCTCTAGGATTTACTGATGCAAATACAATATAGTGAAAATATAGAAAGATTTTTTTTTCTCTGTTAAGCATTGTTGGCAAGAAGCTGTGAAAGCTTTTTGTAAGTCAGTTTTTATACTAACTTACCTACTTTCTGTACCTGCTTTCAAATCTGTGCTGTCAGCTGCTCTCCATGGGGCTTTCCCACAGAAAAGTTCTTTCTTTTCTATTTTTCTATGGGACTGATATTCCACAGTGACAGTATTTTTTTTTAATTTTATTTTAAAAAATTTATGTTTTATTGAAGGATAATTGCTTCACAGAATACAGTTGTTTTTTTTTTAAATAAAATAATTGGGACATATGATCTGAGATGTGAGTTTTTGTAAAATGTTAAGTTCACTTATATTTAGTGAGTTTGCTCTAGAAAATGTGGGATCAGGGTCTCCATAGTTATTCCAGCCCTCGTTAATTCCCAAGGCCTGTCCTTTCTCTAGGGTAGCAGACTTGTAGTATCATTTAGGTGGTAATGGCAGAGGATGAGATGGTTAAATAACATCACTGACTCAATGGACATGAATTTGAGCAAACTCCAGGAGATAGTGGAGGACAGGAGCCTGGGGTGCTGCAGTCCAGGGGGTTGCAGAGAGTCAGATACGACTGAGCGACTGAACAGCAACAAGGCTGTAGCCTTTGAGCTGTAGCCAGGACTACAGCTCAGGAAAGTATTCAGTCATGAGAATGACCGAAACTTGGATACTAGCGATCATTGTCCTGATCCGGGGGATAAATCACTAGCCACCATTTTCTCCAGGGCTCCTGTCAGCTGCCATCTGGCTGGGCCTCCCTCTCTGTGTTGAGACCCTCTCCTCAATCTTTTTACTTTTTTTCCAGGTTCTGCACTGCTAACTGCTTTCTTCTCTCACTAGGCTGCCCCTCAGAGCTCTTACTGCCTTTTTAGTTTTATACCTGGAGCAATTTAGTTCAGTGGAGAGGGGTCACGCATGAGGTACTCCTCTGGGAGCTACCAGATTAATGGGGAGCCTTTGAGCATTACTAATTTTAGCAATCAAGCCAGGCTATAATGATTTGCATATAGATAGGAAGGCATTGGAGTGCCCGCTTGTTAATATTAATGAGATCAGATTCTCATTGAATTTATCAGCTAACAAACATTGGGAGTTAGTGTAATTTACACCCTCATTCCCTGTGTAGTTTTGTGGCAGAGACAAAGAGTATCCCCCCCAATATTCCAGGTGTTCTCCTGCATTAGCCAGCCTCCGGGCCATGTGATTTGTTCTGGCCAGTGACCCATGAGCAAAGTTGGTGTGTGTGTCTTCTGGACTGAGGCAATTAAGAGCCAGGGTACCCTCTCTATCACCCACCTCCCCTCAGTGGAGGCCAAGCATTCCAGATGGCATAGCTACAAGCTGCAGGAGGGCCATCTGATGCACATTGGACTGGGATATGAATGAAAAACAAACATTTATTGTGATAAGCCACTGAGATTTTTGAGGTATTTTTATTAATATCTAATTGCATATCTATGCTACTTGAGCCAATTTTTGTTGGAAATCAAAGCTCAATACCTAAAATCTCTAAAATGATAGTGTGTTTGTGTGGGTCTTGTGTGGAACATGCAAATATGTCCCCACTTTCTGCATGAATTACAATTTGAAAATCTTTATAATTGTTTGTTTATCTGAAGGCCCCATGTATATATAAGTGAATTTTGTTAAAGTGTCCTAGTATCTCAATACTTCTCAAAGCCAGCAAGAGCATTAACTATTCAATGTAAGCTTATAATGCACTGCCTTTTCATTCATTCCTAGTTCTGTACATTCAGATACAGGTACTACTTCCTATTTGGCCCCCTTCCAAATTTCCTTAAACTTTTCCAGAAACAGTTATATAAAATTCTGGTTGGAGATTTGTTTGGTTAAATTTTTTTAAGGTAAATTTAGCAGTCCTTCTCTATTAGGAAAGTGAGATTAATTTAGGAGCTTTCTACTTAGCGGCCCATCCAAAGGTTCCTAATGACCAACACAATTTTCTGTCATCCAGCACGGAAAAATAGCAGGCCCCACTCTGCTGCTCCAATACCTTTCCTTCTCTTAGCTGCTCAGGTGTTTTCTCCCAGGACTTATTTCAACTGGAATTTCAGTCATATTTCCGTGGCTGTCACATAGCTGTTTTATTAGTTTTCTGCTGCTGCTGCTGCTAAGTCACTTCAGTCGTGTCCAACTCTGTGCGACCTATAGACGGCAGCCCACCAGGCTTTCCCGTCCCTGGGATTCTCCAGGCAAGAACACTGGAGTGGGTTGCCATTTCCTTCTCCAATGCATGAAAGTGAGAAGTGAAAGTGAAGTCGCTCAGTTGTGTCCGACTCTAGCGACCCCATGGACTGCAGCACACCAGACTCCTCTGTCCATGGGATTTTCTAGGCAAAAGTACTGGAGTGGGGTGCCATTGCCTTCTCAGTATTAGTTTTCTAGGGCTGGCATAACAAATTGCCACAAACTGAATGGCTTGAAAACTAGATTTATTGTCCCCTAGCTTGGAGACTCACAGCCCAGTATCAAAGTGGCAGCAGGGGCATGCTCCCTCTGTGGGCGCTAGAGAAGAATCTGTTCTAGACCTCTTTCCTAGCTTCTGGTAGTTCCTTTGCTTGTGACAGCTTAACTCCTGTCTTTCATGACTTTCTCCCCTTGTGCCTTTCTGTGTTCAGATTTCCCACTTTTTACAAGGACAGCAATTATATTGGAATAGAGGCCTACCCTAGTCTAATATGACTTTATCTTGACAAATCACGCTGCAACAACTTCCTTCCCTGGGCTTCCCTGGTGGCTCGGACAAGTTCCACCCCTGGATCAGGAAGATCCCCTGGAGAAATGAATTACAACCCACTCCGTATTCTTCTTCGTGACCCCATGGACTGCAGCTTGCCAGGCTTCCCTATCCATCACCAGCTCCCAGAGTTTGCTCAAACTCATGTCCATTGCGTTGGTGATGCCATCCAACCATGGTCCTGGGGGCACATTATTCAGTGTTTACAGCGCCAAACATAATGATAATGGCTAACCACAAAGCCCTTACAGTCATACCTATTTGTGCTGGAATTCCATTTTCTGCCATTTGATCCTCTGTTTTTTTGTTTCTAAAACAGAAGCTTTAATCATTACCTTATGATTTCTGTGATAATTAAAGAATATCCTGCTTCAGTTTTGGCCATGAAGACCAAATATTCATGACTTGCAAAACCAAAATAAAAAAATTGCAAAATACCTCCACATTCTAAACTGACTTGCTGAGCCACCTATGCAAGGCTAGAGAAAGTCTGAGAGAGTTTAAGACTGAGCACTGACGTGGGCAATCACCTATCTCTACTGGCAGAGAAGTTGTAGTTGAAAAGGTCAGAAAGAGAAAAATTGTTTTTTAAAGAGCTATTCTCCTGCTTCTCATGTAGGAGGGGAGGGGAGTATTTTCCTCTCATCTTAAGGAGGGAGATAGGAAGCCTTCAGAGAGCTTGAGCGAAGTAGGAACTAATGTTTGACTCATGCTTTGGGAATTGGACTTCCCTGGTGGCTCAGACAGTAAAGCATCTGCCTATAATGCAGGAGACCTGGGTTCCATCCCTAGGTCAGGAAGATCTCCTGGAGAAGGAAATGGCAACCCACTCCAGTATTCTTGCCTGTAAAATCCCATGGACAGAGGAGCCTGGTAGGCTACAGTCCATGGGGTCGCAAAGAGTTGGACAGGACTGAGCAAATTCACTTACTTCACTTTTGGGAATTAAATGTGAAAGGCTATGGCTGCAGGCACCCCACTGATAGAACAATGAAGAGGGAAAATTTCTCATGTGTTCCATGGACTGGCAAGATGGAGCTATGTGGGAATCATTTGGGAAGACTGTCCAAGAAGGCTTTCTGCTAAGCTTCACCTCAGCAAAAAGCAGTTAGAGTATACCACTGGATGTAGAAACTGAGGAGGATTCCTCACTGGGCAGCCTAGAAGGAAGCTGGTTGGATGTTGGAAGGCGGCAGTGAGGGCTCTCTGAGGGAGCTATGTCAGTACAAAGAATTAGCACTGAGAATCTGCCATGTCCAGAGGGCTCCAGTGCCGGGTCATATCTAGACTTCTAGAGAGTAGTTGCACCTCTTCCCAGTGACATTCCTGGAGCTTCCCTGGTGGCTGAGACAGTAAAGAATCTGCCTGTAATGCAGGAGACCCAGGTTTGATCCCTGGGTCAGGAATATCCCCTGGAGAAGGAAGTGGCAACCCACTCCAGTATTCTTGCCTGGAGAATTCCATGGACAGAGGAGCCTGGCAGGCTACAGTCCATGGAGTCAAAGAGTCAGACATGACTGAGCAAGTAATGACATACTCATAATGTCATACTCACATGTCACATAATGACATTCCAACTCCAGAGGAACCTGGGTAGTCTAGTAAAGGAGGGGACATGGAAAGGAGGAGGGAGATGAAGAAACATTTTAGAGAGAATTGGAGCAGAAGTCAACCATGTTCTCTTCCTCAGAGTGACAGGCCAAAGGAAGCTCAAGCTGGGGGCATAAACAAGTTTTAAATTAGATGAGAGCATTGGGTTACATGTTAACAACCTTGAATTGGACATTTTAATGAGTGAAATGAGGCGATTCAGGAGGCTGAAATGAATTGGAGGACTTTTTAAGATCTAAGAATGGCTTAAAAAGTGAGGAGATCTGCCTCATTTCATTCATGGAGGAGCAGACAGATCAATCCGTAGAGTTTTAAGTAGAATGGGGAGAAGAATAAAGCTGTCCTCAACCTGTGCTTTATTGAATTCATTCTGGCAAAAAGGCAGTACTCAGTAAACCTTGCACCAATCTGATGATGCCGGTAATCACATAAGTTACTGGGTTGCCTGAGTAAACCCACACCATCTTTCACGGTAGTGTCAGTGTGTAGTCTGAGGGAAACAGAAATCATTCCCACAATTATAAGTAGAAAGGGACTTAATATAGGTAATTAGGTGCTTGCAAAGTTGTTGGAGAACATGAGGAATAGCCTCTAAACTGAACCACTGGAAATTACTACCAGGAGATAAACATCAAAATGATTTGCCAGGGGAGCTATCACCCCTTCCAGTCATAAATGTGTGAAATCAAGAGTCTCTCAGGGAAGCTATTGAATTCTTGGTCACATTGCTATAGCTGGAGTCTGAGGATTGTGAAGACACTGTCATCCTTGCAGCTGTTAATTTGTAACACTCCTGAAGCTGAACTCTGGACATTGAGATGCTGTTGCATAAAAACCCGATGCCTGCATGACCCCACTCAGTAGCAGAAACAAACAGAGCAGGCAGGTGGCCCTGGACTCACTCCTGCCTTCCTAGTCTCTTTTGAGTATATTTAACGCACACTCTGAACATTAGCTGTGAAGGAGTCATAGAAATGTAATTTTGAGCTTTTCAGCCTTTGCAATACCAGAAGGTATCCAGAAGGTGGTTGGAATGGATGTTAAGAGCTCATGTTTCAGGCTTCCCTGGTGGCTCAGTGGTGAAGACTCCGCCAGCCAATTCATAAGACACCAGTCTGACCCCTAGTCGGGAAGATCCCGCATGCTGAGGAGCGGCTAAGCCCACGTGCCACCACTGCTGAGCCTGTGCTCTAGAGCCTGGGCACCGAAACTACTGAGTCTATCCCTTAGAGCCCATACTTCACAAGGAAACCACCACGATGGGAAGCCTGTGCACCACAACCAGAGAGTAGCCCCCTCGTGCTGCGACTAAAGAGCCCACCCAAAGCAGCAGGACACAGCAGAGCCACGAAAAAGGAGCTCAGGTTTCATATGCAAACAGTGATCCCATGCATGTGAAAAGACAGATGAGGCCAGCGGCCCCAGCTTGTCTGGAGTACCAAGTACTAGATTCACTTGGGTTTTTTTTTTTTTTTTTTTTTACAAAATCAACTTTATTGAGGTACAATCTGCATAAAATGCACTTAAGTGTACGTTCAATGAGTTTTAACAAACATAGCACATATGTAATCAGTACCATAATCATGATGTAAAATTTTGCCAGCATTCCAAAAATGTCTTTTGGTCTCTGCAGTTAACCCCTGCTTTCCTTTGCTAAGCAACCAGTGACCTGCTTTCTGTCTCCATAGACCTGTTTTCCCTGTTCTAGAATTTCGTATAAATGAAAGCATACAGTAGGATGCAGCTGTTTTTAAAATTTGCTATTTTTTTCTCTCTTGCCAATAATACAGCCTGGCATAGTGGAATAAGTAGGATTCTTGAAGTTAGACAAACTCAGGGTTGAATCCCAACCCACCCACCTAACAGCTCTTAAGCTATTGCAAGTTGAAATGAACCCAGATTTCTTAATTGTAAAATGGACATTTAAAACAGAAATAAAAACAAAAGGCACATATTAGGGTCGTTGTCGTTTTTGTTTAGTTGTTCAGTCGTGTCTGACTCTTTTGTGACCCCGTGGACTGTAGCCCACCAGGCTCCTCCGTCCATAGCATTCTCCAGGCAAGAACACTGGAGTGGGTTGCCATTTCCTTCTCCAGAGGATCTTCCCAACCCAGGGATTAAACCCACGTCTCCTGCATTGCAGGTGGATTCTTTACCACTGAGCCACCAGGGAAGCCCCCTGGAAAGGTTAGAGTTAATAAAGGAACAACACACAAATGGCGCTCCAGGAACGGTAGTTATCATTCTTCTTGATGGTGGCTTATTATTTTCTTTTTATGCTCGTTTTCCAGTCAATTGCACTTAAACTGTAGTGCTTCTGTGGGGAGTTTTGTCGCCAACTGCTACCTGTGACTGCCTAAGAGCAATTAGAAGCTCTTCTTTGAAATACCAGGTTGCGTCACATTCTGATTCTGCCACTTGCTGTGTGACCTCATGAAAACTCTGAATCTTCCTCAGTTTTCTTTTCTCTAAAATGGGAATAATCATACCTAGAACTATTATGCTGCTGCTGCTGCTAAGTTGCATCAGTCGTGTCCGACTCTGTGCGACCCCATAGACGGCAGCCCACCAGGCTCCCCCATCCCTGGGATTCTCCAGGCAAGAACACTGGAGTGGCTTGCCATTTCCTTCCCCAATGCAGGAAAGTGAAAAGTGAAAGTGAAAAGTGAAAGTGAAGTCGCTCTGTCATGCCCAACTCTTAGCGACCCCATGGACTGCAGCCCACCAGGCTCCTCTGTGGGAATTAAATGAAATGATATTTTTCATCTTAGTAAGTACTCAAAGTGGCTAACTATTACTAATAACATTGTTATTTCACATTGAAATTTCTCTAAGATCCCTCACAGTAGATTCTGTCCCTATACCTTCACTCCAGTTCTGTCTACCAAGAGAAGTGACTCTCTTTTTCTGACTAATTAAAATGTCCTATATTAGCCTCCAGGAACCTCTCTTTCCTGCAAAATACATTTGTGCCCTCTCATCTGGCGTGTATCCCAGGCTTTATATTATCACTGAACTGTAGAATGTTTGGGATTGAAAAAATGTTTCACTTGAACCCTCTCATTTTACAGCTGGTATAATAGAGGTCCAGTAAAGATGAATTATTTATCAAGGTCAGCTTTAGAACAGAAAGCAGATTAGAACTTGGGCTCCTAATTCTCAGTCCTGTGTCTACACGTGATTTAAAGGGCTTATCACATAATATTCAGTGGTTTGCTGGCTTTTTATTTGAATTCTTCAACTCTCCCATGCTTAGTTGATTTCTAGAGCCAAATCCAATAACTTTGGTTGTCACAGTGGCTAAGCTCTTGTCACTCTCTGCGATTAAAAAAATGATGCTCAGCCTTGTCAAAATATAATCAGAAAGTTTACCAGAAAGATCATCTGAAAATAAGCCACCCATATTATAACAATGTGAGATGGATATGCTGCATTGCAGGATACACTGTATAGATTTTGTGTGGCAGATAAAAATCTTGCTGATGCTGTAATGCCAGTACTTTAGTGACTGCTGCTGCTGCTACTAAGTCGCTTCAGTTGTGTCCGACTCTATGCGACCCCATAGACGGCAGCCCACCAGGCCCCCCATCCCTGGGATTCTCCAGGCAAGAACACTGGAGTGGGTTGCCATTGAAGTCTTGCTCTCTAATTGCAAAGAAAATGCTTTTTATCACCAGTTCAGTCTTTGGGTAAATATTTTAAAAGAAATTTCCATGGTATCTTCAGCCTAATAAGATAAAAGCTCTTATACTCCACCCACACAAGGCAAACACAATTGGATAAAAAGGAAAAGGCAGGTGAAGAAGAAGAAGAAGTGAAGTCTCTCAGTCATGTCCAACTTTTTGCGACCCCATGGACTACAGCCTACCAGGCTCCTCTGTCCATGGGATTTTCCAGGCAAGAGTACTGGAGTGGGGTGCTATTTCCTTCTCCAGGACATCTTCCTGACCCAGGGATGGAACCCTGGTCTCCCGTATTGCAGGCAGACGCTTTACCGTCTGAGCCACCAGGGAAGTCAGGTGAACCACTGTTATATTTGTGTGCAAGATAAGTAGTTAAGCAGCTTTCTAGGGCCAAAGAGCTAAAACTGTCCCCTCCAGTATGTGTTTCTGCCCACATACTGCTATGGACTTGGGTGGGAAGAAGATTCAATATGTGTATCCTTGGAAGGAGGGAGAAAGAAGGAGGACATGAACTAGTTAGGAGGGATGCCTAGCCTTTTATGAAAAAGTTGAATGACTCTTCAATATGTGTTTCATAATTTCTAAAACGCCATGTATTGGGGGACCCCGGGATCACCCCACAGGGACAGCGATTTGACAGCTGGCCTCGCAGAACTCAGCATTTATGTGTACTCATAACTAAGATTCATTGCCATAAAAAGATACATGTTGATGTATGGCAGAGACCAACACAACATTGTAAAGCAATTTTCCTCCAATTAAAAATAAATAAGTTTTTTTTTAAAGATACAAAGTAAAATCACAAAAAGGAAAAAGTGCTTGGGATAAAGTTGGGAGGAAACCAGGTGTTAGCTTCTTAGTCCTCTCCCAGTGCAGTGGCTTCCTTCCTTCAGCAGTGAGTTGTGACCAGATGTGCAAAGTATCATCTGGGGCAGCTCTTTAGTGACTTGGTGCTCAAGTTTTTACTGGGGGCTGGTCAATAGGCACTCTCTGCCCACTGCATACCCAAATTCCAGATCCCAGAATGAAGGCAGATATTTAGTATAAAGCATATCACTGCACAGTCTAGACCTACTGAGCTGCCTTTGTCATTTAGGGAAAGTTTTCTGTCAGCATAGGGAACTGTTTACTGGCTAAGTTCCCAGATGCCCGCGAAGGGCTGATCTTTCAAGCAGACCTTTCTAAGGATAACAGTCTCAGGCCTGCTATGCTAACTCTTCTCTGCACACACTGTTTTTCTCATTCAAACATGTACAGAGGCATAAAAAAGGTGACTCTTGTAATCCCATTAGAAATAAGTCATCTGAACTTCCCTGGTGATACAGTGGATAAGAATCTGCCTACCAATGCAGGGGACATGGGTTCAATCCCTGGTCCAGGAAGATTTCACATGCCACAGGGCAACTAAGCCTGTGCATCCCAACTCCTGAGCCCGAGCTCTAGGGCTCCAGTCCTTTGGCCACCTGATGCAAAGAGCTGACTCATTGGAAAATACCCTGATGCTGGGAAAGATTGAGGGTAGGACGAGAAGGGGGTGACAGAGGATGGGATGGTTGGAGGGTATCACTGACTCAAGGGACATGGGTTTGAGCAAACTCCAGGAGATTGTGAAGGACAGGGAAGCCTGACGTGCTGCGATCCCTGGGGTCGCAGAGTTTAACACGACTTAGCAACTGAACAAAAACTACTAGGGCCCAGGAACTGTCCTGAGCCCATGTGCTGCAACTCCTGAAGCCCATGCACCCTAGAGCCTGTGCTCCTCAAGAGAAGCCACCACAGTGAGAAGCCCGTGCACTGCAGTGAAGAGTAGCCCCTGCTTCCGACAGCTAAAGAAAGCTTGCACACAGCAAGACCCAGAGCAATTGAAAATAAAAAAAGAAGACATTCACTTCAAAAAAATAAAAAGTAAGTCATCTGTAGCAAAGAGAGTTTACATGGCTTATCTAATGCTGTATCTGGTTAGTTTACTTGGGGGACTTTACTGGGACCACAGGATGGAGGACTCAAATCTGGCTGGTGGTATCTGGCTACTGGGTTCTTCTGCATATTGACCTTCCTGGGGCTACCAAGATGCTGCCAGGACAGGTTTTTTTGTACTCATGTCTGATTCCTGGACTGGGATGTGTTGACTGAAAAAAGAAAAGCACAACCTAAAAGGTGAGAATTATATTTTACTTTGAGGACTTCAAGCCTGAGAGACAGAACTCTCAGATCACTCTGAGAGACTGCTCTGAAGAGGCAAGGGGGTGTGGAATCAGGATATATAGGAGTTTTTGCAGCAAAGACCAGGTAGTTGGAACATTAAAAAATTACTGTTAATTAAAGAAAACCAAATATCTAATGGGGAAGGAAATGGCAACCCACTCCAGTATTCTTGCCTAGAAAATCCCATGGACAGAGGAGCCTGGTGGGTTACGGTCTGTGGGGTTGCAGAGTCAGACATGACTGAGCGATTAACACACATTCACACAGATATCTCAAGTTAATGAGTTCACTGTTTTTCTATGTATGGGAAGATGCAAGCCTGGGCTGACTTAAATCTTTCCTTTGACACACCCCTCAGCTATCTGGGGTTGGTAGCCTGTGTTTACTTATCTTGAGTTTCTTCAGGGTACACTGTCAGGGGTGGCTGTAATGTGATGGCTTGATGGCCGCAGCACCCTTTGCTTGCTATATGGCAGGCAATATTTTTCATTTATAGATGGCTGGAACAGCCAGGCCTAGTGCTCTGTCTGTGTGCGTGTTCCAGATCACTGTCTTGGGCTGACTTACAGCTTGATGATTCCAGACACTTGGGCTTCTTGCATAATGGCTGGCTTCCCTTGGGGCAAACATTCTAAAAGAGCAGAGCAAGATCCTACAGCATTGCTTTGGTTACACTATTATTTAAGCAAATTACTAAGACCAATGCAGACTTGAAAGAGAAGTGAATTAGATCCAATAGCAGGATAACAAAGGATTTGCAGCCATCTTTAATGAATATTTACAATAAGTAATTTATCTGATTATCTTAATATCCATTTCTGTTACAGTTAGCTACTTTGCATGTTTCATTTCTCCCACCAGCCTACAAATTCCTTAATGTTAGGGACTCACTCTGCCTCAGTGTCCAATTTGATACAATGTTAAATAGTATTTGAAATAGCACACATTAGTTGTTGAATAAATAAATACTATTAAATGTTTACTACTTGCCAACCACTATACTAAGTTCTTTATTGTTTTGTTTAATCTTTATGTTAATCTTGAGAGGCATTATTTTTATTTCCATTTTTTAGATGAGGAAACTGAGGTATAGAATGGTTAAGTTGTCTGCCTAAGGGCACATAACTGCACATAACTAGTGCCAGAATTTAAACTCACACTGATGCTAGAACGTGGGCTAAATCATCGTGTTGTACTGGTTCCATCACAGACGGGACTTTGCATGAAGAGGAAGTCTCCAAAGAATCCAAATTATGGTATTCTGCTGTGTAGGAAGTTAAAGAGGTCTTAGGAGTATGAAGCCTTTAATTTAGCTCCTTTTCTGATTTTATTGGAGAAGTGGGGAGAGAAGAATGAAGAGAAGGATAAATAATAATAATAGGAACAAAAGGCATTCTAACTGAGTCATGTTCTGTAATCCTGAGTATTATTTAGTCTTGAGGCATTTGTAATCTTAAAAAACCACTCTTTTAAAAAAAATGGTATAAACACAAAGCATGAAATAAAGAAAATAAGTTAAAAAAATGGAAATATATTCCATACTGTGTTACACAAGTTTTTGGTTAAATTTGATCCCAAACAATTGATCATTTTTATTTTTAACACATTATTAACTAGGAATGTATTAATACATCTTTTGTTGTTGTTTAGTTGCTTAGTCGTGTCTGATTCTTTTGTGACCGCATGAGCTGTAACCCTCCAGGCTCCTCTGTCCGTAGGATGTCCCAGGCAAGAATACTGGAGTGGGTTACCATTCCCTTCTCCGGGGATCTTCCCTACCCAGGGACTGAACCCACGTCTTCAGCATTGGCAGGTAAATTCTTTACCACTGTGCCATCAGGGAAGCCCATATCTTTTGTTCCCCAAACATTATTGACCAGAGACGTTTCAATATTCACTTGCATAACAAATTGATGGCCACAGGTATTAGTTTCTCCAAAAATCCCCTGATCAATAGTGTATTAAAATCATATGTGCTAAGATATGGAGTCTAAGGGCAAAATGCCTGCCTTCTGATATATCTGTCATCAGGAAACTGTTAAGATTAGAAACTTCTTTTCTTCAAACAGTAATGGTGAGGGAGGCCCCCACCAAAGCAACAATGTCACAAAGCACCCTTCTTGAGTATTCTCAGAAGAGCTTGAAAAGGAGTACAAAGTATTTGAAAGTAGAGGGTGGAGGGTGATGCTGGAGCTAATCCTAAATACAGAAGAAACAAGGACGGGGAAGGGAAGGGAAATAAGGAAAGGTGTCCTGGGAAGTGTCTTCCTGGGATGGTGACTGGAATGTATAGGATTATCAGGACAGGTTTCTTACATGACTAGCAGAAAATACAAGCTGATAGCTAGCGTCTGACACAAGTTGGAAATATATTTCTCTGGCATAAAAACACCGCTGGAGGAGAGAGGTCCAGAGTTCTATGGTGGCTCCATGGACTTAAGGAAATCCAGCTCTTTGTCTCCTTCTTGCTCTTTACCGTAAATTGACACAAGCAGGTTGAGTTCTGCATGATACTTATGGACTTTTTGATAAAGTGTAACTTGGTAGAGAACAATAAAAATGGTCACTTTGTCAACTTTCCTACCAGATGATATGAAAGCAAGTTTCAAAACAAATTCTGCCACAAACAAAGACATCTATTAACAACATTTACTTATAAACAAGCATAATAGTTTCTGTTATCTAAGCTTCCCTGGTGACTCAGATGGTAAAGAATCCACCTGCAGTGCAGGAGACCTGAGTTCCAGCCCTGCATTAAAAGATCCCCTGGAGAAGGCATGGCCACTCACTCCAGTATTCTGCCTGGAGAATCCCATGGACAGGCAGGCTACAGTCCATGGGGTTGCAAAGAGTTGGACACAACTGACCAACTGAAGACAGCACAGTCAATTCAACTAAATCTCTACTCATATCTCCTCTAATCTCCAATCTCAACAATAGTGAAAAGTTCAATCAAGGCAAGCATGACAACATTCCAGAAGCTGGAATGTTATCTAGAAAGCTGATATCAGTCAGTTCAGTCCCTTGGTCCTGTCCGACTCTTTGCGACCCCATGAATTGCAGCATACCAGATCTGCCTGTGCATCACCAACTCCCAGAGTTCACTCAAACTCACATCCATCGAGTCGGTGATGCCATCCAGCCATCTCATCCTCTGTCGTCCCCTTCTCCTCCTGCCCCCAATCCCTCCCAGCATCAGAGTCTTTTCCAATGAGTCAACTCTTTGCATGAGGTGGCCAAAGTACTGGAGTTTCAGCTTTAGCATCAGTCCTTCCAAAGAACACCCAGGACTGATCTCCTTTAGAATGGATGGATTGGATCTCCTTGCAGTCCAAGGGACTCTCAGAAGTCTTCTCCAACACCACAGTTCAAAAGCATCAATTCTCCGGCGCTCAGCTTTCTTCACAGTCCACTCTCACATCCACACATGACCACTGGAAAAACCATAGCCTTGACAAGATGGATCTTTGTTGGCAAAGTAATGTCTCTGCTTCTTAATATTCTATCTGAGTGAAATGAGTGAAGTCACTCAGTCGTGTCCGACTCTTTGCAAGCCCATGGACTGTAGCCCATCAGGCTCCTCCATCCATGGGATTCTCCAGGCAAGAATACTGGAGTCAGTTGCCATTTCCTTCTCCAGGGGATCTTCCCAACCCAGGGATCAAACCCAGGTCTCCTGCATTGCAGGCAGACGCTTTAACCTCTGAGCCACCAGGGAAGCCCAATATGCTATCTAGGTTGGTCATAACTTTCCTTCCAAGGAGTAAGCGTCTTTTAATTTCATGGCTGCGATCACCATCTACAGTGATTTTTGAGCCCCTAAAAATAAAGTCAGCCACTGTTTCCACTGTTTCCCATCTATTTCCCATGAACTGATGGGACCGGATGCCATGATCTTAGTTTTCTGAATGTTGAGCTTTACGCCAACTTATTCACTCTCCTCTTTCACTTTCATCAAGAGGCTTTTTAGTTCCTCTTCACTTTCTGCCATAAGGGTGGTGTCATCTGCATATCTGAGAAATACTGATATTTCTCCCAGCAATTTTGATTCCAGCTTGTGCTTCTTCCAGGGCAGCATTTCTCATGATGTACTCTGCATATAAGTTAAATAAGCAGGGTGACAATATGCAGCCTTGATGTACTCCTTTTCCTATTTGGAACCAGTCTGTTATTCCATGTCCAGTTCTAACGGTTGCTTCCTGACCTGCGTATTGGTTTCTCAAGAGGCAGGTCAGGTGGTCTGGTATTCCCATCTCTTTCAGAATTTTCCGCAGTTTATTGTGATCCACACAGTCAAAGGCTTTGGCATAGTCAATAAGCAGAAATAGATGTGTTTCTGGAACTCTCTTGCTTTTTCCATGATCCAGTGGATGTTGGCAATTTGATCTCTGGTTCCTCTGCCTTTTCTAAAACCAGCTTGAACATCTGGAAGTTCACGGTTCACGTACTGCTGAAGCCTGGCTTGGAGAATTTTGAGCATTACTTTACTAGCGT
>NW_011494706.1:1715706-1752736 GCF_000754665.1 Bison bison bison
AGCGTGTGAGATGAGTGCAATTGTGTGGTAGTTTGAGCATTCTTTGGCATTGCCTTTCTTTGGGATTGGAATGAAAACGGACCTTTTCCAGTCCTGTGGCCACTGCTGAGTTTCCCAAATTTGCTGTCATATTGAGTGCAGCACTTTCACAGCATCATCTTTCAGGATTTGAAATAGCTCAACTGGAATTCCATCATCTCCACTGGCTTTGTTTGTAGTGATGCTTTCTAAGGCCCACTTGACTTCACATTCCAGGATGTCTGGCTCTAGGTCAGTGATCACACCATCGTGATTACCTTGGTTGTGAAGATCTTCTTTGTACAGTTCTTCTGTGTATTCTTGCCACCTCTTCTTAATATCTTCTGCTTCTGTTAGGTCCATACCATTTCTGTCCTTTATCGAGCCCATCTTTGCATGAAATGTTCCCTGGGTATCTCTCATTTTCTTGAAGAGATCTCTAGTCTTTCCCATTCTGTTGTTTTCCTCTATTTCTTTGCATTGATCGCTAAAGAAGGCTTTCTTATCTCTTCTTGCTATTCTTTGGAACTCTGCATTCAGATGCTTATATCTTTCCTTTTCTCCTTTGCTTTTCGCTTCTCTTCTTTTCACAACTATTTGTAAGGCCTCCCCAGACAGCCATTTTGCTTTTTTGCATTTCTTTTCCATGGGAATGGTCTTGATGCCTGTCTCCTGTACAATGTCACGAACCTCATTCCATAGTTCATCAGGCACTCTATCAGATCTGGTCCCTTAAATCTATTTCTTACTTCCACTGTATAATCATAAGGGATTTGATTTAGGTCATACCTGAATGGTCTAGTGTTTTCCCTACTTTCTTCAATTTAAGTCTGAATTTGGCAATAAGGAGTTCATGGTCTGAGCCACAGTCAGCTCCAGGTCTTGTTTTTGCTGACTGTATAGAGTTTCTCCATTTTTTACTGCAAAGAATATAATCAATCTGATTTTGGTGTTGACCATCTGGTGATGTCCATGTATAGAGTCTTCTCTTGTGTTGTTGGAAGAGGGTGTTTGCTATGACCAGTGCATTCTCTTGGCAAAACTCTCTTAGCCTTTTCCCTGTTTCATTCTGTACTCCAAGGCCAAATTTGCCTGTTACCTCAGGTATTTCTTGACTTCTTACTTTTGCATTCCAGTCCCCTATAATGAAAAGGACATCTTTTTTGGGTGTTAGTTCTAAAAGGTCTTGTAGGTCTTCATAGAACTGTTCAACTTCAGCTTCTTCAGCATTACTGGTTGAGGCATAGACTTGGATTACTGTGATATTGAATTGCCTTGGAAATGAACAGAGATCATTCTGTCGTTTTTGAGATTGCATCCAAGTACTGCATTTCAGACTCTTTTGTTCCCCATGAAGGCTACTCCATGTCTTCTAAGGGATTCCTGCCCACAGCAGTAGATATAATGGTCATCTGAGTTAAATCACCCATTCCAGTCTATTTTAGTTCGCTGATTTCTAGAATGTCAACATTCACTCTTGCCATCTCCTGTTTGACCACTTCCAATTTGACTTGATTCATGGACCTAACATTCCAGGTTCCTGTGCAATATTGCTCTTTACAGCATCGGATCTTGCTTCTATCACCAGTCACATTCACAACTGGGTATTATTTTTGCTTTGGCTCCATCCCTTCATTCTTTCTGGAGTTATTTCTCCACTGATCTCCAGTAGCATATTGGGCATCTACTGACCTGGGGAGTTCCTCTTTAAGTATCCTATCATTTTGCCTTTTCATACTGATCATGGGGTTCTCAAGGCAAGAATACTGAAGTGGTTTGCCATTCCCTTCTCCAGTGGACCACATTCTGTCAGACCTCTCCACCATGACCCATCTTGTGTGGCCCCTCACAGCATGGCTTAGTTTCATTTAGTTAGACAGGGCTGTGGTCCATATGATTAGATTGACTAGTTTTCTGTGATTATGGTTTCAGTGTGTCTGCCCTCCGATGCCCTCTCGCAACACCTACCGTCTTACTTAGGTTTCTCTTACCTTGGACGTAAGAAACCACGGCTGCTCCAGCACAGCGCGGCCGCTGCTCTTTACCTTGGACGAGGGGTATCTCCTCATGGCTGCCCCTCCTGACTTTGGAGTAGCTCCTCTCGGCCCTCCTGCACCCATGCAGCCACGGATATGAGACAGTTTTAAAACCAAAAACCTGACCTTGTTTAGAAATCAAGCCTTAGGCACCATTTCTAAAGGTTCAAACATTGCATTCTTTTACTTTATTCTTACAAGGATGCAGAGGGTCTCCAAAAGATTTTAGAGACCAAGCTGATATTTTAAGTATCTTTATGTTAACCAATGAGAATTCCTTTCTGGCATTCAGTATACTGGTTAGTAGACTTTTAAATTGCTGATATCTGTTGGATCATAGAAAAAGCAAGAGAGTTCCAGAAAAACATCTACTGCTTTTATTGACTATACCAAAGCCTTTAACTGTGTGGATCACAACAAACTGCAGAAAATTCTTCAAGAGATGGGAATATCAGACCACCTTACCTGCTTCCAGAGAAACCTGTATGCAGGTTAAGAAGCAATAGTTAGAACCGGACATGGAACAACGGACTAGTTCCAAATTGGGAAAGGAGTACATCAGGACTGTATATTGTCACTCTGCTTATTTAATTTATATGCAGAGAATATCATGTGAAATGCTGGACTAGATGAAGCACAAGCTGGAATCAACGTTGTCAGGAGAAATGTCAATAACCTCAGATATGCAGATGACACCACCCTTATGGCAGAAAGCAAAGATGAACTAAAGAGCCTATTGATGAAGGTGAAAGAGGAAGTAATTGAAAAAGCTGGCTTAAAACTCAATATTCAGAAAACGAGGATCATGGCATCGGTTCCATCACTTCATGGCAAATAGACGGAGAAACAATGGAAACAGTTACAAACTTTATTTTCTTGGCCTCCAAAATCACTGCACATGGTGACTGCAGCTATGAAATTAAAAGATGCTTGCTCCTTGGAAGAAAAGCTATAGCAAACCTAGACAGCATACTAAAAAGCAGAAACATTCCTTTGCCCACAAAGGTCCATCTAGTCAAAGTATGGTTTTTCCAGTGGTTAAATATGGATGTGAGAGTTGGACCATAAAGAAAGCTTAGCGCTGAAGAATTGATGCTTTTGAACTGTGGTGTTGGAGAAGACTCTTGAGAGTCCCTTGGACTGCAAGGAGATCAAACCAGTCAATCCTAAAGGAAATAGGTCCTGAATATTCATTGGAAGCTAACGTTCCAATACTTTGGCCATCTGATGCGAAGAACTGACTCATTGGAAAAGACCCTGATTCTGGGAAAGATTGAGGGCAGGAGGAGAAGGGGACAACAAAGGATGAGATGATTGGATCGTGTCACCGACTCGATGGACATGAGTTTGAGCAAGTTCCGGGAGTTGGTGATGGACAGGGAAGCCTGGTGTGCTGCAGTCCATGGGGTCCCAAAGAGTTGGACACGGCTGAGCAACTGAACTGAAGTGAAAACCCCATTTCTGAAATTCATGGAGAACATTACCAGAGAATCTGGTGTTGATCCAGATTTAGATGACAGAAACACTTGGAGTAGTCACTTCCAGGATATGGTTTTTTCAGTTGGAACATTAGCAACAACCTCTGGAGTATGCACTTTCCTTTAAAATTTTAGTTGACTGTAACTGGGCTATAGATTATCATAACTAGAACAAATAAAATCTTTTAATTTCATTTGATTTGTTGCCATTCTCAAACCATGGATTACACACCCTTCTGTTTAGATACCATTGTCTGGGAGTTGGTAATGTGGTCACATTTAGCTGCAAGGGAGGCTAAGAAGTATAGCCTTTTTCTAGGAGGCCCTGTGCCCAGATATCATGTATGTTACTACCAAGGGAAAAGAGATGAGTAGATACTTTGTGAACTCTGCAAGGCTTCCAGTGCTGAGGATTCACAATGGTTGCTCAATATTTTAACTTGCATGGCAATAAATGTCCTTACTCCACCCTCAGCCTATGGGAAACTTTCCAGGTATGAGAAATAGTCCCATGTTTTCCCAGAAATGGATTGGGGATGTGGCAATGGCTTAATGGTGGATAGATGTGTGCAGGCAAAAATTTCTTCTTCCATCAGTTCTCTTATGTCCCAGGTTATATTAGGATCTTGCTGCTAAAAGTATGTCCATGAATTAGCATCTTCTGCTAATCACCTCGAAGCTTGTTTACAATGCTGACTCTACACTTCGCTGTACAGCAGAGTTGGGTCCAACATTGTAAATCAACTATACTTCAATTAAAAATAAAATTCTGACTCTGCATTTTAAAAAGACCTACAGATGGTTCCTAGGCACAGTGAAATTCAAGTGTTTCTTCCTGCTTATCCAACATAGATGTACCCAGACACACTGTGATTGGGGATAATGTGTTTCCTTCAGCAGAACTCCTTAGAGCACAAAAGAAAGTTTGGGAGAACTCACAGACAACTGGTGTATTACCACTTAGATCATAAATAACTCATATTTTATACAAATTGGCTTATTGTTCTATGCAAAAAGCAATTAACATACATGGTTTTTTGGTCTATCAGAAGAAAGTAGCAAGAAGAATATGTTAGGAGTGGATCTGTTTGGTAATATATAACATGATAAATATAATTAATATTTCTGTGTGTTATACACAAAAGTTGTTAAGGGAGTAAACCCCAGGTTCAGTCATGTCTAACTCATTGTGACCCCATGGACTGTAGCCCACCAGGCTCCTCTATCCATGGGATTCTCTAGGCAAGAATACTGGAATGGGTTGCCATTCCTTTCTCCAGGGATCTTCCCAACCCAGGGACTGAATCCTTATCTCCTGCATTATAGGCAGATTCTTTATTGTCCGAGCCACCAGGGAAGCCCATGTTATATACAGAAGTTGTTAAAAGAGTAAATCCTGAGCTCTCATCACAAGAAAAATAAAAAAAAATTTTTTTTCTTCTTTTGCATCTATATGAGATGATGGATGTTCACTAAACTTATTGTAGTCATCATTTCATGATATATGTAAGTCAAATCATTATGCTGTACACCTTAGACGTATACAGTGCTCTATGTTAATTATTGGAGAAGGCAATGGCACCCCACTCCAGTACTCTTGCCTGGAAAATCCCATGGATGGAGGAGCCTTGGTGGGCTGCAGTCCATGGGGTCGCAGAGTCGGACATGACTGAGCGACTTCCCTTTCACTTTTCACTTTCATGCATTGGAGAAGGAAATGGCAACTCATTCCAGTGTTCTTGCCTGGAGAATCCCAGGGATGGGGGAGACTGGTGGGCTGCCGTCTATGGGGTCACACAGAGTCAGACACGACTGACGTGACTTAGCAGTAGCAGTATGTTAATTATATCTCAGTAAAACTGGGAGAAAATAACAGATGTAATAAAATTCTTTGCATTACACATGGAAAAAAAAGTGTGGATCTGTATAAATGATGGTGCTCTGGATAATTATTTTTCCAACTTTGTCATACTTGTTAAAATTTTTTTAATGAGCGTAAACTATTTTAAAGTAGAAAAAAATGGGTGTTTGAGAATGATATGGAACAGATTTGTTTTAGCTTTAGCAATCAGTTATGTCGCTGCCTGAGAAATAAATCTCTAACTGGTCTGGAGAGAGCAGCCGTGGCGTGGGATCATTATGTATCCACCCAAGGCAAGCTTCTGCCCTTGCCAAAATAAACTGCTTATTCACAGGAGATGGGCAGTGCTTATTTTGGAACATTACTCTTAATTGCTGACTTCTGCAACTCAAAATTTTAGTGTCATTTCCTAACTTTGCTTTAAATGTATTTTCATCTTGAAACTTGGCACAAAGGTTTAATAAAATTTTCTTTTTGTAATTGAAATGATTCAATTCAACTAACATGTATTGGATAGCTGAAGGTTACACAGCTCTAAATCACTTTTTTTTTTCTTTTTGGAGGGAAGGTAGAAAGGACTCAAAAGACATGGTCCCTGCATTTGGGAACTCACTTTGCAGAACTATCATGAAGTTAGGATTTAAGTGTGTGAAATAATTTCCTTCTGAATGGGTATTCCTGTAACTATATACATTTTTTTTTTCAAAAGCCCATGATATATCTGATCCATGTGATATGAAAACAAGAATCAACTCTAGCTTTAAAGGTCAGATGCATATAGAGAATAGTACTGAAGTAAGATAATAATTTCACAAGAGCAAATGTAGGAACATATTGAAGGTACTAGGTCTTTCTCCTGCTGCCTCTAAAGAAAGATGAAGAGGGGCAGATGAAGGGAGCAGAGAAAGCACTGGGTTTCCTTAATAAGTTCTTGGCAAGACCTCTTACAGGAGAGCTTACAATGGAAATTTCGTGCCTGTTCTCTTGACTTTTGAAACAGTTAAACTGAGTTTCCCCAGAAGAAATTTTTACTACAGCGGTGGAATTAGATTGTCAAAGATTAATGAGAAAGATGCTACATTCTATCAGGATTTTTAAAAATAAAGCATCTAATTCTCTGACATTTTAATTTGTGTACTGATTGAGATGTAAATTTTTATGTATAATATGATTAAAAAAATATTGCCTGCCGTATCAGTAAATAAAGGATGTTGCAACCAACAAACCAGCTATCATTGTCAGTTCAGTTCAGTTCAGTCGCTCAGTCGTGTCTGACTCTTTGCGACCCCATGAATCGCAGCATCCCAGGCTTCCCTGTCCGTCACCAACTGCCGGAGTCCACCCAAACCCATGTCCATTGAGTCGGTGATGCCATCCAACCATCTCATCCTCTGTCGTCCCCCTCTCCTCCTGCTCTCAATCTTTCCCAGCATTGGGATCTTTTCCAATGAGTCAGCTCTTTGCATCAGGTGGCCAAAGTATTGGAGTTTCAGCTTCAACATCAGTCCTTCCAATGAACATCCAGGACTGATCTCCTTTAGGATGGATTGGTTGGATCTCCTTGCAGTCCAAGGGACTCTCAAAAGTCTTCTCCAACACCATAGTTCAAAAGCATCAATTCTTAGGCGCTCAGCTTTCTTTACAGCCCAATTCTCACATCCATACATGACTACTGGAAAAACCATACCCTTGACTAGACGGACCTTTGTTGACAAAGTAATGTCTCTGCTTTTGAATATGCTGTCTAGGTTGGTCATAACTTTCCTTCCAAGGAGCCAGCGTCTTTTAATTTCATGGCTGCAATCACCATCTGCAGTGATTTTGGAGCCCAAAAAAATAAAGTCTGACACTGTTTCCACTGTTCCCATTTATTTGCCATGAAGTGATGGGACTGGATGCAATGACCTTAGTTTTCTGAATGTTGAGCTTTAAGCCAACTTTTTCACTCTTCTCTTTCACTTTCATCAAGAGACCTTTTAGTTCCTCTTCACTTTCTGCCATAAGGGTGGTGTCATCTGCATATCTGAGGTTATTGATATTTCTCCCGGCAATCTCGATTCCAGCTTGTGCTTCCTCCAGTCCAGCGTTTCTCATGATGTACTCTGCATAGAAGTTAAATAAGCAGGGTGACAATATACAGCCTTAGCGTACTCCTTTTCCTATTTGGAACCAGTCTGTTTTTCCATGTCCAGTTCTAACTGTTGCTTCCTGACCTGCATACAGGTTTCTTAAGAGGCATGTGCCCTGAAGGATTCAGAATAGAGAAAAGCTGGATACTAGCCCTAGATTGTTAAGGTGCACATCAAAGGAATGACTTGAGTGAGCCCATATTCTCGCATCTTCCTATACACAGAAAAACACTAAATTCATTAACTTGAGATACCTAGTTTATTTTTTTTGACTTTGCCTCGCAGCGTGCAGGATCTTAATTCCCTAACTGGGGTTCTGACCCACACCCCTGGCAGTGAAAGTGCGGAGTCTTAACCACTAGATCACCAGGGAACTCTCTGGTTTTCTTTAATTAACAGTAATCTTTTGATGTTCAGACTATTGCAAAACTCCTATATATCCTGGCTTCTCTCTTAACTCTTTGGAGCAGTCCGTCAGAGCCATCTGAGAGGCTACTTCTGGTCATAAGTTCTCAGTTTTGTCACCCAGATAAAATATAGCTCCCAATGTTTAGGTGTGCATTTTTTTTCAGCCAACAATAGCCTTGTTCTTTATATTTTAACCCCCACACTAATGGCAGAAAGAGAAGAGGAACTAAAGAGCCTCTTGATGAAAGAGGAAAGTGAAAAAGCAGCTTAAAACTCAGCATTCAAAGAACTGAGGTCATGGCATCCAGTCCCATCACTTCATGACAAATAGATGGGGAAGCAATGACAGACATTATTTTCCTGGGCTCCAAAGCACTGTGGATGGTGACTGCAGCCATGAAATTAAAAGGTGCTTGCTCCTTGGAAGACAAGCTATAGCAAACCTAGAAAGAGTATTTAAAAGCAGAGACTTCACTTTTCCAACAAAAGTCCATCTAGTCAAAGATAATTTTTCCAGTAGTCATGTATGGATGTGAGAGTTGGATCATAAAGAAGGCTGAGCACTGAAGAATTGATGCTTTCAAACTGTGGTGATAGAGAAGACTCTTGAGAGTCCCTTGGACTGCAAGGAGATCATACCAGTTAATCCTGAAGGAAATCAACCCTGAATATTCATTGGAAGGACTGATGCTGAAGCTCCATTACTTTGGCTACCTGATGCGAAGAGCCAACTCACTGGAAAAGAACCTGATGCTGGGAAAGATTGATGGCAGGAGAAATGGGTGACAGAGGATGAGATGGTTGGATGGCATCATGGACTCAATGAACATGAGTTTGAGCAAACTCTGGGAGATAGTGAAGGACAGGGAAGCCTGGTGTGCTGCAGTCCATAGGGTCACAAAGAATCAGACATGACTGAGCAACTGAACAACGTATTTTAAAAAACAAAACCAGGAAATTAACACTTTTTGCTTTTTAGTTGCAAGAGATTCCCACTCAAACAAGCTTCGTTATTAGAAAGAAAGATACAAGTCAATATTACAGATATTTCTGTAAGTTATAGAAATCAGAATTCTGTACAAATGGGCTTCACATAAACTAGAAAGTTGTTTAAAACAGGTACATTCTCTCTCACTTAGTCTCAGCTTCTCCATATCTGTCTAATTTTCATCTCTCATTTTCTTACTCATCATTTTGCAAATGGCTGCCTCAGTCACTGAGCTTTGTCAGTCCAGTACTCACCATGGACTAGCAACAACTTCTGTGTTTTATGGTTTGAATTCATGATGAAGGGAATCTGATTGGTCCAGGTCATCTGTTCAAGTCTCTGATCAACCAGTGGATTGGCCGCCTGTTGTGATGAGCTGATAACCTGGTCCAGTCAGCCATGACTGGGAGGTGGAGAGATTGCATGTGATGTGGTGGTTTCCTTGTTCTTCTGGGCATATCCTTATTTCACTCAAAGTATATAGAAAGGAATACATTGTATTTGGCCTTAGCAAACCTAAATCTATAAGATGACATTATAGAAGACAATTCATATGAAATAAATAAATAATGTAACTTGACTAAATTATCAAGTAAATAGTATGACAAATGCCAAGAGCTGAGAGTTCAGCATGGTCTGTAGTGATCGGAGAAAGTTTATAACAATATCAGATGTGGAAAAGCTAAAGGAGATTGCCAGATATTCCTCCCCATCCCTCATCCCCAGTATGTTCCTTGAGTAATAAGTTTTAGATTAAAATTACCATTAAATTGTCCAAAGAATTCTCATTTGAGATGGCTGAAGAAGCACATGCCTAGGAAGAAAAATATATTAAAAAATGAAAACAAAAAAATAGCACAATGAGAGAAATGGGGTGGGGGGAGTTGTTGGTAGACAAGAGATTTCAAGAACTTTCTGGAAAATGTAAAATGGATTAATGAGGGTTGATTGATGAGGCTGAGTAGAGGAGGCCATAGCCTAGAACACGCTAGGGTGCCGACCATCTGGAAGAAGCCCAGACAGGCTCTAGACCTTGACAACAGATACAATAGGGGATGGGACTGAGAAATTGGACTGAAAGGGTCTGTAGACAGCCATTAACCCCAGGCGAAAAATTGGAGGGTTCAAATAGTCTTAACAAACTGCCTAGGAAAAACTAGGGCAGATGACTAGAAAACATTCCCAGGGTAAATGCCTCCTTATTCTGGCATTTAAATGTTCCTAGAGTTACAGGACTCAGTAGGTAAAGAATCTGCCTGCACTGCAGGAGACGTGGGTTCTATCCCTCGGTTGGAAGATCTCCTGGAGGAGGGTGTAGCAACCCAGTCCAGTATTCTTGCCTGGAGAATTCCATGGACAGAGGAGCCTGGCGGGCTACAGTTCATGGGGTCACCAAGAGTCGACACAACTGAAGTGAATTAGCACAAGTACAGTTACAGCTGGCTTCATGCCTGCACAAACTTTACCTCCCATTAACTAGCCCACCTATAAATAGCTCCTAGAGTCTTTCTACTGTAATATATTTTTTAAAATTTTTACTTTGGCATAATTTTAGATTTACAGAAAAGTTAGAGGAAATAATTCTCATATACATTATATCCAGTTTCCTGTAGTATTAATATGTTAATATGTTTACTTTTTACTTTCTTTTTTCTTGACAAATAGATAGGTAGATAGATATACAAACATTTCGTTTTTTCCCTGAACTGTTCAATTAGTCAGACATGATGCCTCATTTTTTAAGGTGTATTTCCATTAATGTATATTTCCTTAAAATATTAAATACTCCAATGTGCATTTCCTTAAAATATTCTTATACAAGTACAGGAAATTGATTAAAAATCAGAAAGTTAACACTGACAAAATACTATTATCTAGTTGTTGATCTTATTCAGATTTTGCCAATTAAAAAAATGTTCCTATTAGCAATAGAAATTTCCATCACATTGCATTCAGCTGCTATGTCTCTTTTTATCTCTTTCAGTGATGACCAACTTCATAGCCTTTGTGTTTCATGGTATTGACATCTAAGATTACTCTTCAGTTATTTTGTAAAATGTCACTCAGTTCTGGTTTGTCTAATGTTTCCTTATGATTAAATTCAGGCTCTACACTACTGGCAGCAAATCCCAAAAGGAAGAGACTTTTCTCAGTGCATCTAATCAGGAGGCATCTGTTGTTAGTTTGTCCCATTATTGCCTAAATCTTAATGTGAACAGCAACCAAGGATCAACAGATAGCAGATGAAGGTCTCTAACATGAAAAGAAAAACCCGGGTATCACTAACATGAAGAAAAAAAAAAAATTCAGGGAACAGAGGTACACTTTAGAATAGGAGAGATTTTCCAGTTGGTAGCTTCTGAGATGTCAAAAACAAAAGGTAAACTATAAAAGATAAAAATAAAAGGCATAAAAGGTAAAAGGCGTAAGAGGTAAAATATAAAAGACACAGCAGATCAGTGAGTGCTGGGATCATGTATTAGGATCAGATTTGCTGTATCAAACAACAGAAAATCACTTAAAAAGTCAGAGATTGACAACGTAGAAGTTTCTCACTTGTATAAAAGAAGTAGATAGCTCTGAGGTGATTGGTGACTTCAGTGGGTCACCAGGAATGTTAGCGTGTTACTTTCCTATTCTACCATCTAGTAGATTCTCTCTGTTCTCAAGGCCCCTCACAGTCCAAGATGCTGCTGGAACTTTAGCCATTGTGTCTGAATCAAAGTCAAACAAGAACCATTTTTTTTTTTAAAGGAGTGAGTGTTGTTGCAGTGTCAGCTATCTTTAAGCAGCTTTCCCATATTTTTGCTTACATCTCTTTTGCCAAACCTACCTGCAAGGAAAGCTAAGAAATGTAGTCTTTTATTTTGGGCAGCAATCTGATCACATAATAATTACGGTACTCCTACTAAGGAAGAGGATATTGGTATTGACTTAGGCAGCTAGCAGATTCTGGCACCTAGTTTAATAGGCAGCATAATTTCCACAGCAGAAAGGAGATGCAAATCATTAAGTATCTAGTACATACCTGTTATATGTGTGCTCAGTCATGTCAGACTCTTTGTGACCCCATGGACTGTAGCCCGCCAAGCTCCTCTATCCATGGGGTTATCCAGGCAAGAATATTGGAATGGGTTGCCATTTCTGTCTCCACTAGTACATACCTAACAGCATATGTTTTTGTACACATAGTCATAACAGTTTGAAATTTCAGAAATCTAGTGACTAAAAAAAAGAACAGTGTAATTCCAAGCAAAACAAAACATGTTTAACAAATACATAAAAGATGTTTAACCTTGTATACAAAATTAGAGGATAACAAATAAAAAGGAAATTTTTTCAGAATCAGCTTGGAAAGATTAAGATATTGAAAATATCTTATGTCGGTGAAGGTTTTGAACAAGAGTTTTCTCTTCAACTATTGGCATAAGTATAAATAAAGTCAGCCTTTTGGAAGGAAAATTTGGCAGCACTTACCAAAATATGAATGTACTGGTTTTCTGTTGCTGCTATAACAAATTACCATAAACTTTAGAGACTTTACATATATTTAAAGCACACACAGACTTATTACTTTAAACTCTACAGGTCATAGTTTAGTGTGGCTCTCACTGGATTAAAATCAAGGTGTCCTCTGGTCTGTGTGTCTTTCTAGAGGCTTTAAGGGAGAATCTGTTTCCTGTTTATCTCCATTTCCGGGACATTCAGTTCCTTGCAGGTATGTCTGAGGGCTTCATTTTCTTGCTGTCTGTCAGCCCAGGGCAGATCCAGAGTCCACTTGTGGTCTTTGGCTCAGGGTCTTCATCCACTGTCCTCAAACCAGCTGTGATGGCTCAAGTCCCTCTCACACTTCACATCTCTTCCTTCTTCTGTCCCAGCTCTGACCCAGTGGGGAAAGTCTCTTTACTTTTAAGGACACATGTAATTAAATTGGGTCCAGCCAGATAATCCAGGATAATCTCCCCATCTCTAGGTAGATAACCTTAATCATGTCTGCCAAATCCCTTTTGCTATATGAGAGAATGAATTCTCAGGTTCTAGGATTAGAACATGGACATTTTTGGGAGGGGGTGGGAAGCATTACTCTGTCAACCTCCGTAAAGTATACACTGTGTTGTATCTAGAAATTACACAGAGAACTGCAACTGCTACTGCTAAGTCACTTCAGTCATGTCCGACTCTGTGCAACCCCATAGACGGCAGCCCACCAGGCTCCCCCGTCCTTGGGAGTCTCCAGGCAAAAACATTGGAGTGGGTTGTCATTTCCTTCTCCAATGCAGGAAAGTGAAAATTGAAAGTGAAGTCGCTCAGTCGTGCCCGACCCACATTGACCCCATGGACTGCAGCCTTCCATGGGGTCATCCATGGGATTTTCCAGGCAAGAATACTGGAGTGGGGTGCCATTGCCTTCTCCAGAGAACTGCAAGAGACACCTTAAAACCTGAGGTGAGGCGGGTGGGAAGACAGAGAAAATGTAAGACTTACAAAGAATAATTATCATTAACTCCTTCAAACTTACCAGCAGCTTGAGATGCTAAGGAAAATATGGAGAAAGGCTTTCAAAGTTGTCTGGGGAAATTTTTAAATCCAGATTATTGCTATGCTTTACCAAACTATCGATTGAATTTGGGGGAAAGAGGGAAGGGCATTTTCAAATATTCAAGAATTATAATTTTTCCTCTAACACACCTTTCCTTAAAAAGTTGCTTGAGGTGGATTTCAGCAATAAGAGAGAGTAATCTAAGGAAAAGGAAGATTGGGGACACAGGAAGCAGAGACATAAAGTCCCAGGATGGTTGCTGGGCAGCAGCCCACAGAGAACCCAGCCCACATTGGAGCGGGAAGATTGAGGACTCCAGATAGAAATGGTTTCGAAAGACTTCAGGGCAGATAGGACTAGCTCACAGAGGGCTTGAAAATACTGAGGCTATAATAAAGGTCCAGAGTGCATGCGTGCTTTAGTCGCTCAGTCATGTCTGACTCTTTTTGCCACCCCATGGACTGTAGCCTCCCAGGCTCCTCTGTCCGTGGGATTTCCCAGGCAAGAATATTGAAGTGGGTTACCATTTCCTTCTCCAGGGGATCTTTCTGGCCCAGGGATCAAACCCGTGTTTCCTTCACTGGCAAGTGGATTCTTTACCACTGAGCCACCAGGGAAGCTCAAGGTAGAGAACACATGGTCCAAAGTGAAAGTGACATGTTCTGATTTAAGTAACTGATAAAGTGTAAAAGACCTCAACTGTGTTTAAACCACAGTTTTTTACCAACTGTGTTTTAAACCACTCTAAGCAGCAAATAAGTAGTCCCTTTTGTGTAATACTGCAGTCAGGGCAGTGGGACTGTAGTGGAGAGTACAGTGCCTGTGTACACATCATGCCTGGACATATTCATATGTGATGACTGTGTGGGAACATGTCTGGAAGGATGCCTGCTATGATGTTAATAACGATTGTAGTTAGAGATGGGATTTAAGTGATTTCTTTTTGTTTATCTGTGTTTTTCAAAGTTTTCTTTTTTTTTTTTTCCAAAGTTTTCTAACATGATCCTCTGTCAGCTGTTTGATTTAGATGGTATCAATTATTTTAAAAACAATGTAGAGAATATTGTGTTATTGTTATGTGGAAAAAATGTAATGGAGATAAAAAATACACTCCAACTTCTGGCTTCAGAGCCAGTAAGCAAACTGGGACAACTGGTCACCCTGTGTCCTGTTGAGACCTAGCAGGACCAGCAAAGAGCCTAAAAGTATCCAAAGGGCGCTCCATGCGTAAGTTCAAATTGACTGTGTCTTAAATTGCCAAGTGCTGTGCCAGGCACAGGAAACAGGAGCGAGATACAGTCTCTGTCCTGAAGATACTCCAAGTCAGAGAAGGAGCAGACCAGGAAAACTTCAGTCACGTCACACAGTGAAGAGTGCTGTGCTTCATGTAAACATGAAGTGCCCTGGAACCCCAGGAAAATGGAAGCTCCCCTCAAACCAGGGAAGGTCCCATGCAGCTTCTTGTAGGAGATGACGTAAGACATGTTCTCAAAAGCAAATAGGAACAAGCCAGATGGAAAGGGCATTCTTGGCAGGGCAGTGGTGTACACTGTGGGTTGGAAAGACCATGGTGGGCTTCCCTGGTGGCTCAGTGGTAAAGAATCCGCCTGCCAATGCAGGAGACACGGGTTCGATCCCTGATCCAGGAAGATCCCACATGCCGCAGAGCAACTAAACCCGTGCGCCACAACTATTGAGCTTGTAGTCTGGAGCCCAGGAGCTGCAACTATGGAGCCCATGCACCCTAGAGCCTGTGCTCCACAACCAGAGAAGGCACCACAGTGAGAAGCCCCGCACTGCAATTAGAGAGAAGCCCCACTCACTGCATCTAGAGAAAAGCCTGAGCATCAGTGAGGACCCAGCACAGTCAAAAATAAATACATAAAATTATTTTTTAAAAAAAGAAAGACCATGGTGATCCTGTAGCTGCTAGTGGCGTGAGGGGGTTAGAACCTCAGGGGCATGTGATCCTGGCATGGTAGGTAGGAGATGGGTTGTAAAGAGGCTACAAAACCTAACTAAAGTGTCTGGGCTTTTACAGCATTTACTCTGGTGGTTGTGTATGAGATGGAGTGAAAGGGAATGGGATCAAGGTTATTTATGATGTGAGGGGTTAGAAAGAATATATGTGACCCTCGTGGAAGCCCCTTCCAACCCACCCTGTCTAGTCACATTCCTCTACCTCCCCTACCCTGTCATTGCACCCTACCTGTTTCCTTCTCAGTGCTTAGATTTCTCTTCTTAAACTATTTTGATCACTTACCTGATTATAGTCTTTCTCCCCCATTAGGCTGTAAGCCGCACAGGGCAAAGACTGTGTCTGTTTCATCCACCAATGCAGTGCGTATAGCTTGCACCTAAAGAGTTGTGGGCGCTCAACAATTGCCCAGAATAAGGCGGCAGCGATGGAGGCGGAAAGAAGGCAGATTTGAGAGTTTAGATACAGGCTAGAGAGAACCTGGTGATTGATTGATTTAGAGAGTTGGGCCGGGTTGAGAGCTGGGGTTGGAGAGCATAAAGATGAATCTTCCAGGGGCCCGACTCAGGAGACATCAGACTCAGCTGGTGGTTGTTGGGTGAGTGTGGGTGGGGTGGAAAGGAGTGGGTTGCAGTGAGAATGTGTTCTAACTAGAGAGCAATTGCAACCCTGAACTCACCCCACAGGTTTAACTCCCCTGCCTTCCTGCTCTTTCAGTGATTCTTAAACTTTGCTGCACCTTAGAATGACGTGTTAAAAACCTGACATGGGGGACTTTCCTTAGATCAGTGAAATCTATCTACAAGTGAAGATAGGGATAGAGCCTCCGAATTTTTAAACTTTTAAAATATCGATATTCCGGTGAGCACCATTGTCCCATGAGTTTCCAGATGAGCAGTCCCCTTCCTGCCCTTTGTCTGGAAACCGCAGGCTTATCAGTCACCTCACTCTGCCGGCTCAAGGCTGAGCCATCAGCTGGCTTCCATTCCTCTTCACCAGGGTTGGGTCCTGGCACTGAAACCCTTCTACAAATATTTGTGCTTTTAACCTGCCACTGCCTGGCATGTATGTCACCTCAGCCAATATTTACACTTGTAGATGACTATACTTAATGCTTAATGGTGTGTTCAGCATAAAAGGTGTAAAGGATGTGAATTACTTGAGTTTTCCTGTTTCCTTTTGAACCTTGGAAAACATCCAGATGGTTCTCTTTAGCCCTTATTCACTTTCTTCAAACATTTCACAACTGGGGCCAGTAAAAGTAGACCCAATGACGCAATTCTCAATCTCTAATTTCTTGCCAATAACCAGGAAGCGCCTTGTGGTTGGTGGTGTGGCAGGGAAGAGGGGCAGCATGTTGTGCAACATTGTGTACCAACGCAAAATTGGGCTGTGGTTATCTTCTGGGGTAACCCCTGGTGGTTTTTCAGTATGGACATGACTACAAGCGTCTGTGGTTTCTCAGGACCCCAGAGGAACTACTGAAAGTGATGAGGTCCAGGACTGAAACTTCATTGTTGGAAAATTAATTTTAAAAATTAATAGGGTTTTAATTTTCCTTCAGAATCTGTACATGATTTGACAGTTGAAAGTGTTTTCATCTTACTTTCCGTATTTGGTTTCTACACACATTCTTTGATCCTGAAGACAAAATTTTGTACTTGGAGACTTTGATTTGTTCTATGGCAAAGCTTCTGGAGGATCTTCCCTAGTGGCTCAGATAGTAAATAATTTGCCTGCAATGCAGGAGACCTGGGTTCAATTCCTGAGTCAGGAAGATCCTCTGGAGAAGGGTATGGCAACCTACTCCAGTATTCTTGCCTGGAAACTTCCATGGACAGAGGAACCTGGTGGGCTACAGTCCACACAGTCACAAAGAGTCAGACACGACTGACCAGTCTCTCCCCAGTGCTCGGTTGGCACTGCCTGGTCCATAATGATTTTGGGGCTTCCCTGGTGGCTCAGACGGTAAAGAATCTGCCTGCAGTGCAGGAAACCTGGGTTCAGTCCCTGGGTTGGGAAGATCCCCTGGGGAAGGGAACAGCTCCCCACTCTGGTATTCTGGCCTGGAGAATTCCATGGACAGAGGAGCCTCGCAGGCTACAGTCTATGGGATCACAAAGAGTCGCATACGACTGACAACTTTCACACACAAAGCTTCTGGAAGTGCTGCTGGGAGGAGACATGGCTCATTTTCAGGGTGAGCTTAGTGAGGGGGCAGAGAAAAGCTGTTGCAAGGGGTTGGAGCCCCAGGTGCAAAGCCGGGAGGCTGGATTTGGTTGGAGGAGCTGCAAGTGATGGGATGACTGGCTTGTAACAGGTTAAGGTTAGGTGAAAGGCTAGAATAAAGAGGTGGGTGGGCACAGGGGTCTCATGCACTCAAGTGACATCTCTACAGCCTGCAATTACGCCTTCCTCTTCTGCATCCTGCACATCCAGATTCCCAAAGAGTGAAGTGTTAGTCACTCAGTTGTGTCTAACTCTTTTCAACGCCCTGGACTATAGCCCACCAGGCTCCTCTGTTCATGGGTTTTTCCAGGCAAGAATACTGGAGTGGGTAGCCATTCCATTTTCCAGGGGATCTTCCCAACCCAGGGACTGAACCTGGGTTTCCTGCATTGCAGGCAGATTCTTTACCATCTGAGCCATTAGGGAAATTGATAAGTGTAGATGTGATCATTGTGCTGCTAACTGCTGCTACGTCACTTCAGTCGTGTCCGACTCTGTGTGACCCCATAGACGGCAGCCCACCAGGCTCCCCCATCCCTGGGATTCTCCAGGCAAGAACACTGGAGTGGGTTGCCATTTCCTTCTCCAATGCATGAAAGTGAAAAGTGAAAGTGAAGTCACTCAGTCGTGTCTGACTCTTAGTGGCCCCATGGTCTGCAGCCTACCAGGCTCCTCCGTCCATGGGATTTCCCAGGCAAGAGTACTGGAGTGGGGTGCCATCGCCTTCTCCATGTGATCATTGTGTTTTTCCCTTAAAAAACAAAAACTTCACTATGTTTTCCAGTAAGACCAAATTCTTTAGACTCCCTCAGTCTAGTTGTGAGACTTTTTTCCTGTTTCTTTATTTAAAGGCAAAGTGTAGAATACAGAAAACAAAAACAAACAAAAAAAACCCAAGGACAATGCAGGAAGGCACTGGAGTTCCGGGAGACATTCCACAAGGTGACCTAACCAAGGCCATTTATTTTGCACACACAGGACTGCACAGCCTCTTTGACCTGAACATGTCAAATTACCTTGCAAAGAATTTTGCCTTTGAGAGAATCCCTGAAAAGTCCTTCAGTGTTTAAGTCCCTTAAAGAGTCAAGTAATGCTTGCCCTTGAGAACATGTGGATTATCTTAAAATATCTTCTGATATTGACTTCTAATATAATTCCACAGTGGTAAAATAACAGACTCTGTATTTCAGTATCTTTAGACCATGGAAGTTTTGCACTTTGTTTTATGTCCCTGGATATGTTCCAGCATCTCCTAGTTTATAGTCTATGGGAACTTGAATAGAATTTGTATCCTACTGTTGTGTGAAAATTGTATAAATCTTAATCATGTTGAATTGGTTCATAGTGCTTTTCAAATCTACTATATCCTTTTACTTCTCTGTGTATTCATTCTATTAACTTTTGAGAGTTTGATATTGAAACTCCAACTAAAAATGTTGTCTACTTAAAAATTAATTGTAATATATAGTGGAACTATATGTAACCTTGGTCTGTATTTTCCAAGTCTGGTAAATGTGTTACCATAGTTTCATAATTTAAAAAATAAGAAAGAGGGGAAAAAAAGAGAAGAAATGCTAATCAAGTGGGTTATTACAAGAAAGAAGCAAGATCTGCTATTTAAGACCTTGCTTCTTTCTTATACCAATCTTATTCTTTGGCCAATTTTGTCATTTTGCAAATGTTCCTTACTCTTTTAAACCTCCATGTTTTTGATTAAAGTATTCCTTTTTTTCCCCCCCAGAATGCCTGTTCTCCATCTCTACCTGGGAAGGCTTATCATGTTTGAGGACCTAACTGAAATGTGATTTCCTTCATCCGATTGCATTGTCATTCCAGGTGGACGTGCCTTTTATCTGTACTTGATTAGAGTTTAATATTTTAAAACTTTAATTAGAGTATAATTTACATGAATTGGCCAAAAAGTTTGCTTGGATTTTTCTGTAAGATGGTACAAAAAACCTGAACGAACTTTTTAGTCAACCCAATATTTCCTAAAAGTAAGTGTACAGGTTGATGAAGTTTCATAAGGTGAACACACTTGTGACGCCGAGAACCAGAATGTCACCAGCACCTAGGAAACCCTTTCTCCCATCCCCACTCCCATCCAAGGCTAACAGCGGTCAACAGGTCTGGACACAGATTAATTTTGAATGTCATCAAAGCATGATCACAACTGCTTTTTAAGAGTATATACTCTTTCATATCCATATCTTTCATATCTTTCCCCTAATATTATGTTTGTGAGATTCATTCATGTTGTTATAGTATTTGTGGATGATTCATTCTTGTGGCTGTATAATGTTCCATTGTGAGAATATACCACAAGTCAGCATGCATTCTACTGTTGATAGCCTATTTGCTACTTTGAACATTCTAGTATACACCTTTTGGTAATAGGTGCACATACACAGATACACACACAAGTGACTGCCTCACTGTACACACCCACCACTGATGCACTCTTATAGTCGCTCCACATCCTTACTGTGACTTGATATCTTCCATCCCATCCATGCACTGAATACACGTTCCAAAGTGTGTCTACCGCAGAGTTTCTATTCAAGGCTACAAAGAGACCCAGATCAATGTATAAAGTAGAACAACCCCTCCCTCCCTTCAGCTCCTCTGCCTTGTGAGGCGTTTTTTGTTTGTTTGTTTGTTTTGTTTCGAGTATTTGAGAAATAAAATTTCTTCCTTATTTTAAAAACTAAAGAGAGCATAGGAAACCTTCTGATGTGCTGGAAATGTTCTATATCTTAAACAGTATGATGGTTACCTAAGCTCATAAACATGAATGAATTAAAAAACTAATAGAGCATCAACAAATTTGTATACCTTTCTCCAGTCCCATCCCAATGATCAGTGTAAAGAAGAGGCTTATGTGAATACATATTCAGAATAGGTTCTTGCCAGGCTGGGGAGAAGGTTAGTGATTTGAACGTAACCCAGTCTGGAGGTTCTCAGAGAAGCAGATTGACCACTTGCAACATGGTGCCTATTTTTCTGCCTCAATTGTCACTCTAAGTTTACTTGATGGAAAAGGGGAGAGGAATCAGTGTGCATTTCTTCCAAAGACAAGTTGGTTCTAAATGAAGGGGTGATACTGGTAAACTCTTCAGCTTCCTTCAAATATCATGTTTGTGCCTTGTTTACTCCACTGCTATTTGTACTGGGCACTCCGAAGCCTAGAGTTCTGGAATAAAATAAAGATCAAGCATAGATCTGCTGCTGCTGCTGCTGCTGCTGCTAAGTCACTTCACTCGTGTCCAACTCTGTGCGACTCCATAGACGGCAGCCCACTAGGCTCCCCCGTCCCTGGGATTCTCTAGGCAAGAGCACTGGAGTAGGTTGCCATTGCCTTCTCCAATGCGTGAAAGCATAGATCTAGAAGTCTTTAAAAAAAACAACTGTAAGGTGTCATTTTTTTTTTTTTTTGGTCCCAAAACAATATTGCCACCTATTGGTAGAAAAGGAGAACTCTATTTCAATATTTTAATTGCAAGCAGTAATGATACGACCATGGATGAAAATAAGCTGTATTAATTCAACATTTTCACCCTGACCTGCTCCCACCACCTTTCACAAGAGATATAGCACAGGATTCTTAAATGTCACAAAATCAAGTACTTGATAGGGTATTACGAATCCCTCCAGAGAGCTGGCATCAATGCCTTCTATATTTGCTTGAGAGAAATTTTTGTTGTTTCATTGTTAGCTATCATTCCATATAACAATATTTTAAGATCAAGAAACTACTTTTTCTGTCATGTGTGTTAGTAAATTCTCCCAGTAAATCTCACACTTATTAGCAGAGATCTGTCATCACACTGTTTTGTTTACAATATTGTTTTGTTGAAAGTTTTCACTTTTGTCTCAGATTCAAAGGATTTGTTAACAAAATGATCCACTTGTTATATACAAATAAATAATACCAGTATTTATTAGAAGATTATCTGGCTTACTTTCAGTATACTAATACTAAAAGAAAAAAGAAATAGAAACAGCAGAGGATACATCACCAAATTGGGTTTTGACCAACATCCAGACTTGAACAGCACTGGGAAGTCCGTGACACAGCACATCTGGAGTCCTAATTGGGAAAAGGTTCCAGGCAGTGCATCAGCTCTGTGGGTGGGACTTCAAAGACTGAGTTCCTGCTTATAATCCTAGGATATAAACTGATATCATCATCAATCTGTGAGCAAATTGCAGCTCTGGTTTCATGTTCAGTTCACTTCAGTCGCTCGGTCATGTCCAACTCTTTGCAACCCCATGAACTGCAGCATGCCAGGCTTCCCTGTCCATCACCAACTCCCAGAGCCTACTCAAACTCCTGTCTATCACGTTGGTGATGCCATCCAACCATCTCATCCTCTGTCGTCCCCTTCTCCACCTGCCTTCAATCTTTCCCAGCATCAGGATCTTTTCCAATGAGTCAGTTCTTTGCATCAGGTGGCCAAAGTATTGGAGTTTCAGCTTCAGCATCAGTCTTTCCAATGAATATTCAGGACTGATTTCCTTTAGCATGGACAGGTTGGATCTCCTTGCAGTCCAAGGGACTCTCAAGAGTCTTCTCCAACATCACAGTTCTAAAGCATCAATTCTTTGGCACTCGTCTTTCTTTATAGTCTAACTCTCAATGGTCTAACTATGGGTTAGACTATAGTCTAACTATGACTACTGGAAAAACCATAGCTTTGACTAGACGGGCCTTTGTTGGCAAAGTAATGTCTCTGCTTTTTAATATGCTGTCTAGGTTGGTCATAACTTTCCTTCCAAGGAGCAAGCATCTTTTAATTTCATGGCTGCAGTCACCATCTGCAGTGATTTTGGAGCCCCCCAAAATAGTCTGTCACTGTTTCCATTGCTTCCCCATCTATTTGCCATGAAGTGATGGGACCAGATGCCATGATCTTTGTTTTCTGAATGTTGGGTTTTAAGCCAACATTTTCTACTCTCCTCTTTTACTTTCATCAAGAGGCTCTTTAGTTCTTCTTTACCTTCTGCCATAAGAATGGTGTCATCTACATATCTGAGATTATTGATATTTTTCCCGGCAATCTTGATTCCAGCTTGTGCTTCTTCCAGCCCAGCATTTCTCATGATGTACTCTGCATATAAGTTAAATAAGCAGGGTGACAATATGCAGCCTTGACGTACTCCTTTTCCTATTTGGAACCAGTCTGTTGTTCCATGTCCAGTTCTCATGTTGCTTCCTGACCTGCATATAGGTTTCTCAGGTGGCAGGTCAGGTAGTCTGGTATTCCCATCTCTTTAAGAATTCTCCATAGTTTGTTGTGATGGTTTCATGTTAATGCTGTTTATTTTGTCTTAAAACTTGAAATGTTGTTAAGCTTAGGGCTTGGTTGGCCAGCTCCCCTCCAGGGGCTCAACAATCTCAAGAATGTTCCACCATCTTATCTATGGTGCTGCAAGGCTTGCACTCACAGTAGGCAGCCACTCAAGCCACTCATATCAGGGCAGTGTCCAGGCAGATTAGAAGCAAGGTCAGAGGACTGTTCTGCTTTGTCTCTGAGCCTAAACAAGACTGTTTATTTAATTTCCCTAACAGACATTTGGCAGTCTACTTTATTAACTTCAATTTATTACATTTTACTATTTTTCTTTTAATTGCTGGATATAACAAAGTTTTCCCTTGGCATGAAAATGAATGCTTTTAAAAATCATAATTAGGGGAAAATTGCATTCTTCTCTGATAAAATACTAACATGTCAACAGTAATACTAGTTGCATATCAAAGACACCATAAAACAAAAATTGCACTAGTAAAAATGTTCTGAAGACATAGAAAACTTGGCAATTTAAATTCTTAGTGCATCTTTTTCTTGTATTTTGTTTGTTTGTGTATTAATTTGCCAAACATTTATGGTTGTTGTTGTTTGGTCACTAAATCATGTTAGACTCTCTGTGACCTCATGGACTGAGCATGTCCTTCACTGTCTCCCAGAGTTTTCTCAGATTCATGTCCACTGAGTCGGTGATGCTATCTAACCATCTCCTCCTCTGCTGCTCCCTTCTCCTTTTGCCTTCAGTCTTTCCCAGCATCATTGTCTTTTCCAACGAGTCGGCTCTTCACATCAGATGGCCAAAGTATTGGAGCTTCAGCATCAGTCCTTCCAATGAATATTCAGGGTTGATTTCCTTTAGGATTGGCTGGTTTGATCTCTTGGCAGTCCAAGGGACTCTCCAGAGTCTTCTCCAGCACCACAGTTCAAAAGCATCAATTCTTTGGGGTTCAGCCTTCTTTATGGTGCAACTGTCATATCTGTACATGACTACTGGAAAAAACATACCTTTGACTAGATGGACCTTTGTTGGTAAAGTGATGTCTTTGCTTTTTAATACACTGTCTGGGTTTGTCATAGCTTTTTTCCCAAGGAGCAAGAATCTTTATTTCGTGTCTACAGTCATCATCTGAAGTGATTTTGGAGCCCAAGAAAATAAAATCTGCCACTGTTTCCACTTTTTCTCCATCTATTTGGCATGAAGTGATGGGACAGGATGCCGTGATCTTAGTTTTTTGAATGTTGAGTTTTAAGCCACCTTTTTCACTCTCCTCTTTCAACTTCATCAAGAGACTCTTTAGTTCCTTTTTGCTTTCTGCCATTAGAGTGGTATCATCTACATATCACTTGTTGATATTTCTCCCAGCAATCTTGATTCCAGCTTGTGATTCATCCAACCTGGCATTTTGCATGATGTACTCTGCATATAATGGAGGAGGGCATGGCAACCCACTCCAGTATTCTTGCCTGGAGAATGATGTGGACAGAGGAGCCTGGAAGGCTACAGTCCATGGGGTTGCAAAGAGTTGGACACTACTGAAGTGACTGAGCATGCACACACTCTGCATATAAGTTAAATAAACAGGGTGACAATATACAGCCTTGTCGGACTCCTTTCCCAATTTGGAACCAGTCAGTTGTTCCATGTAAGGTTCTAACTATTGTTTTTTGACCTGCATACAGGTTTCTCAGGGGACAGGTCAGGTGGTCTGGTATTCTCATCTCTTTAAGAATGTTCCACAGTTTGTTGTGATCCACACAATCAAAGGCTTTCGTGTAGTCAGGGAAGCAGAAGTAGATGTTTTTCTGGAATTCCCTTGCCTTCACTGTGATCCGACGAATGTTGGCAATTTGATGTCTGTTTCCTCTGCCTTTTCTAAATCCTACTTGTACATATGGAAGTTCTCAGGTCATGTACTATTGAAACCTAGCTTGAAGGATTTTTAACAATCTCATAAACATTTACTAGGAACTTACTATATGTTAGCACTTAGCTAGAAGCTGGGAATACAAAGATTAATGTGACAGCTGGTGCCCACTGAGAGGCTGTACTGTAGGCAGGTAAGACAGATACAGAGACAGTATTAATTGTAATACTGTTAATACTTTGTATAAAGTATAGTTACCAAAATATTCTGAAGACACAGTGAGAGGCACCTCAGTCCTGATGGAAAGATGGAGGGGAGGACAGCTTTGTTGGGGGAAACCCGAGTCCATTTCCAAATAAGTGTTGGCTTGGCAGAGGGCAGGGGTTGAGGGTGGTGTGGGGCTAAAGTGGAGTTTGAAGTGTCTGTGGGACTTCCAGGTGGAGCAGTCCACTTGCCATTTGGAGATGGGAGTCAGAAGCAGGTGCACAGGATAGAGAGTGAGAGAGAGATTTGGAATTTCACCCAAGAAACTCTGTAGCAAGAAAAGACCCACAGCTGGGGATGATGGTCTCATTCCCATATGAGAGGGCAGAGGCATGCTGGCTCCCAGAGAACCTCCAGAAGCAAAGAATCAAGATTCCCCAAGAGAACAAGAAAGTTCAATCATGGAACCAGGGGAACTCATCCACAGCCTTGAGGCCAAATTGGCCAAAAGTTTCACTTTGTTTGGCTCCTCAGGGTTTGTAATATTTTAATTGTTGCCAACTTCTAAGGGTCGAGTGATGCCTCGTAAAATCTGCATGCTTAGCTGTCTATGAAGCACTGGAATATCTGGCTATGTAGGGCCCAGATTCCTCACAGCTGCACAGAAGCAGCCCTTTTGCTGTGGTGACGGGCTGTCCAGGACCCCACAGGCTCATATCTTGAGGTGGCCATTTCTTTCATTGAGGTGTCCTGCCTGGCTCCTCTGGGCATTTATATCTGGGATCATTCCCTAGAATTTCAAGAAGGGTGTGATCTCCAAATGTCCACTGCAGCAGAGGAATGACTAAGGAATGAGAGACTCTCCCCTGCCTTTCAATGAGTAGATGGTGAGTCACTGGATTGACCTGAGGAAGGGGAGAGTAAGAAGATTAAGTAAACCACAGAAGCAGACAAAATTACCATGGATTGAGGAGTGGCCAGGAGGGAAGGAAGAGCATGGTGAGGATAGAGGAGTAAGTGATCTTTTCTTTAAAGGGCCACAGAGCAGATCTTTTTGGCTTGGCTGGCCAGATGATCTCTGTCATGACTCTTCAACTATTCTATTGTTCAGCACAAAAGCAGCTTTGGATAATATATAAACAAATAAGCATGGCTATATTCCAGTCAGATTTTATTTGCAAAGATAGGCTTTCTGTGGCCCACAGCTTGCCCAGATGGCGTACACTGGGTCAGGGGTAGGACATTAGGTTGAGAGGAAAGCCAACAGGTCTGTAGACAAGGGGAGGGGTTGGTAGAGAGGAGACATTGAAGGTAAAGAAAAACAGGAGAATGATTGATGAGGCCACTTCCAGAGGGAACAGGAAGGAGACAGGGCAAGGCACTCAGTGGGGGTGAGGGGAGAAAGACCATGCCAACCAAGGCAAGAGCTGAGCAGAGCTGGAGAACGAGTTTGCAGTGTATGAGTAAAAGGAAGTCGGATATTGCTCCTTTTGCTGCTGGTGCCAGTTTTGTGGATAAAGTAGGAATGAAGAGTCATTGAGAAGATGGGATGAAGATGCTGGAAAAACAGAAAGTTGGCAAACCGTGCTGAGGGCTCAGCTGAGCTTGGAAGCCAGAAGTAAGTGTGTTGTCGCATTGTTGCCATTCTGCATGGCAGCAGCAACACCAGAGTTTCAAGTCAGAGAATGTAGATGGTGAATTTTGAGATAGTAATTCAGAACACGTGGATCTCGGCTGAGTCGTTGTAGATGAGGCCAAGAGGGTCCTGCAAGATGGGAAGGAGAGAACACATCAAGGAATTAGAGGGGTTTTGTGAACAGATCTAGAGGGTGAAGATTGTTGTTCAGGCAGTAAGTTGTGTCTGACCTTTTGTGACCCTATGGACTGTAGCATGCCAGGCTTCCCTGTCCTTCACTATCTCCTGGAGTTTGCTCAAATTCATGTCCATTGAGTCAATGATGCCATCCAATCATCTCATCCTCTGTCACCCACTTCTCCTGCCATCAATCTTTCCCAGCATCAGAGTCTTTTCCAGTGAGTCAGCTCTTCACATCAGGTGGCCAAAGTATTGGCGCTTTAGTTTTAGCATCAGTCCTTCCAATGAATATTCAGGATTGATTTCTTTTAGGATTGACTGGTTTGATCTCCTCGCTGTCCAAGGGACTCTCAAGAGTCTTCTCCAACATCACAGTTTGAAAGCATCAATTCTTCAGCACTCAGCCTTCTTTCTGGTCCAACTCTCACATCCATAGATGACTACTGGAAAAAACATAACTTTGACTAGACAGACCTTTGTCAGCAAAGTGATAGCTCTGTTGTTTAACACACTGTCTTAACTTTTCATAACTTTTGTCATAACTTTTCTTCCAAAAGAAAAGATGAGTGTAAAGATGGAGAGCAGAAAATATATAGGAAGTGATTTGAGAACAAATGATTGGGGTTTAGAATTTCTGTGTTGGGGCATTTCCAGGATATTAAAATCCAGGTCAGGCTCCTTTATTAGGGGGTTGAAATGCAGTGCAGCAAAGGACAGTCAGTATCGGGAAGTAAAGTTGCTCACTAGCTATCTTCACAGAGGCTGAAATCTCTCAGAATTTGGAATGAAGAGGCTTTCACTCAGAGATGGAGAGTGACCTGAAGGCAGCAGATGACAGCAATGAGGAGGAGTGGGAGGACATGTGTCTGTCTGGCACGGGCATTCACTAGAGGTGGGAGCAATAAACTCCTTCTAGGCTCGCAGGCGCCTGTTTTAGCCCTGCGGGGTCAGCACTTTCCATTGCCAAGGAGACCAGTTCATCACTATCTCTACACAGGCCGGCTGGGGCCTGTTCAAGATGTGGAGGAGGAGTGCGTTGCTCACAGGCTTACCCTCTCCTTTTACAAGTCCCTACAAGCCCCACCGTGAGCTTTCTCTCAAACTTCTGTGATGAAGTCCTGTCAATAGAGAATATGTGGGACCTCCCTGGTAAGAATCCACCTTGCGACAATGCAGGGGACCCGAGTTCAATCCCTGGTTGGGGAACTAAGATCCCACATTCCTCAGAGCAGCTAAGCCTATGAGTCACAACTAGAGAGTCAGTATGGCAGTAAGGAAAGATCCCAAGACACAACCCAGCCAAATAAACAAGTAAATAAATATTTGTAAAAACTAGAGAATATGTCGGCTTTCCCAGCCTGCCTGCTTATTTTGGCCTGTCTCTGACTCTATTCAAGCTGCAGTTCCAGCCGATAATGGATGTCCGCTCCCCTTTCACCAGCAGGTGGACAGGAGATCAGAATATCTCTGCAAATGTTCCAGGGAGAGGAGCCAGGAGTCTTCTTAAATGACAGTCCCCCAGCCCCACCCCATAGGGGCTGTATGACCGGCGCTGTGGCAGAATCCATTTGGAATCACAGGTCAGGGAGGGTTCAAGTTGTGGACAGTTAGTGAGCATTCTTCTCCAAGTTCCACCCTGAGATGGGCCTCAGACCAGGACTCTCCAGGTGGAAGATTCTGAGGAGCCTCCGAAGAGAACTAGAATAATGGGCTTAATGAAAGAAAGCCATACACATGCAGCTTATTTAAACTGCACACAGTAGAGTTTGCACCACATTGTTAACACTCTGTTTAATAACCTGCTCTTATCCCCTCTCCCCCTGTTTTCTCCAAGAAATTGAAGCTTTGCTTTTGGCACCAAGTATGAGCTGGCCCTTTGAGTTTAGAGAGAGGGACAGATCACACAGGAATTAAGTCAGAAGATGCCAGCCCCAGGGCTGGGCCATGCCCTCATCTCTGGAGCCTTAGGAATGGAAGCTGAGTCCACACGCTTCCTCAGCTGTTGTGTCTGTGATCTTCCCTGTCAGCTGTTTAAAGAACAGCTGAGGAAGGAGGCCTGCATACTTCTGGGCTCCCTCTGCATGTTTCAAGCATGAGTCAGACCCAGAGGCTAACGTTTGTCCCATCAGTTGAGGGCTGCAGCCTATCTCTCTCCAGATAAGCATCTCTGAAAACAGCCAGTGCCAGGCAGATCTAAGGATCAGAGAATGCCAAGCCTTAATTCTGGGGAGTGGGGCATCCTGGCCCACACCCTGAGGAGACAGCTTTCAGCCTTCAGGTAAGATAAAAAGAAGGGAAAAAAATTCACCCCTGGTTCTCACACTAGAGAGAAGAATCAATCCTTATGGAGTAACATTTTACAATTTTTGGGTTATGTTAACAAGTCTGAAACCTATCCAGCCAACTTAGCTCATTTTACCGGCAAAGTGTTTTATTTTAATTCTTATTTTTATTTATTTATTTATTTTTGGCTGCATCGGGTCCTGGTTGTGGCACACAGCATTCTCGTTCCCTGACCAGGGATCAAACTGGCATTCCCCATGTTGGAAGGTGTACTGTCAACCACCAGGCCATTAGGGAAGTCCTGCAAGGTCGTTTCTAACATGTCACCTAAGCCAGTGCACAGGCATTTAGTAACCCTTATATAGATCCGATGATATACTGGGTCAAGAGACTAGGACACACTGCTAAGGATTTGTTTGATTCTCATTTAGTAATGCCTGTTCTTTGCAATGTGGCGGGGAAGTGGCACTGGTTTGGTTTTCAACCCAAAGCAGTGATTTAAAAATTGTACACAGGAATCACCTGGAATTCTTTAAAAGTATTCTGACTCCCAGGCCTCATTGCAGAAAAATCACATCAGAATCCATGGAGGTGGGAACCAGGAGTCAGGAGTCATAGATTTCCCAGGGGATTGCCATGAACAGCCATGTCAGAGACCACCCACCCCCTGAAGAATCACATTTACTCATGTGACCATCCTCTGTCTATGGAATTCTCCAGGCAAAAATACTTGAGTGGGTAGCCATTCCCTTCTCCAGGGATCTTCCTGGCCCAGGGATTGAACCAGAGTCTCCTGCATTGCAGGCAGATTCTTTACTGTCTGAGCCACCAGGGAAGCCCAAGTGACCATAAGTGTCTCTATTAATTCAGTTCATCTTGTATTTGTTGCCATTTTGACTTGGCACTCTGAGAGTTGATTTGATTATCCTGAGGATATTTCTGGATCCTGATAAAGTCATAATCACTGGGCAGCAGCAGGGATAAGAGCCAGGTGGAAAGAAGAGGTCTCATGAACCACAGGGGAAATTTTCTCAGTTATGAAACCTGAAGGTGTGCAGAGCATCTCTCCAGGTCAGAGGTACCGAGCTCTGAGTCTGGACAGCCGGACGTAGCAGCAGAAGTAGTGGATCTGGGGTAAGTGGGGAGTATACCAGAGAGATTTTCTGGAATAATTTCTCTCTGCAACTGGAGAGAAAGCCTATAAGCCAATTTATAAGCCAGGTGTAGTAGGATACGAGGGACACAGTGTACAGACTCTCAAAGTCTTTAAGTCTCTAAGGTGATGATTCTCAGAATGATTTCCTTTTTTTTTTCAGTTGAGAGTTTCGATGATTATTATTTTGTCAAGAAAATAACCACATTCCTTTATCAAATATGTGTTCAGTGCCTTTTCTGTGCTAGGCACACCATTTGTTACTAGAGACACAAAGATAAAATAGAATATAGTATATGCCTGTGCAAATCAATGTCCCAGATGGGGAAAAGGGTGCATAAATCAAACCCTTTTAAATAAAAGGGTAGCAAAAAAATTATGCTAGATTTGGACACAGTTCTGTGCGTCTGATGTTAACCCTAATGGCATCAACCCTCATTGATTTCATTTTCCTTCTTCCATTGCTGTATTCTGGACTCTGTATTTTTTGTATATAATGTAAATTAAATACTCTATTGGTTTGTACTGCTATTTTCAGGAGAAAGTAGGATTCTTAGCAGGGGAGGCCGGACAGTTTGGGATCCTAAACTTAAGAGCAAAGAGCAACTTCTCTGAAGTCTGGTGTGTTACTGAACCAGAGAGAATTCTATACAGAGGTTAAGGTAGGCAGAGGTGCTCCAGTAACTGTTTCTTTTGAAATCTTTTCAGGTTTTCAGCCATGTTGACTATTTCTACCATACTAAAATTGAGTGAAAATATTTGCTTGACCCGCATCTCTGCTCCCAGTGATAATTATTCAATATTCTGTCACATCTTCTTTTCTAAATTTGTTGTTCAGTCACTAAGTTGTGTCTGACTCTTGCAACCCCGTGGACTGTAGCCTGCCAGGCTCCTCTGTCTGTGGGATTTCTCAGGCAGGAATACTGGAGTGGGTTACCATTTCACCTCCAGGGGATCTTCCTGACCCAGGGATTGAACCAGCATATCCTGCATTGGCAAGTGGAATTTTTACCCCTGAGCCACCAGGGAATCTGAATCACTGAATAGTGATCTCCAGTCTTTTAAATATCTTTGGCCTCTCCCCTCAATGCATTTATTTGCAGTCTCCATGTGAATTCTTGGGCCTCTTCCCTTTTTCTCATTTCCTGACCCCTCCTTACCAATGTCTCATCATCTCTTTGCTGGTTTATTACACATTTTCCCAGCAGGCTCCCTCAGGCACCATTGTAGAGGGTGCTGAGCTGAACTGTAACATGCTTATTAGAACAGTACTTTATACAAGAAATCAAAACTGTTGCTTTTATAATATCCAGCAAAACTGAGGCAAAAAAAAAAAAAAAAGGGTAGCAAAAAAAAGCCGATGAGAAGGGAATGATCTAGGCAGAAGGGAGAAAGTACTAAGACATAAAGGGATATAGATGCTCAAAACCAGCATGACCAATGATGTAATCTGGTGGGTCAGTGATATTTACCAAGCTGATTCAGGGCTTAAAGAGGGTGGCAGATTCGCTAAACAATTACACAGAAACCAGACAGACCCAGGGAACCCAAAGGTGAAATTAGATTATCCAACACAAGACACTGAGCAAGCCCAGCTGCTTGTACACAGTGTTTGTATTTGGAATAAATAAGCCACAACTGTTATTCCTTCCTCCCAGGCTTCCAGCCTAGGTGTGGAGTTGGGATGAAATGAACACAACAGTTTAAACGTCCACATTCTGGTTTACATGATTCAAAACAGGAAGAGTTTGATTTATTTCTGGGATGGCTCAGTGGCCTATTCCTCCTGATCTTATCCATGTAGAGTTTGTACATTGAGACCACCTCCTGCCCAGTCTCTAATAGCAGAAACATTAGCATTATCCTGCACCTCCCTGATGTGTTAGACAGCAAGTCTACACGACTGCCTTCCCTTAAAAAAAAAAAAAAATTATTTACTTTTGGTGGTGCTGGGTCTTCATTCTTGCATGGGCTTTTCTCTAGTTGTGGAGATTGTGACCACTCTTCTTTGTGGTGCAGGGACTCCTCACTGCAGTGGCTTCTCTTGTTGCAGAGCACAGGCTCTAGGCACTCGGGCTCCAGTAGTTACAACTTGCAGGCTCTAGAGTGCAGGCTCAGTAGCTGTGGCGCCAGGCTTAGTTGCTCAATGGCATGTGGGATCTTCCCCCACATGTGGGATCTGACCCCATCGCTTGTGCTTCCACCACTTATCTCCACAAACTGGAGCTCTAGTAGATGACTTTTTCCAGAAGCTACCAGGACTTTCCATGCTGCACTGTCATTGTTCATGCTTGGAATGTCTCTCCCTTCTATTTTCTGACTAAGAGATGGGTAGTTTCTCAGGCACAGTGCAATGCTTCCCAAGTGTGGCTGGTCATGCAGATCATCTCAGGATTGCTTTTAATATTAACCGCCCCCGCCTCCCACACACACACACACACACGTTGGAATGCTGGGCCATGCTTCAGAGCTGTGGATTCCTAAAATATGAAAACATATTTGAGTTTTTCTAAAGATGAGAACCATCAAGGATATAATATCTTTATTTATCATCTTTTGATTTGAAGGCCATTCATATTTTTGAGTGACAACTGCTAGTAATAGTAAAAAATATCTATATTTATAAGCAGTTCAGTATGTATTGAAATCTTCTCCATGTCACCCTAAGCCCTCTGAAGTCAGAATTGTGAGAGACCGTGGAGGGGAGGGGGAAGCTTTTGACCTGGGTCCTCCTCTCTGGTGAGATGACCCTGGCAGCCCCTGGTCTCCCCAGCCTCAGGCAGAATGCCCAGTTCTATATGTCCATGCAAGGCTCTTCTCTTGTTTTATTTATTTACTCCCTGTTTTTCTGTAACTTTTTTTTGATCTAAACATTCTAAAGTATTTAATGTCTGTTTTTTGTATGCATTCTGACATGATATGGTGGCTTCCCTGGTGGCTCAAACGGTAAAGTGTCTGCCTGCAATGCAGGAGACCTGGGTTCAATCCCTGGGTCAGAAAGATCCCTTGGAGAAGGAAATGGCACCTCACTGCAGTACTCTTGCCTGGAAAATCCCATGGATGGAGGAGCCTGGTAGGCTACAGTCCATGGGGTCACAAAGAGTCGGACATGACTGAGCAATTTCACTTTCTTTCTTTACATGATATGTACTGTTTGTGGGCAAAAGTTTGACTTATATAAGTTTATTCAAATGTTACTGTTATCTGTCTCATCTTGTTTCTTATGCCTGAATTGCCATTTTGGATGGAATGGGAAATCCTGTAGCCCTGCAATGGACATTTATCACATTTTTAATGAAATACCCACCACATGCTACTCTAATAAGGAAGGAGACAGTTTGATGATGTGGCTAAGAGCGCTGGCTCTGGGTTCTGAATGCCAGTGTTCAAATCCTAGCTTCTTCACTTATTAGCTTCATGGTCTTAGGTAGGTTACTAAATCTCTCTGCCTTTTAGTTTTATCATTGTAAAGTGGGGACACTTTAGCACACCTCAGAGGCTGTTGTGAGGGTTACATGTGATAAGCATATCTATCTAGGCTGTTCCTCTTACTGGAGAAAAGTCATACTACAGATTGCACCGCAAATGTTGATAATTTCCACTCCCTCATGGATCCTCAGTGGTGCTCAGAGACCCCCTTGCTGCTGCTGCTGCTGCTAGTCTGACTCTGTGTGACCCCATAGACAGCAGCCCACCAGGCTCCGCCGTCCCTGGGATTCTCTAGGCAAGAACACTGGAGTGGGTTGCCATTTCCTTCTCCAATGCATGAAAGGGAAAAGTGAAAGTAAAGTCACTCAGTCGTATCCGACCCTCAGCGACCCCATGGACTACAGCCTTCCAGGCTCCTCCATCCACGGGATTCTCCAGGCAGGAGTACCAGAGTGGGTTGCCATTGCCTTCTCCGAGAGACCCCCTTAGTTATAGTTAAATCCTCTTCAGCAGCTTCTTCCTAGGTTTCCTAGGTTCTCCAATCCCTTTATCCCCAGCAGGTTCATATTTACCAGCCTTGCCTCTTATTTATTTATTTATTTTTATTGGAGGATGATTGCTTTACAGTGTTGTGTTGATTTCTGCCTCTTACTGTTTAAAGCTTAAGTCCTCCACCTACAGTGGACGTTCAAGGTTCCTGCACTTGGGGAAATAACATGCCCAAAGGGGCGCAGGCAATAAGGAAGTAAACAGACCATATGGGAAATGTTTTTATCTAACTAGAAATGCTTTGTTTGACAACAACATAAAAGGGAATCTTTCATTTGGGTGAAAGGGGAAGCCTTTCTGCAGAGGTGACATTGAAGCTGAGACAAGGCTGCCATGTGAAGATCAACAAGCAACAAGACCTAGACAGAAAGACCAACCTGTGCAGACACCCTTGGGGAAAAAGGAGCTGAAAGTGGGTGAGGAACAGAAGGTCAGCCAGCAACACTGAAATCCAGGAAGTAAGGACGAAGATAGGAGGGGATCAGACCAGACCAGGCAGTTCAGTGGAGCTTACTGTGATGAAAGAAGTGTTCTACATCTGTGCTGTACACTGTGGCAACCACTAGCTGCCTGTGGCTATTAAATTTAAGATAATGCAGATTACATAAAACCTAAAATTCAGCTTTTCAGTCACACTAGTCACATGTGGTTCCATGAATATATTGAGTGTTAGTTGCTCAGTCATGTCCAACTCTCTGCAACCCCATGGACTGTGGCCCACCAGGCTCCTCTGCCCATGGAATTCTCCAGGTAAGAATACTGGAATGGTTTGTCATTCCCTTCTCCAGTGGCTCTTCCTGACCCAGGGATTGAACCTGGTCTCCTGCATTCCCGTCTGAGCCACCAGGGATGGATACAAATATATGTAAAAATTATTAACAAAATATTAAAGAATTTTTTTCCTATTACTAGCATTTCAAATGCTCCCTATAACCCTACCATTGAAATGTGTCCAACAAACACATTTTTCAAGAAATGGGACTTCTAGTCCTTATATCTGCAGCAAGGTGGTGAAGGTGAAGTTGCTCAGTCATGTCTGACTCTTTGCGACCCCACAGACTGTAGCCTACCAGGCTCTTCCATCCATGGGATTTTCCAGGCAAGAGTACTGGAGTGGGTTGCCATTTCTTACTCTAGGGGATCTTCCCGACCCAGGGATTGAACCACTGTCTCCTGCAGCTCCCGCATTGGCAGGCAGATTCTTTACCACTGAGCTACCTGGGAAGCCCATTTGTGGTCAGAGTTTTGATTAAAGGTCCTTGGCCCTGTCTGCCACCTGAATCACTAGAAACATGGACATCTGGGCCGTCTAGGCCTAGGCCTCAGGCACATGAACCTCTATTTTTATTAACTTTTTATTGAAGTGAACATACCATGTCATAAACGTGAATTTTTATGAACTGACCAAACTTGGGTAACCAGCACTCGGATCAAGAAGCAGATTATCACCAGCAGCTCAAGGGAGCCGTTTGTACCCCAGCCAAAGTTATTACAGTCCAGCCAAAGTTATCAATATCCTGACTAACATATGGAATTATTTTGCTTTTGGAATTAAAAAAAAAACCAAACTAAATACATACTCTTGTGTTTAGCTTCTCTCCCTCAGTGCTGTGTGAGAGTCATCCATATTGCTGCAGATAGTTCTGATTCATTCATTCTCAGTCTTGTATAGTATTTCATTCTGTGAATAAATCTCAGTTTATTTATCCATTTTACTATTGATGAGCACCTAACTAGTTAACAACTGGTATTTGATATCTCTTATATTTGAGACAAGAGTTTGAGCAAGCTCCAGGAGATGGTGAAGGACAGGGAAGCCTGGCATGCTACAGTCCACAGAGTCATGAAGAGTCAAATATGACTGAGCGACAAAACAGCAACAATTGAGATCTATTAAACTTAAGAACTTCTAGTCAACAAAAGTCACCATTAAGAGAATGAGATGTAAAGAAAAATATTCTCCATACACACACACAGAAAACAAATGTGTACCCTGAATATAATATATATACATGCATAATACATATGAATTAGTAGAAAGCCAACTCGAAAAAATACTTGACACATCTCAAAAGAAAATACACAAATAACCAATAAACACATGCTCAACTTCATGAGTGGTTCAGGATGTGGAAATTAAAATAATCACTGAAATGGTTAAACTGTAAAGGACAGAGTACCAAGTGGTGGTGAGGATACAGGACAGTTTGATTCTCACACACTGTTCACCTGAGTGTCGATTTGTACAACCATTTTAGGAACTCTTTGGGATCCCTGGTGGCTCAGCTGGTAGAGAATCTGCCTGCAATGCGGGAGACTTGGGTTCAATTCCTGGGTAAGGAAGATCCCCTGGAGAAGAAAATGGAAATCCACTCCAGTGCTCTTGCCTGGGAAATCCCATGGATGGAGGAGCCTGGTGGGCTACAGTCCATGGGGTCACTAAGAGTCAGGCACAACCGAGCAACTAACACTTTACTTGGTAGATCTACAAATGATTTAGCAATTCTGTTCTCCAATGATTTAGCAACTCTAGTCTCAGATTACTCTACAGAGATGGATATATATGTGCTCCCAAAGACAAGTATAAGATGTTCTTAGCAGCACATTTGTTATGGCCCCAAACAAGCATCTTTGTGTTTAAAATAACCTACAGGTAGATTTTGAGAACTCATTAAGGCTGAGAACCATAGCAATATCAAATGCACTTTTGATAGAATTTTCATTTTCATTTTCATATGCTGACTTAGTAGGAAAATT
>NW_011494706.1:1752836-1795372 GCF_000754665.1 Bison bison bison
ATTATAAGACATTACCTTTCTCTTTGCAAGGGATAAGCTGAAATGATGGAAATGGCTAAAAATAATTTATAAATTTATAATTTATATTATATATTATATTATTTATAATTATAAAATATTGTTTCGGTTGTTAAAATACTAAATGCTTGATGGATTTTTTTCTTATGCGGTAGAATCTTTAAGAAACCTTTGACCCTGATAGTGGAATCAACTATGGGAAGGGGTTAAAGTCAGGAAAAAGTAATAATAATTCTTTAGTAACAAGTCTGTACTCTAATGGGCTTCCCAGGAGGCACTAGTGGTAAAGAACCCGCCTGCCAATGCAGGGGACAAAAGAGACGTGGGTTTGATCCCAGGGTCAGGAGGATCGCCTGAAAGAGGGCATGGCAACCCACTCCAGTATTCTTGCCTGGAGAATTCCATGTAGAGAGGAGCCTGGTGGGCTTCTGTTCATAGGGTCTCGAAGAGTCGAACATGACTGAAGTAACTTAGCATTCATGCACACACTTTTTTTTTTACTTAAAAAAATCTTTTTTTTAATTAAAATATAGTTGACATAATATTGTGTTAGTGTCAGGTGTACAGCAAAGTGATTCAGTCAGATACATATATATATATATATATTTGATATAACACATGATATATTTTCCAAGTATTCTCAGTATAGTTTGGAGAGATGAAGAGACTAGAGGGTCTCTTTTATACAGCTTAGCCCTCACTTGTATCTTGAGATAAAAAAGGAGGCTGGAAACTATTTCCCCTCCCAGGGAAGCCACCTGTTCTTTGGGCATCACCAGGGCAACCATCTTTTCAGGGAAGTCTCTCACAAGAGAGGCCCCAAGTGGGAGCCAGGCTCTCTACTGGGTGTCTGTGTGTGCAGGTGTGCTGAGTCGTAACCAACTCTTTGCGACGTGATGGACTGTAGCCCACCAGGCTCCTCTGTGCATGGGATTTCCCAGGCAAGAATACTGGAGTAGGCAGCCATTTCCTCCTCCAGGGGATCTTCCCAACTGATGGATGGAACCCGTGGCTTTTGCGTCTCCTGCATAGGCAGGTGGATTCTTTACCATTGCACCACCTGGGAAGTCCCTAATCCTCTTATTAATACTATCTCTAGAGGTATTTCTGTTACTGCCATTTGATGGGTGCAGGAGTTTAGGCTCAGGGAGGCAAGACCACTTATAGGAAGGTCACACAGCCCCTTGTGACAGAGTCACATACTCTGGGAAGTGGGTGTTTCTGATGCCTGCGATGGAGAAAGAGGCAACAGATATTTATCTAGGCCTTTTAAATCACTATGCTAAGCAGTGGATTAAGTCAGGGTGTCTCGGAGGAGTGGAGAGACCTGAGAATTGGTAGAAGAGGAAATTGAGATTTTGAAAGGGTGCTGTTTTCTTTGGAGAATAGCGGCCATGATATCTGTAGAGTGGAAGGCAAAAGGACTGATTTACTCCTTCTGATTGTGTCTGGACACTGGACAGGAGACGAATAACGTACCCAGCTTGAATGAGACTCCTCAAAGTAGGGATTGTGCCCTGGGGGAAAAGGTTGCAGTCTAGGTGATGAGTAGTCTGAGAAGATGGAGAATTTCTTTGATAAATAGGAGAGTGGAGGCTAGTATTGTTTGGTGGGATGGGGAGGAGCCGTATGGTGAGGAGGTTGGACATGTTGCTATAAATGGACCTCTAGTCAGGGGTTCCAGTGGGGAATTGACTTGAGGAGTCAGGGGGTGGGCGTAGGGGGTAGATCTGGGTTACCCAGAACTATCCTCGGAGGTAGATGTCAAGGGTAATGATGAGGTGAAGACTCTGGGTCAGGATTCTGAATTGATGGCAGTGGCCTTGGCTGCAGGCTTTACACTTAAAGATCCACTTATAAATCCCTCTCAGCTCCCCATCCCTCTCCAGTAATACTCTTAGAACTGACTGGTTCTCAGGCAGACGCTCCAGAGAAGGTGTGTCTTTCTCCTTCCCACACCAGGACCTGATGACAGACATCTGATCTTTGGTCAGCTCATTGAGGTGCTACTGGAGCCAAGTGCAAAGGATCTGATCTCAACAGTCCCATCATTTCATAACAAATAGAAAGGGAAAAAGTAGAAACAGTGGCAGATTTTATTTCTTGGGCTCCAAAGTCACGGTGGACGGTGACTGCAACCATGAAATTAAAAGACTCGTGCTCCTTGGAAGAAAGCTATGACAAACCTAGACAATGTATTAAAAAGCAGAGAACATCTCTTTGCCAACAAAGGTCCGTCTAGTCAAAGCTGTGGTTTTTCCAGTAGTCATGTATGGGTGTGAGAGTTGGACCGTGAAGAAGGCTGACCACTGAAGAATTGATGCTTTTGAACTGTGGTGTTGGAGAAGACTCTTGCGAGTTCCTTGAACACCCAGGGGATCAAACCAGTCAACCTCTAAAGGAAATCAACCCTGAATATTCATTGGAAGGACTGATGCTGAAGTTCCAATACTTTGGCCACCTGACTCATTTGAAAAGACCCTGATGCTGGGAAAGATTGAGGGCAGGAGGAGAAGGGATGACAGAGGATGAGATGGTTGGATGGCATCACCGACTCAATGGACATGAGTGTGAGCAAGCTCTGGGAGATAGTGAAAGACAGGGAAACCTGATGTTCTGCAGTCCCTGGGGTTGCAAAGAGTCAGACAGGACTTAGCGACTGAACAACAGCAATGAAGCTGCAAAGGGCAACTGCCAAATCATGTTAGGACCATTTATCAAACACTTGCCCTGTGCTGGACATTATAATTTATGCTTTTCAGTCATTTCTCTTCACCTGTATACCTCACAACAATTTTTCCGTGTGAATATTTAAATTTCATTTAGCAGTTGGGATGCTTAGGATAAACGAGGGGAAAATTTGCTGGAGGTCCCAAAACCTGTAAATAGCAGAGGTTGGGCTTAACTTCGTTTGTGTGATTCTAAAGACGGTGTTCTCTCTGACTGACACTTGGGCTGTCACGTTTCAGGCTGGAGAAAAGGGTCTAAGCATGTGGTCTACACACCAGGCCTGGGAGCTCTTTGGTTGGAATGAGTGAACAGATCTCAGATCCTGCACTCCTTGAGGGTGATATTGTCCACAAGGAGGCAGCAAAGTGCACCTATTACAGTGTTTTGTGGCCCTAACCAAGGGCCGGAGTAGGTGTGATTATTAACATTTTGTAGGGCAGGGAGAAAAAAAGAGGTCTAACAATGCTCCTTGGGGGTGGGGTAGGGAGTCCCTCAGTCGTGTGTCCAACTCTTTGTGACCCTATGGGCTGTGTACCCTACTAGGCTTCTCTATCCATGGGATTTCCCAGGCAAGAACAGTGGAGTGGGTTGCCATTTCCTCCTCTAGGGGATCTTCCCTACCCAGGGACTGAACCCATGTCTCCTACCTCTCCTGGATTGACAGGCAGATTCTTTACCGCTGAACCACCTGGGACACCGTTTCTTTCCTCCTACCTCTGGGCTTTCTTTCAAGGTAGGAAGAAGTTCCCACTTTCATTCCCCACACTATGATCTCACATCCTCAGCTGCATTCTGTGAAGCTCAGGAGCATTGTGTGTCTTTTGGTTGTCTAGTAAGTGTTCCTCAAGGAGACTCCTGTCTTCCTTTCTTCTGAGGGGCTTTGGGCCCATGAACTGGCTTAAGTCTGGTAATTGGTTGAGGGTCCACAATTCTTTATTTCTGACTCAGGTATGACTTCTTTTTGCCACCAATACTTACTCTAAACAAATTGGACATTAGAAGGGCCATCACCTATTTCAGTCCTACGGACATTACGATCAACTATCAAAAGTCAAAGGTCTCCATGGCTCAGACTCTTTTGATTTCTTTCGGTTCTTTGCCTACATCTTACTTGTCTTCTGTGATTTTGTTGTTGTTCAGTTGCTCAGTTGTGTCCGACTCTTTGCGACCGCATGGAGTGCAGCACACCAGGCTTCCTGGTGCTTCACCATCTCCCAGAGTTTGCTCAAACTCATGTCCATTGAGCTGGTGATGCCATCCAACCATCCCGTCCTCTGTTGTCCCCTTCTCCTCCTGTCTCAATCTTTTCTAGCGTCAGGGTCTTTTCTAATGAGTCGCCTCTTCGCTTGAGGTGGCCAAAGTATTGGAGCTTCAGCTTCAGCGTCAGTCCTTCCAATGAATATTCAGGACTGATTTCCTTTAGAAATTGACTGGTTTGATCTCCTTGCTGTTCAAGGAACTCTCAAGAGTCTTCTCCAATACCACAGTTCAAAAGCGTCAGTTCTTCAGCACTCAGCCTTCTTCATGGTCCAACTCTCACATCCATACATGACTACTGGAAAAACCATAGCTTTGACTATATGGACCTTTGTTGGCAAAGTAATGTCTCTGCTTTTTAATATGCTGTCTAGGTTGGTCATAGCTTTTCTTCCAAGGAGCTAGTGTCTTTTAATTTCATGGCTGCAGTCACCATCTACAATGATTTTGGAGGCCAAGAAAATAAAGTCGGTCACTGTTTCCATTGCTTCCCCATCTATTTGCCATGAAGTGATGGGACTGGATGCCATGATCTTAGCTTTTTTAATGTTGAATTTTAAGCTGGCTTTTTCATTTTCCTTTTTTACTTTCATCAGGAGGCTCTTTAGTTCTTCTTCACTTTCTGCCATAAGGATGGTGTCATCTGCATATCTGAGGTTATTGATATTTCTCCTGGCATCTTGATTCCAGCTTGTGCTTCATCCAGCCTGGCATTTTGCATGACATACTCTGCATATAAGTTAAATAAGCAGGGTGACAATATACAGCCTTGACGTACTCCTTTCCCAATTTGGAACCAATTTGTTGTTCCACGTCCGGTTCTAACTGTTACATCTGGACCTGTATACAGGTTTCTCAGGAGGCAGGTAAGGTCGTTTGGTATTCCCATCTCTTTAAGAACTTTCCATAGTTTGTTGTGATTCACACAGTGAAAGGCTTTAAGTTCAGTTCAGTCACTCAGTCATGTTTGACTCTTTGCGACCCCATGGACTGCAGCACGCCAGGCTTCCTTGTCCATCACCAACTCCCGGAGCCTATTCAAACTCATGTCCATCACATCGGTGATGCCATCCAACCATCTCATCCTCTGTCATCCCCTTTTCCTCCTGCCTTCAATCTTTTCCAGCATCAGGGTCCTTTCTAGTGAGTCAGTTTTTCATATCAGGTGGCCAAAATATTGGAACTTCAGCTTCAGCATCAGTCCTTCCAATGAATATTCAGGGTTGAATTCCTTTAGGATGAACTGGTTGGATCTCCTTGTAGTCTAAGGCACTCTCAAGAGTCTCCTCCAACATCAGAGTTCAAAAGTATCAATTCTTCAGTGCTCATTTTTCTATAGTCCAACTCTCACATCCATGCATGAGTACTGGGGGAAAAAAAAAGGTTATCCATACATGACTACTTTTGAGTAAAGTCAAAGGCTTTAGCATAGTCAGTGAAGCAGAAGTAGATGTTTTTCTGAAATTCTCTTGCTTTTTCTGTGATCCAGCGGATGTTAGCAATTTCATCTCTGGTTCCTCTGCCTTTTCTAAATCCAGCTTGAACATCTGGAAGTTCTCGGTTCACATACTGTCGAAGCCTAGCTTGGAGAATTTTGAGCATTACTTTGCTAGCATGTGAGATGAGTGCAACTGTGCGGTAGTTTTAACATTCTTTGACATTGTCTTTCTTTGGGATTGGGATGAAAACTGACCCTTTCCAGTCCTGTGGCCACTGCTGAGTTTTCCAAACTTGCTGACACATTGAGTGCAGCACTTTAACAACATTATCTTTTAGGATTTGAAATAAACAATGTGATTAAATGCTACCAGTTGGCTCCTACCACCCCAGAATCTTATTATCCTTGTTAAATTCAGAGACTCCAGTTTAATAGCAGCACTTCCCCATCTCATTTCTAACCTTTAGAGAACAGCCACCATAGCCCTTCTTATAGAAGCTGTAATTCCTTCCCCAGTGCCTTTCTCAAAGCTGTAGTGGAAGGAGTATCCTCTGAACCATTCTGGGGACATAGTTAGAGATATCTGAACAAGTAGTGCATAATAAATCCACTTAAGCATGTCATTTTTTCCAAAGCCTTTGGATCCCTTGATCATTATACCAAGAAGCTTATGAAACTTCAGGTTCATTTACTGTAAAGTCCTTTTCACTCCAGGTTTAGGATCATTTGTAACTGCTCAAGCTAACACACTAATTTCAGAATCTCTGCTTAGCGCACTTAACTAATTTCAGTGGGTCCAACACTGCATTTCTTCTTCCCAGATCCTGTACAATTTAAAATCCACTCTTTTGCACATTACTGAGGCCCTTTCAGTATATACTGACAAAGTATTGCAGCTCTTGAGGTGTGCATTGGCCTTCTTGTGAATCACGCTTCACGGCTTACCTCCGGGGCCCTGCTGGGACTGGAGTCTGGATACTGGTCTAGAAGTAATGAGAGGCATGATCTTCGAAGAAGATCAACTGTTTGATGCTAGGTGACCACCTCACAGGAAGACATGGGTTCTTCTGATGGGAGATAACTGACGTCCTCAGACTGTGGTAGGAGGAAGGGCTGCTTCTACTGGCAAAGGAGGATCAGTAAGAATTTAGGGGTTCCAAGGTCCCCAGATTCATTGAAATCTGCTCCCATATTCCTGTCCCAAATTTTAAGTCATATTTCTTCTCAATCGATGTCCTAACCTTAACATAAGAAACCCTGCAAAGTTGAGAATTCAACTTGTGTTGTAATTCAGCCACCCACAGGATTAAATTTCATGTTTGGTTTTTGGAAACCTTGGTCTTATCGTCCAGGATATCCTTATCTTTCAGGACAGTTATAAATCCTTAAGTGCATCAGTTTTTTCCCCACACATTCTTCAGTACACTTAGAAGCACTCATTGACTCACAAACATTTTTACTTTCACTAAAAATCTTCATTGGTAGCAATGAATTCACTCAAATCCTTGCCTTCTATTAACAGTTGATTACACATTATCACTTTGATGTCTCCAGGTGATACTTCAAGTAATTCTTTTGCATATCATAAGCTACTACTGTCTCCTCTACTGTTGCCTGCCTAACTATATTAGGAAATCAGTTCCAGATAACCCAAAGCTAACTTAGAGAACCATCCTTAAGTTTCTGTTTCCTGGAATCACTTTTAGCATCAATTTCTGTATCAGTGAGGGTTCAATCAGGGAAACAACCACTGTGAATAGTATGAAATATGGGATCTATTATAGGATTTGAAAGTGAAAAAGTGAAAGTGTTAGTCACTCAGTTGTGTCTGACTCTGCGACCCCATGGACTGTAGCCCACCAGGCTCCGTGTCCATAGGATTCTTCAGGCAAGAATACTGGAGTGGCTAACCATTCCCTTCTCCAGCGGAATCTTCTGACCCAGGGATCAAACCCATGTCTCTTATGTCTCCTGCTTTGGGAGGTGATTCTTTACTACTAGTGCCACCTGGGAAGCCGGACTTAGACCTTATGCAGTTGTGGTAAGGGATGGAGCACTTTCTGGAAAACTGGTGCCTTTGTGTCTGGTGGAGGCCTGAGGCCACTGAAATCAGTAGGTCCAGGAGCTGGGAACAAAAGCTGACTGTGAAGCAGGGGAGACTGGGAACAAACTGGGATCACATCTGTCTCTCAGTGCTTCCAACTTTATGATGCAGGTAACCTTCCTTCAGCAGGTCCAGGGCATGGAGAAGACAGAAGAGGACATAATGAAGGGAGCTAGAGGAGCTTCAGGCGCCAACAAGGTACACTGACAAGTCAGTAGCAACAAAGTGAACTGCCGCAGGGTGCCCTATAGTGACCTTAGACCTCAGTGATGCTGTTTTGCTTTGAAGGGTGAAATCTCACGCAGTTTTCTCTTACATCAAAATCCACATCCACACAGGGAAGAGAATTCTGGGAAATGCAGCTCTGATTTAGCTGAATTAACAAAGGAGTTAGCCACCATAGAAGAGGTTGAATTTGGGGTTGATTTTGAAAATAGAGCTAATAGCAGTTATTGATGGATTGTATTTGTTAGATGAGTGAGGGGATTATTTGGACATTTTTTGTTGGAACGGTTTTCTTTAACTCAAAATTTTTATTCCTTTTTTGGAGTAAAACAGGCTCTTTACTCTTTACAAGATTCTTTTCTAAAACTTATTTCAGTTGTTTATTTTTATTGACATGTAGTTGACATACGACATTATAAAAATTACAGCTGTACAGTATAATAATTCACAAGAATTACTTTTTCTCTTGCATCCATAGTGGAAACTTTAGCAGCAGACATTAACTGCTCCCAGTTTGTCAAATAGATGCATCATTTTTTAGGCAATGTCTATTCTGTTAGTTATGCTCTCATTTTTAATCCAGATTATGTTCTCTGTCTCGCAGTTATATAATGGCTTTGATAATTCACCTCTCATAGTTCTAGAAGCACTTGAATACTGTCCCAGTCAGTTGCCATTATTCACATCACTCTTCAGGGCACTGTGGTTTCCTTATTAATTCAAGATGAACATTTGGTCCTAATCTTCAGGAATCAGACCACCTCCTTCTTGTTGAAGCTCTTTCCTCCGATGATTGCTGAGCCACCCTCTTTTCCTGATTTCCTTCTTGCTTTCTCAGCCTTTTTGTCAGTGCCTTCCTTTGGTTTTTTCTCTAGCGTGGTATCACTAGGGCCCTCCTTTTTATTTTTCTCTCTTGCTCTGCAAGAAAAATTCCACTATTTCAGGAGATAGTGCCACTCGTCTGGTGACTTGCAATCTACATAACAATACTGGCTACATGTTGAGCCAGTATCATTATGTATACTGTATACATAACAATATATACTGTATATATAATACTGTATATATAATATATATATACACAGTATATAAATGTATATACTGTATGCATAACAATAGTATAGTTGGCATATACTGCTACCATATGCCATTCAAGTGTGTGTGTTAGTTGTTCACTCGTGTCCAATTCTTTGTGACCCCTATGGACTATAGCCCACTCTGTCCATGGAATTCTCCAGGCAAGAATAGTGGAGTGGGTTGCCATGCCCTCCTCCAGGGGATCTTCCCAACCCAGGGATCGAACCCGGGTCTCCTGCACTGTAGGTGGATTCTTTACTGTCTGAGCCACCAGGGAAGCCTACAAGAGTTACTAATATATGTAGTCTTTAATTTAAAAAATTATGATCCTACAATCTCTGGTAAGAAACCCTTGATATGGGCATTATCCCAATTTTCCAGTGAGGAAGCTAAGGCTCAGAAGTTTAAGATTTTGCTCAAGCCCGTAAATAAGTGGATTTGAACCAAGGGCTATCTGACTTATAAGTTACTGTCATAACAACTACCATTTATAGCTGCCTAAAGATCCAGCTCAGATCTCCTCATTATAAGACTTGAATATCCAGTGGCATGCAGGAGAGCCATTACTTAAATGTACCCTATTATTTCAAGCTTAAAACATATAACTCCATTCAATCTCATGTGCCATTCCACCAATTCCAACCCCAACCCCATTCAAAAAGTACACACCTCCTCTGGTATTCCTTATTATTTTCCAGGTAAAAAAAATCTCAAAGATTTTTATTCTAAAGACCTCCATCTCCTGCATTACTGGCTTACCAAGTCCTCCAATGTTGAGGTCAGAGGCATCTCCCATCACTGTGGCTCCAATGTCATTTTCCACTTCCTCCCTGAACTCCTGGCACTGTTCTTGCCATTTCATAATTGGCTGTCTGTACTGCTGCCAAAAGGGCATCCCTGGTGGTTCAGTGGTTAAGAATCCACCTGTAAAGCAGGTGACGTGGGTTCAATCCCTGGGTTGGGAAGAGTCCCTGGAGGAGGGAAAGGCAACCCAGTCCAGCATTCTTGCCTGGAAAATCCCATGGACAGTGGAGCCTGGCGGGCTACAGTCCATCTTAAAGTTGCAAAGAGCTGGACATGACTGAAGCAACTGAACACACATGTACATGCACTGCTGCCAAAATTATCTTCTGAAAAAAATCGATCTGGTCCTGTCAGTTTGCTTTAAAACTTCTTTTGATTCCATTTTGCCTGCAAAATAAATCTTAATCTCCTTGGTATGCCACACAAGGCCCTTGATGATTGGCCTGGCCTATCTTGCAGTCAGCTATTTTTCACGCATGTACTAGTGATTACTTTGCAGATGGATTATAGATGCCATAGAGATGCAGAAAATACAAACATTTCCCAACTTGACTGAATTCATTTTGAATTTTTATCATTTTGACTGTTTTTTCAATCAATGAATACTTTAAACACAACTATTATCAGGCAGAGATGTATTTTTATATTTGGTAGGGAAGATATTCTCATATTATAAATATTGGGAAACCAACTAGATAAATTCTCATGAAATATGTCTTCCAGGATTCAGAGTTTATTTCAAGAAACTCTTTTAGGCTAAGTTATTAGAAAGATATGGACTCTAAATTTCAAGGGTATACTTGGACTGAAAATTTTATTTTTCTGTGTATTGAAAGGGAGTACTGGGAAAGATTATAAGTTAGGATGGTGAAGGAATACATGCCCTAAAGCCTATAAAAAGCAGGGAATGATTTTTTTCTTCTCAATAATTCAAATAAAAAATTTTAAATGACCTTGCTCCAATAGGGGAATAAAGGCAGAGTTGGAAAAGGGCATGATTTAGTGAGAAATGTCATACTGTGAAACTCTGTCTTCTATTACAACCTGTGATAAAAGGGAGGATAGAAGCTATTTTCCATCCTAATGAAGTCATAGTTCTTCAGCAATGCCCCCAAGACACTGTCTTGTGTGGTCAGTCTCCCAGTGATGAAACCGTGTGGGGAGAGTGGCCTGAGGCTTCAAACATGTTTGACTTCCAGTCCTAAGCATGCCCTCTGACCTTGAACAAATCAAAGCCCCGAGATGCTCTTTTTTGTTCTTCAAATGCGAATGAAATACACAATGGCAAGGTTTCTGTGAACTAGGATTGATCTGCAGGGAATTATACAGGTCCATTTGCTTTCTTCAGTGCCATGCTTCTAGCTGTCTCCTGTGTTTAGTGCTTCAACCTCTGGAAGTGTCCTTGGAGCTGCCTGTGGCCAGTTGATGAACAGATACGGAAATTCAAGACAGGTCCTATAGGTTGTCTGCAGTGACATCAGAAAGGAGCTGCACGATGGGTCCCTGCCCTGTATTTTTACCCGTTCATTGATTTAATTCCAAGTGATGAAGAAACCAGATGCCAATGAAATAAGATGGAGGTAGAAAATTGGAGTGGATGTAGCAGGCATTCAAAAGCCTACTTAATGCCAGTGCTGTGCTGAGAGCTGGTGGACAAAGCAGCCAGCTTTCCTGAGGTGCTCATGGCCTGGCAGCGGTGACACAGACATAATCCAACATCTGTAGGACAGATTAGACTAGAATAATACCAAGTGCTGCGGACCCAGAGGAAGGAGAGATGCATTTCTGCCTGGAGACGAAGTAGAGTGTGGGGGCGGTAACCGGGAGGGCAGTCCGCCAGTGCACCAGTCATTAATGCGACACAGATCTGCGGAGCAACAGATCTGCTCCAGTGAGCTGCTGCGTCCTGCTACCACATCTGAGAACAGGAGAGAGAACCTACTAATAATGTCCAGTCGCGGAGTGAGGACATGTATAAGATGCAGGGGAAATGACAATGCTAGGCAATAATTTCCTCTAAAATAGATGTGAACAAAAGCAAAAGCAGCATTATGTACGGTGCAGAGAACCAGGCAATCTCTGAGTGGCTGGGAGGGGCTTGTTGTCTGTGGAAACCCGTCTTGTTTGGTCACGTTTCTTTTCCTATGGCCAGATGCATAGATGCAGCTTTACCCCTCACCCTCTCCCTTTTCCTCTGCTCCTTTCTTCTTTTCTGCACACAGCTCCCTCCTCCCCAGCCCCTTTTTTCTCTGGACTGCTGGTCTGAGGGAGCATCTATCTAGTGGCTGCAGAGGCTCCGCCTCTTTAAGGTCGGTCTGCCAGGATCTTGCAAGAATGGGATAATTTGCAGTCAGCACTAAGGTATCCAGACAAGCAGAACCTGGAGCAGGAGGGACGGGCAGAGAGCAGGCTGAGAACAGCTGAGGGCTGCCCTCAGCCCCTTTGGTACAAGCCCGCATCTATTTATGCATCACATCCTCTGTACAGCTTTGAGTTATCTATTAATGTAATCAGAGAGTAGGTCAGTGGTGTTCAAAGTCAGTTAGTCGTCAGAATCTGCAGCAGGGCTTTTAAAAGATGTAATCATCCGGGCCACACAGAGATCCATAGAAGTGGAACTCTTTGGTTGGAGATCAAGTGTGAGAACATTTTATAAAGCTGTATACAAATTACTTATAATGTAGATTTAGGGCTGAGAGTCACAGAAATTAATTCAGTTTTCTACGAAAATACAGTTCTCATGAAATGTTATTTTTTGAGCTACCAAAAGGGGAAGCTGAAAAACCAGCTCCTTTCACATATGGAGTGAAGCTTACAGATAATAAATGGCTAGGAAAATTGAAATTTCAAAATATAAGGAGCTTAAGTAGTGGGTTTTATTTTTTAATATTTCCCCTCTTAAGTTTGTGCAAACTTATGGGAGTAGTTGGAAAGTCTTTTGCTTATGTTCTCTAGTCTGGAGGGTGGGCAGGCTATTCTGACCCACGTGTAAAATGTCTTTAAAAAAATAATTGTGGTGGTGCCTGGATGTTAAATATTAACTTTTGCCCAATAATGATAATAATGTGTGCTAAGTCACTTCAGTCATGTCCCACTCTTTGTGACCCTATGGACTGCAGCCTGCCAGGTTCCTCTCTCCATGGGATTCTCCAGGCAAGAATACTGGAGTGGGTTGCCAGGCCCTCCTCTAGGAGATCTTCCGGACCCAGGGATCGAACCCATATCTTATGTCTTCTGCATTGGCAGCCGAGTTCTTTACCACTAGCGCCACCTGGGAAGCCCCAGTGGTGGTAATAATGGCTGACGTTTTAAAAGCTCTTGCCATGTCAGATGTTCTGCTAGATCTCACTAGTTCTTTGATGACCTCTAAACCTACAGCAGTCTGGAAGGTTGTTAGGTGGCTTCCACCTGACAGGTGAGGAACCAAGCAAGGTTTACTGTCACCTAGTTTGTAAGTGATAAAGTCAGGATTCCAAAATGTGTATCTCTGATTCCAGAGTCAAGAATCTCAAAGCGAGAACTTGTGAGAGAACAAAGCTGGGTGCAGAAGGCTGGCCAAACAGGAGACAAAAGTGAGAATCCTTGTGTATGTAGACCAAAGATGTCTGGTACTAAGGAGACCAGAACAGGGACAGGAGGTGGATGGGATGATGGCCAAGACAAGGTATGAGTGTTCTTGCCCATTTACCTGTTCTAGATTAAGACTCCTTTCCCCTTCGTTAAAAATATATATATATATATTTATTTATTTTTGGCTTCCCTGGGTCTTCAATGCTACATGGACTTTTTTCTAGTTGTGATGAGAGGGGGCTACTCTGTAGTTGCAGTGCACGGCTTCTCTTGTTGCAGAGCACGGATTCTAGGCCAGGCAGACCTCAGAAGTTGTGGTACATGGGCTCAGGAATTTTGGGCCCTGGGCTGAAATGCACAGACTCAGTAGTTGTGGCATACGGGCCTAGTTGTCCCGAGACATGTGGAATTTTCCTGGACTAGGGATCGAACCTGTGTCCCCTGCATTGGCAGGCGGATTATTTACCACTGAGCCATTAGGGAAGCCCTAGACACCTCTCCCCTTAGCAGAAACAGTTGGCCTGGAGGTGAATCTTGACCTGTGCTCCAGTGAGCACACCCAGGTGTGGAGGAGTTGAGCCCAACAGTACAGCATTCCACTGAGATGCCAGTGATCCACCACTTGTGGGAGGAAGCAGACGGACTTTCTGACTTTCTTTCGTCCACCAGTAGAGTTCTCAAAAATCCTCTTGGAGCTCCTGGGCTTGTAAATGACCACCTTTCCTGCATTAGATTTTTTTTTTTTGAGCACCTGCATATGGCTGGAAGTTTGCTAAGCACTGGATTGTGTCAGTGGTTCCAGGAGGAAAGGGGTGTTAAGAGATGGCAGAGAGAAAATGTAGTTTGGGGTTAGAGGCTGTTCTGTGTGAGGGAAGGTGGAGATTGGCTCTAGGCATGTTCCAGCGGGGCTAGATAGGTAGCCAAGCTATGTAATCAGCTACCTGTGTAAAGAGAATGTAGAAGAGAACTTGGCTGCCGTTGGGCACTGGAGAGAGAGAGAATGGTAGGGATATACTTGGCAGCTGGAAGTAGAATCCTTGACTTGGTTAGGTTGAGTTCAACTAGGTTGAATGTGACTGAAGAGTTGGCTAAAATTAAGGCCATAGTCATGTTTTCCTGGGGCCTTTGATACTGAAGATGGTGGAACATCATGTATCAGTCAGGGTCCTCTAGAGAAACAGAACCAATAGATTTGTGTATTTATTGTAAATAGATTTATATTAAAGTATTGGCTCATGCAATTATGTGGGAGAATGACAAGTCTAAAATTGATGGGGCAGGCTAATATGCAAGAAACTCATATTGCCTAAAAATAGGCAAGATTTCTATCTTGAATCTTGAGGCAGAAGTCTCCAGAAATCTGTTTTTGCTTCTAAGGCCTTCAACTAACTGGACAAGGCCCATCTATTAATACATCATCAAAAGTAATGTGCTTTACTTAGTCACCTGATTGTAGAAATTAGTTACACCTGCAAAACTGTTTCACATCAAATCTCTAGACTGTTTGATCAAATGACTGCGTGTCATGGTTTAGCCAAGTTGACAAATAAAATTTAACTACCACAGCACCCTTAGGCTGCCTGCTGATAGGAGTCAAGGGGTATTGTTGAGACGAGACTCTCTATGGCTGTGGTGTCATGGTAGCCCTATAAAGTGGATTTGCAGCCATACATGGACAGCAGTGGTCTTTTCAGGGTGGCAGGAACTAGTGGCCTGCTTTTGTTTGCCAGCTGTATAAACTTTTCCTCAAGAAGCCCTCTAGGCCCTTCTGATCTCAGAACTCCCCCAGATGCCAGTGGGGTTGCCAAGGAGCAATATCATTTTTCTGCTGCCTGAAGTAGGTCTGTTGCTGCCAAGTTTTCAGATTGGAGGATTTCCTGGGCTGGGCAGTTTCCTAGATGGGATTTCTGCTAGGCCTGTTTGAATGCTGGGAATATAACAAAGGGTGAAATCAAACTACCCAAAGGCCATCAACTGGCCTAAATCAGTGCTGAACTTTAGAATCATTGGGGGATCTTTGTCTAGGGCAGGATATCGATGGTTTAAAAATTCCCCCCGTTGATTCTAATATACAGCCAGAGTTGAGAATCCTAGCTATCTTAGATTGGTTATCCTAGAAGCAGACCTCAGACCAAGCATTTCCCGTTTATTTATAAAGGATGTGTTCCAAAGAGAAACCAAGAAGGCAGTGGGGAGGCAGGACAGGAAAGGAAAAGAAGCCAGGCAAAGATGCTATTTCAGGGTAAGTATCAGTCTCCTCCCGATCCCACAGGAAGTTCTGGAGCATAAATTATACCCACAGTTTGTCCACCCGTGAGGAAAATGATCAGGATTCCCCTACTTCTTCTTCAGTCAATTGTTATCTTCAGGGTTTCCAGGAATAAATATAACTCCCCACCACCACCCTGCCCAGCTACTTCCTATGCTGTGCACAGGCAAGGTTGCTCTGGTGCCCAAATCAAGCCTCTGGAGGTGACAGGTACCTGCTGTTAGTGGCAAGACCCTCAGAAATTGGGGGATTAGAATATAGAGCTGCTAGAAGAGATCCCAAGGGGATTTTAATGAGAGCATTAAGAGTTTCCATACACTAAAAGAGTGGTTATTATTACTATTTCTGGGTCTGCCATAGTTGCTAGGGGTCTGCATGAGGTAGTCAGGGGAGCCTATTATAAAGTTTCTTCTTCAAGGACTCAAAGACAGCACTGATTGTTGATTATACTTAGCGAATGTCCAGACCTATGAAGGGTCTGCGATCTTGCCCCTACTTGCAAACTAACAAGTTCACCAGACATTTCATGGATGCTGGCAGAAGATATGATGCCTCTGGATCAGAGACAAAGGATTTAATTACGGGTACTAGCAGTAGTCAACTCTCAGCATTTTTTTGCAGCAGTTCCCTAAACCCAAATTCCCACAGGGTAGTGAAGAGGGCTAGGTGACAGCTACGCATGCATAGAGTAAGTTGTGTTACAGAGAGGAGCCACAGGCTTAGAGAACCTGAGTCTTATTTTATAGTGGGAAGGAAGTTAGCAAGCAAAATCTCCCTTTGCTCTAGAGGGAGGAACAATCTTTCTTTCCCAAGACTGTTCACTACACAAGTGTTTTTGAAGATAGCTAATGCAAAGGCAGTCAGTGAATCTGTTTGCAAGACCTGCAGAAAGTGAGAGACATTGAGATAACCATCTCCGACAACAGTAGGCACAAGGGCAGGGGGATGTTTTGTGTCTGCTTTCTTTCTTCCTGATTCTGACATGTATTTTTGGAGAAAATCCTTTCCCTGATACACATGTGTGGGGTTTTTGTTTGTTTGTTTCTCTTCTGATGGCCTTGATAACTTTAGCAACTCTCAAAAGCTTTTTATTTACTTTATCCTTATTTAGCTTTGTGGTTATTCCAAATATTATCACTTTACCATACTATGACAGGAAACTTACTTGACCTCTTGACCTGGGTTCTGTATCTGAGGACTAAGTAAGGTTGTCTAAATAGGCTCTAAGGATCTTTCCAGACACAGGATGAAGACTTAAACATATATGAGATATTTGGGAGCATGGTAATTTTAGCAACAGGGAAAGAAAAGAAGACATTAATATCTACAAGAACAAACAACTTAATTTCATTTAAAGTCATAATGTTGCACAATGGACCAGTTATTTGTGTCATAGAGGAAGAAATTAGACTCAGAGCTCTAAGTCACTTGTTCAAGGTCATGGAGCTACCAACAGTGTTGCCAGGATTTGAAGCTAAATCCGTTTAAATCCAGAATCTACTTCTAGTCACCACTTTCTGATTCTAGAGCCAGACATCCTGGAATGCAAAGTCAAGTGGGCCTTAGGAAGCATCACTATGAACAAAGCTAGTGGAGGTGATGGAATTCCAGTTGAGCTCTTTCAAATCCTGAAAGATGATGCTGTGAAAGTGCTGCACTCAATATGCCAGCAAATTTGGAAAACTCAGCAGTGGCCACAGGACTGGAAAAGGTCAGTTTTCATTCCAATCCCAAAGAAAGGCAATGACAAAGAATGTTCAAACTACGGCACAATTGCACTCATCTCACATGCTAGCAAAGTAATGCTCAAAATTCTCCAAGCCAGGCTTCAGCTGTATGTTAACCATGAACTTCCAGATGTTCAAGCTGGATTTAGAAAAGGCAGAGGAACCAGAAATCAAATTGTCAACATCCATTGAATTGTCAAAAAAGCAAGAGAGTTCCAGAAAAACATCTACTTCTGCCTTATTGACTACTCTAAAGCCTTTGACTGGGTGAATCACAGCAAACTATGGAAAATTCTTCAAGAGATGGGAATACCAAACCACCTGACCTACCTCCTGAGAAATCTATATGCAGGTCAGGAAGTAACAGTTAGAACTGGACATGGAACAGAAGTCTGATTCCAAATAGGAAAAGGAGTACATCAAGGAGTATGTTCCCCTGCTTATTTAACTTATATGCAGAGTACATCATGTAAAATGCTGGGCTGGATGAAGCACTAACTGGAATCAAGATTGCCGGGAGAAATATCAATAACCTCAGATATGCAGATGACACCACCGTTATGGCAGAAAGTGAAGAAGAAATAAAGAGCCTCTTGATGAACGTGAAAGAGGAGAGTGAAAAAGTTGGCTTAGAACTCAACATTCAGAAAGCTAAGATCATGGCATCCAGCCCCATCACTTCATGGCAAATAGATGGGGAAACAATGAAAACAGTGAAAGACTTTGTTTTTGGGGCTCCAAAATCACTGCAGAGGATGACTGCAGCCATGAAATTAAAAGATGCTTGCTCCTTGGAAGAAAAGCCATGACCAATGTAGACAGCAGATTAAAAAGCAGAGACATTACCTTGCCAACAAAGTCCATCTCGTCAAAGCTATGGTTTTTCCAATAGTCATGTATGGATGTGAGAGTTGGACTGTGAGGAAAACTGAGCGCCGAAGAATTGATGCTTTTGAACTGTGGTGTTGGAGAAGACTCTTGAGAGTCCCTTGGACTGCAAGGAGATCCAACTGGTCCATCCTAAAGGAAATCAGTCCTGAATATTCATTGGAAGGACTGATGCTGAAGCTGAAACGCCAACACTTTGACCACTTGATGTGAAGAACTGACTTATTTGAAAAGACCCTGATGCTGGGAAAGATTGAAGGTGGGAGAAGGGGACGACAGAGGATGAGATGGTTGGATGGCCTCACTGACTCAATGGACATGAGTTTGAGTGAGCTCTAGGAGTTGGTGATGGCCAGGGAAGCCTGGCCTGCTGCAGTCCATGGGATCGCAAAGAGTCGGACACGACTGGCGACTGAACTGAATGAGAGATCCTTCCGTACAGGATGGCATCCTGATGATGCTGAAGAGCTAGTGACTTCGTGAGGAGGATAACAGTTTTCATCTTTACTTTTTATGACAGGACATTATGGAAGCTTAAATTGTACTATACTATAATTGGGATGCCTTTACTCCAGTTCCCTTATCAAAGCCTACCAAGGGAGCCAGGCTTGTTTTAATTGAATTACTGAAAATAAAGTACAATATCTGATCTATTTATGTAAGCCCTAGACTAATCTCCTTTCCACCACCCATTGTCACCCACACTACACACACATGCTGCTGCTGCTGCTGCTGCTGAGTCGCTTCAGTCGTGTCCGACTCTGTGCAACCCCATAGACGGCAGCCCACCAGGCTCCCCCGTCCCTGGGATTCTCCAGGCAAGAACACTGGAGTGAGTTTTCATTTCCTTCTCCAGTGCATGAAAAGGAAAAGTGAAAGTGAATATGCTCACACAAATACAAAACCAAATTTATTTTTTAGCCCGTATATACCATTGTTGTCAAAGACCACATCCTTGGAACGCCCTGCCCTTGAAGTTGAATAAGTGATGAAAGTTGAAAAATGACTTAAAAAAAAATAAGATATGTTGACTCTCAACTTTTAAAGTATGATATTTTTTTTAAATATAAGAAAATTACAACTCCACATGATAACAGTTATATGATTTTGTATTCCATTGATTGAAAAGTACATGAATAAAACCAACATGAGTTCAGTAAAGCTTTGAAATGAGATTTTATTTTCTTCATATCAACAGCATCTATATCCATCTGAAAAATAATCACTCATATGTGTGTGAGAAATAGCTAACTTCCAGGGAGGTTGGACCAGTTGTTAAGGGCCTTGGGGATATAACAAGAAGATTTGGAATTTATTCTTCAGGCAAAATGGAGTCAAGGAAGTTTCAAAGCAAAGTGGCAGAGTTCAATTGATTGTTTTTTTTCTGAAAGATAATTTTGGGAGCAGTGCAGAGAGCCAAATGGCATATGGGAAAACGAGTAGCAGAAGGTTGGTTAGGAGATAGAATACACCAGGAGCCACAGTGATACGTGGGTACTCTGACCTGGGCACCAGAGGACTTGGGGGCCAGCTATGTGTGGCATATGCCAGAGAGGGCATGTGGCTGCGTGCATGCTAAATTGCTCAGTCGTGTCTGACTCTGCAACCTCATGGACTGTAGCTCACCATGCTACTCTGTCCATGGGATTTTTTAGGCAAAGATACTGGAGTGGGTCACTCTGCCCTCCTCCAGGGAATCTTCCCCGCCAGGGATAGAACCTGTGTCTCTTACGTCTACTGCATTGGCAGGCAGGTTCTTTCTTCACTACTAGCACCACCTGGGAAGCCCAGAGGGCATGGCTGAGAGTATTTGTAAACTTGGAAGCTGTGTTAGAGGGTGAGCCCATGAATGAGACTTGTTCCATTTGAGGGGAACCATCCCACCTGCTCCCTTTCCCTCATCTTCTCATGCGGTTGGTACCACTTCCTGCAGAGCTTACCCTGTAAATACATCATCCCTGCAGATGCAGCATCATCTCCACCTTCTCATTGTTCCCTGCTTCCCAACAGTTCACACTCTAGCTCTCCTTCCCACTGCTTCCAGAGATATTTATCTTAAAACACAATGCATCTATGAAGGACTGTGTTATAATTCTGCTATGAGCTTGTATAGGATGCACATGAGACCAAGAGGTACTGTCCTAATTTGTCTAAAATGACAGAAAATAAATATGGCAATATACTACTGTATCTGGAAATTAGAAAGTATCTTCTTGAATATTGTATCCTGTTTTGTTTTGTTTTTTTTAACCCGTCAAATGGGTTGAAAGCAATGAGTACACTGAGGAGTTGAGAGGCAACCGACAGAGTGGAAAATTAAGGATCAGAAGTTTACATTCGCAAACCTGCATTTCAAATACTAAAAAAAGAAATTCTGTTAGACCCTAGATTGAAAAGGTGAGATAACAAATATGACTATCATTTGTGAGTTCTTGCCATGGACACTACCCGGGCAGGTCTGCCTTCTCCTTGAGGCACAGTGCTAAGGAACCCACAATGAAAATGTTTTCGTTTCTTTTACAGTCAGGAAAAAGTGAACATTGAGTTCAAAGAAAATATTTTTTTTTAAACGCTTTTCTGATTTTCAGTTCAACTTCTTAACTGAGGTATCCTAGGTCTTCTGGAGAGATGCTCTGTTTTTTTTTTTGGCAATTGATTTATAATGTTGTGTTAGGTTCAGGTGTAACAAAGAAAATAGTTTAACATGTAGTATTAATAGACTTGTCTGTGCATCAACACAATTGGAAAATATAAATGTCAATATTTTTATAAAGGTAAGGATCCATGAAGGCAAAAGTGCTTCAGTTCAGTCCAGTTCAGTTGCTCAGTCGTGTTCAACTCTTTGCGACCCCATGGATCGAAGCACGCTAGGCCCCCCTGTCCATCAGCAACTCCCAGAGTTTACTCAAATTCATGTCCGTTGAGTCGGTGATGCCATCCAACCATCTCATCCTCTGTCGTCCCCTTCTCCTCCTGCCTTCAATTTTTCCCAGAATCAAGGTCTTTTCCAATGGGTCAGTTCTTCACATCAGGTGGCCAAAGTATTGGAGTTTCAGCTTCAACATCAGTCCTTCTGATGAACACTCATCCTAAAGGGTCTCCTTTAGGATGGACTGGTTGGATCTCCTTGGAGTCCAAGGGACTCTTAGAGCACTTGAAAATCTTTATATGGACCCATATCTGGAGGCTCAGACCTGCCCTGGGAATCTAGTTCATTGTTTTCTAATCTGTGAATCATGGGCTCATGATTATTGCTCTCGTAGTATTGTTTGTAGACTGAGTAATAATCTTTGAAAAACAACTGTGTACCTTTATGTTGAGTATGATAGGAATTTAAAGTATTTCTAACATCATTCTTTCATATATATTCTCAGCAATGATTACCAAGAAAATAGCTGCTATGATTTATATCTGGAAAGAGTCCTTGTAATTTTGTGCTGTTAGAAAATTGATCCATAAACTGGCATGACTGAGAAATACTGATACAATAGATGAGAGAGTCAATTCCTAGGCAGATTGATAAGAAGTCCTGAGGTCCACAAGGAGAGAGGGGTCTGGAATTCTCAAGGAGGGGAAAGGACAAACTTTTTTTCCGTCTACATTCCTTAGGATTATATAACAATAATGTATCCTGCTTGAGGACAGTTTCTGAAAAAAACTTTCTGGCTAATCCTGTAATCTTAAAAAGTAAATTATGGGAGTGGGTCTAGTAAGGTCTCTACAACCTCCAGACATTCTTTTGATTCACTGTAATAAGTAATTAAAAAGTATATAACTCCATTGCTAACACTAGTGTGGGGGCACTCTTTCTGCCCCCTTCTGATTTCTATGTTAGAAGCTTTCTCTATCTCTTTTATACTTTAGTAAAACTTTATTACACAAAAGCTCTGAGCGATCAAGCCTTGTCTCTGGCCCCAGATTGAACTCTTTTCCTCTGGAGGCCAAGAATCCCAGCGTCTTTTGTGGTTCAGCAACAACCTTTCATAGAGCTGTAGCAACTTTATCAGCATTTAAAAAAAATCTTAATTATTATACCTAACACTCTCTGGGCTGGGCCAGAGTGCATTTGTTTAGACAAACAAGTACCGCACAGTAAATCTGAAAGAGGATGACTAGCCCTGGCCTTTACTTGAAAGGTAAGGATTCTTCTCTGAGTCTTCCATGGCTCACTTAAAGTATCGAAAAATATTGAAAAATTCTTATAGCTGGGTCACCAAATTGTAAATGGAGTTGAGTTTGGAAAAGATAGGCATGTATAGTTTTCTTTTGTTTTTAATTTTTAAAAGACAGAGTATTTATTGTTTTTATACTAAAGCCATCTGTCTTTGATTAGTACCTCTAAGTTATCAGTGATGTAGGTAATATACCAGTCTTCCATCATCATAGAAGCTCTTGTGGTAGAAGGAGAATGGGCTCCAGATTTGGACAAAACTAAATTGAACTTTCTCTGGTTTGATATCCTTGCAAGACTATTTAATTTCTGTTGAGCATCAGTTGTTTTTCTCTGCCTATAAAAAGAGATAGAGTATTTTTTCCCCAGACATTTCTCATTCTTATTGAGCCATCTTTTGGGTTCACTATCCTCTTGTTATATCAAACACCAGATTGAGAGGTGAGAAAGTAAGTACAATTTTGTCCAGAAAGCAGGTTAGCATTAAAAAAATTTTTTTTTCTTTTTTTAGTTAAAGTACAGTTGATTTACGATGTGGTGTGAGTTCCTGGTGAACAGCAAAGTGATTCAGTTTATATAAATGTATTTTTATATTCTTTCTCATTATGATTTACTATAGGATATTAAATATAGTTCCCTGTGATACACAGTAGGACCTTGTTGTTTATCTGTTTTATATATATTAGTTTGTGTCTGCTAATCCCGAGCTCCTAATTTATACTTCCCGCACCCTTCCCCTTTGGTAACCATAACTATGTCTTATGTCTGTCAGCCTGTTTCTGTTTTATAAATAAGCTCATTTGTATAATATTTTAGATTCCACATATAAGTGATGTCATGATGTTTGTATTTCTCTGACTTACTTTACTTAGTATGATAATCCTGAAGTCTATCCAAGTTTCTTCAAATGGCATTACTTCATTTTTTTTTAAGGCTGAGTGGTATTCCACTGTATGTATATACATGTATATGTATCCATTCTTTATCCCATTCATCTATTGATAGACTGTTTCTGTATATTGGCTATTGAAAATAGTGCCGCTTTGAACATTAAGGTGTATGTATCTTTTTGAAGTAGAGCTCTTGGCCCTTCTGGATATGTGTCCTGGAGTGGGCTTGCTGATTGGTGGCTCCATTTTTAGTTTTTTTTTTTTTAATTTTTATTGAAGTATCGTTAATTTATAGTGCTGTGTTTAATTTCTGCTGTACAGCAAAGTGACTCAGTTGTACATATATATATGTGTTATTTTTCATATTCTTTTCCATTATGGTTTATCACAGGATATTGAATACAATTCCCTGTGCTATACAGTAGAACCTTGTTTTTTATCCATTCTAGTGAATATATGTGATAATTTATATCTGCTAATTCCAAACTCCCAGTCCATCCTCTCCCACCTTCTCTCCTCTTGGCAACCACAAGGCTTGGTGATCTATATCTGAGACTCTGTGTCTGTTTCATAGATAGGTTGATTTGTGCTCTTTTTTTTTGGCTGTATTTTAGATTACATATATAAGTGATATCATATGGTATTGTCTTTTGCTCTCGGACTTACTTCCCTTAGTACGATCATCTCTAGGTCCATCCATGTTGCTGCAAATGGCATTATTTCATTCTTTTTAATGACTGAGTAATATTCCATTGTTTATGTGCACCGTATGTTTATTCATCTGTTGATGGACATTTTAGGTTGTTTAATGTCTTGGCTATTGTAAATAGTCCTGCTATGAGCATGCTGCTGCTGCTGCTGCTGCTAAGTCGCTTCAGTCATGTCCGACTCTGTGCGACCCCATAGACAGCAGCCCACCAAGCTCCCCCGTCCCTGGGATTCTCCAGGCAAGAACACTGGAGTGGGTTGCCATTTCCTTCTCCAATGCATGAAAAGGAAAAGCGAAAGTGAAGTTGCTCAGTCATGTCCGACTCTTTGCAACCCCATTGACTGCAGCCTACCAGGCTCCTCCGTCCATGGGATTTTCCAGGCAAGAGTACTGGAGTGGGTGGCCATTGCCTTCTCCAGCTATGAGCATAGGGGTACATATAGTTTTTCAAATTAAGTTTTGTCTGGATATATACCCAGAAGTAGATTGTTAGGTCATATGACAGCTCTACTTTTAATTTTTTGAGGAACCTGCATACTGTTTTCCATAGTGGTTGCACCAATTTGCACTCCCACGAATACTATAGGAGAGTTCCCTTTTGTCTGCACCCTCTCCAGCATTTATTATTTTTAGACTTTTTAAGATGCCCATTATGACTGTGTAAAGTGGTATCTCATTTTGATTTGCATTTCTCTAATAATTAGCAATGCTGAGCATCTTTTCATGCCTATTGATCATCTGTATGTCTTCTTTGGAGAAATGTCTATTTCCGTCTTCTGCCAATTTTTGTATTGGGTTGTTTTTTTCTTGTTGTTGTTGAATTGTTGGAGCTGTTTATATATTTTGGAAATTAAGCCCTTGTCAGTCACATCATTTGCAAATAATTGATCTCAGTCTGTAGGCTGTCTTTTTGTTTTGTTTGTGATTTCCTTTGCTGTACAAAGACTTGTAAGTTTGCTTAGGTTCCATTTGTTTGTTTTCATCTCTATTGCCTTGGGAGACTGATCTAAGAAAGCATTGGTACAATTTATGCCAGAGAATGTTTTGTCTATATTTTCTTCTAGGAGTTTTATGGTATCATGTTTATATTTAAGTCTTTAAGCCATTTTGAGTTTATTGTTTGTATGGTCTGAGGGAGTGTTCTAACTTCATTAATTTACATGCAGCTATCTACTCTCCCAGCACCATGTACTGAACAGACTGTCTTTTCCCCATTGTATATTCTTCCCTCTTTTATCAAAGATTAATTGTCTGTAGGTGTGTGTGTTTACTTCTGGGCTCTCTATTCTGTTCCTTTAATCTGTAGAGCATAACTTTTTTTTTAACATTTATTTTATTGATTGATTGATTTTCGGCTGTGCTGGGTCTTTATTGCTGCAGGGGCTTTTCTCTAGTTGTGGCGAGTGAGAGCTACTCTCCAGCTGTGGTGCATGGGCTTCTCATCGCGGTGGCTTCTCTTGTTGCAGAGGACAGGCTCTAGGGTGCTTGAGCTTCAGTAGTTGTGGCACATGTGCTCAGTAGTTGCGATTCCCAGTCTTAGAGCATAAGTTCAATAGTTGTGGTGCATGGGCCCAGTTGCTCCTCAGCACGCAGGATCCTCCTGAATCAGAGACTGAACCCGTGTCCTCTGCAGTGGCCAGTGGATTCTTTACCACTCAGCCAGCAGGGAAGCTCTGAGCATAACGTTTTCAGTTTCAACTCTATAGAAAATGTACTCATTTTATTTGTAAAATAAACATTGATTCTTTAAAAAAATATCATTATATTGCATTCATAATAGCCAAATTAATTGATCAAATATCCCACACTTCATACTGTTATAATTTGTATTTTCTTTCCCACAGTTATTATTTTTTAATTTAAATTATTTTTATTATTTTTCTTTACAATGTTTTGCAACCCCCACACATATTGATTCTAAAATATTTCCCTCACTCCAAAGTTAGACCCCTTACCCTTTAAGCAGTTTCTTCCCATTCCTCTCCTGAATATCTGGCCATCACTCTTCTGCATTCTAAGTGAATTTGTCTATTTAGAATATTTTATATAATTGGATGATATAGTATGTGACCTTTGTCTGGCTTCTTTCACTTATGCATAGTGCTTCTGAGGTGCATTCATATTGTAATATGTATCAGTACTTCATTCCACTTTATACCTAAATTTGCACCTATATTCTGTTGCATGTATATACCACAGTTTGTTTATTCATTCACCCATTGAAGGACATTTGATCTGTTTTCACGTTTTGGCTTCCATGAACAATGTTACTATAAACATTCTTGTATATGTACTTCTCTGAGTACCTGTTTTCAGTTTGGGGGAGTACATAGCCGGGTCAGACGGTAACTCAATAATTAACTTTTTGAAGAACTACCAAAATGTTTTCCACTGTGGCTGAACCATTTTACATTCCCACCAAATGTCTGAGGGTTCCAATTTTTCTAGATCCTTGCCTTAATATAAATATTGACTTTGTAAGGTTGTTGAGTGGCTTAAAGGAGATGGGAGTTTCAAAAGGGAGAGCAGGGAGCAGGATCCCTCCTGCTCCCTCTCATCACACACAGTGCCCATATCTGTCAAGGGCACACTTGGCCTTGCAGAGTTCACAGCCCCACTGCTCTTCCTCACATAGGTGCCAAGGTGAACGCTTGGTTGTGGGCTGGGATTGGACAGAGTTGGAGGAGGGGTGGCAGGACAAAGGGCTTCCCTGTGATGACATTTCTCTGTCCACATTCATCACAGCTCCCTCTCCGTCTCCCTGTCCAGGCACTGTCTCTCTTGCTATTTGGTCTCCATTCAGAAGGCATTTGTTTTTCTTATAAGCAATTATAGTTAATATTTCTGGAGGGGGAAATGGCAACCCACTCCAATATTCTTGCCAGGATAATCACATGGACAGAGGAATCTGGTGGGCTGCAGTCCACGGGGTCTCAAAGAGTCAGACATGACCTAAGTGACTGAGCACCCATGCATGCATAGCTAATATTTTCCAAGTTTAGTATACAAAGAATGTTGTAATAAAACATATGAAAACAGAAAGGAAAAAATGTGCAGAATTCCACCATATTGAGCAACAGCTGTCATTTTTGTAGTGCTTTGCAAGTTCTTATTCCTAAATGTTCTGAACACAGATCGGTTATTCTCACTTCAATACCCATATGTGTCAGGAGAGAAAATTTGAAATTACCCATGTCTGGGCTCCTCTCTAGAACTCTGGATTCGTTGTTTGAGGTTAAGATCCCAGCATCTACTGTTCTAGGGGCTTCCCTAGTGGTTCAGATGGTAAAGCGTCTGCTTGCAATGCAGGAGACCAGAGTTCGATCCCTGGGTTGGGAAGATCCCCTGGAGAAGGAAATGGCAACCCACTCCAGTGCCCTTGCCTGGAAAATCCCATGGACAGAGGAGCCTGGTGGGCTACATTCTATGGGGTAGCAAAGAGTCGGATACAACTGAGCGACTTCACTTTCACTTTCTTTATAGTATTCATCCATAGCCAAGACTGTGAACCACAAAAGAACATAAAACTTTTTTCTTTGACTTTCAATTTGTAGGTCCATTACCTAAAATTGACAAGTACTGATCACCAGTGTTGGTAAAGGGTGGTGAGAGAGGAGACTGAGCTCTGGACTTGGACTTACTTGGATTAAAAATTGTATACAAACTCACCAAATATTACACCTCAGTTTCCTTACCTTCCACACGGGAACAAAGCTTATTTTGTAAGGTTATTGGGAGTTTAAATAAGATAGCATTAAACTTGAAAAAATTAACAAATATTGATTTATTTTTCTATGGTACCATGTGCCCAAATAGTGCACTTCCATTTAGTGCTCAAAATTCTAAGGCTGGAGGAAACTTAACCCTTACTTGTTGTTGTTGTTTAGTCACTAAGTTGTGTCTGACTTCTTGTGATCCCATGGACTGTAGCCTGCCAGGCTCCTCTGTCCATGGGATTTCCAGGCCAGAATACTGGAGTGGGTTGCCATTTCCTTAGCCAGATGATCTTCCCAACCCAGGAATTGAACCCACGTCTCCTGCATTGGCAGGCATTGGCAGGCATTGGCAGGCAGATTCTTTACCGCTGAGCCACCAGGAAGAGCCCCAACTCTTATTTAGCCTAGCCCGTTATTCCACAAACATGAAAATACCAAGAGGCCATGCTAGGTCTATTGGACACATCATACAATTGTTATATAATTGGGATGACCCTGAGGAGTCTTCTCCTAGCCTAGTATTGTCTATCCCTAGTAATAGAAAATTGACCTTCAATCAAATGGTAATAAAATGTTGAAGGGATTGAATGGAACATACCAGTGAGAACCTTCTTAATTCTGGATTTTGGGCTGGTACTGCTGGATACCATGATGAATAAAAATATTTTCTTTATCTGGAGTGGCTGCCAGAAATTCATAGCACTGGCTGCATACCAGTCATCTAGAGGAAGTCTTCAAGCTTATTCATACCTGGACTTTACCCAGAGTTTTTAATTCAGGATTTAAACGTTCTTTTGGTCTATGGTACACAGAGGGAGCAGGGATTTGCCTGAGGATCAAAAAGAAGGCTTTAGAGAACCTGCTGAGGAGTGATTAAAAATTATCCTACCCATCATTAATTTAACATGTATCTGGAGTAAAATGTCTTTTTCAGGTATTGTATTTGACATCATCTGGGCAAAAGAAGAGAAAAACAGTATACAGTTAAAGCATGGTGGGCAGAAGGTTGGAAATCAAATAACAACAATTTATAATTCCTCCTAAAAGAGATGTAAACAATGTAGAAGCTCCCTGTTTTATAAGAGCAATAAGCCAGGCAAATTCCAAGTAACAAGTGTGGCAGATCTTTGGGGAAAAAAAAACTCAATTTTAACCCTGGATTTTTATTAATTCTGACTTGCAACTGTGTTCTAACAGTTTGGCTCAAAGATACAGATATAGGTGTATCTATTTAGGTGATTTTTTTTTTTAGGTGGAATATATCTATCAATATTTATGGTATAAAAAGTTAGAACTGAGGATTTTTAAAAAATGTATTCTTGATTCATTTTAGAATGACAATAAAATTTTATATATTAACATAAATCATAATTTTATGAGAGATAATTTTAATTTCCCCTCTAAAAAATAGTGATTAAAAACAGCATTGTTTATATATTTTACAAATCTCTTTTGCATCTAGCTTAGGAGGCAGTTGAACTCCCATATCTGCTTCTCTTTTCAATCTATTGTGACATGTTGTTTGGCCTAAGTTTATGAAGAGAACCATGCAGACATGTAGTTGGGAAAGGGAGGAGTATTTTAGTGGCCTTTTGAGATACTGGTGGGAATTATTCTTTGATACTACACCAGACTTGACAAATATAGTTTCTAAAGGTTGGTTGTAGTGTGGAATCTGAAACTATATCAATAAATAGTTCATACTCTGTACATTGATGAGAGAATGAGTCAGATTGTGTCTTAGTATTACTAAGAAAATAGTTTTTATCTCATTGAAGACTGTATTTTGAGAGTTTCTGCTATAATCCCGAGACAATGATGATTTTACACGCACCTGGCAGGGGTGAGACACCCTTCTTAAACCTTGGATTGAAGAAAACTGAAGAAAATTGAGCTAGATAAACATCAAGAAACAAAACACCCATTTTGAAAGGATCATATAGCAAAGCTAAGAAGCAGGAAGAATAACTAGACAGATTCAGTTTATAATCCTCCCCCCAAACAAAGTCTTTTTGAACAGAAAACTCTGCAAGGGTAGAGTTTACTCATAGTATTGCTAAGGGGACATGCAGAGGAGACTTAGGAGAGAACCTAAAGTAAAGCACCAAAAAATCCTACCCTGAACTCACATGTCCCCACCCTGGGCTTCACCCTTGCCATTTTCAAGGTCTTTGTCTCACTGCTGCTGCTGCTGCTAAGTTGCTTCAGTCGTGTCCGACTCTGTGCCACCCCATGGACTGCAGCCTACCAGGCTTTTCCATCCCTGGGATTCTCCAGGCAAGAACACTGGAGTGGGTTGCCATTTCCTTCTCCAATGCATGAAAGTGAAAGTGAAGTCGCTCAGTCGTGTCTGACTCTCAGTGACCCCATGGACTGCAGCCTACCAGGCTCCTCCATCCATGGCATTTTCCGGGCAGCAGTACTGGCGTGGGTGCCATTGCCTTCTCCCCTTTGTCTCACATCACCTCCCAAATTACACCAAATTGTTGTGGCTTTCCAGGTGGCCCTAGTGGAAAAGAATCCACTTGCTAATGCAGGAGATGTAAGAGATGCGAGTTCAATCTCTAGGTTGGGAAGATACCCTGGAGAAGGAAATGGCAACCCACTCCAGTGGAGAATCCCCTGGACAGAGGAGCTTGGTGGGTACAGTCCCATGGGGTTACAAAAAGTCAGGCATGAATAAAGCTAGCACATTGTATAAAATAAAACACACACTCTGAATTTATAATCAGACTTTCAGTTCAGTTCAGTTGCTCAGTCGGGTCCGACTCTTTGAGACCCCCACAGACTGCAGCACACCAGGCTTCTTGTTCATCCCCAACTTACAGAGCTTGCTCAAACTCATGTCCATCCAGTTGGTGATGCAATCCAACCATCTTATCCTTTGTCGTCCCCTTCTCCTGGCTTCAATCTTTCCCAGCATCAGGGTCTTTTCCAGTGAGTCAGCTCTTCGTATCAGGTGGCCAAAGTATTGGAGTTTCAGTTTCAGCATCAGTCCTTCCAATGAATATTCAGGACTGTTTTCCTTTAGGATGGACTGGTTGGATCTCCTTGCAGTCCAAAGGACTCTCAAGAGTCTTCTCCAACACCACAGTTCAAAAGCATCAATTCTTCAGCACTTAGCTTTCTTTACAGTTCAACTCTCACATCCATATATGACTACTGGAAAAACCATAGCTTTGTCTAGACAGCAAAGTAATGTCTCTGCTTTTTAATATGCTGTCTAGGTTGGTCATAACTTTTCCTCCAAGGAGCAAGTATCTTTTAATTTCATGGCTGCAGTCACCATCTGCAGTGATTTTGGAGCCCCCCAAAATAAAGTCTGTCACTGTTTCTATTGTTTCCCCATCTATTCGCCATGAAGTGATGGGACCAGATGCCATGATCTTAGTTTTATGAATGTTGAGTTTAAAGCCAACTTTTTCACTCTTCATTAACTTTCATCAAGAGGCTCTTTAGTTTCTCTTCGCTTTCTGCCGTAACAGTGGTGTCATCTGCATATCTGAGGTTATTGATATTTCTCCCGGCAATCTTGATTCCAGCTTGTGCTTCATCCAGCCCAGCATTTCTCATGATATACTCTGCATATAAGTTAAATAAGCAGGGTGACAATATACAGCCTCGATGTACTCCTTTCCCAATTTTCAAGCAGTCCATTGTTCTATGTTCTATGTTCTATGTTCTATGTCTGGTTCTGTTGCTTCTTGATCTGTATATAGATTTCTCATGAGGCAGGTAAGATAGTCTGGTATTTCCATCTCTTAAGAATTGTCCATAGTTTGTTATGATCCACACAAAGGCTTTGGTATAGTCAATAAAGCAGAAGTAGATGTTTTTATGGAATTCTCTTGCTTTTTCAGTGATCCAGCGGATGTTGGCAATTTGATCTCTGGTTCCTCTGCCTTTTGTAAATCCAGCTTAAACATCTGTAAGTTCTCGGTTCACATACTGTTGAAGCTTCACTTGGAGAATTTTGAGCATTACTTTGCTGGCATGGGGCTTCCCTGATAGCTCAATTGGTAAAGAATCCACCTGCAACGCAGGAGACCCCAGTTCAATTCCTGGGTTGGGAAGATCCATTGGAGAAAGGGTAGGCTACCCACTCCAGTATTCTTGGCCTTCCCTTGTGGCTCAGCTAGTAGTAAAGAATATGCCTGCAATGCAGGATACCTGGGTTTGATCCCTGGGTTGGGAAGATCCCCTGGAGAAGGGAAAGTTTACCCATTCCAGTATTCTGGCCTCAAGAATTCCATGGACTGGGGTCATAAAGAATCAGACATGGCTCAGTCACTTTCACTTTGACTTTGCTAGTATGTGAGATGAGTGCAATTGTGTGGTAGTTTGAACATTCTTGGCATTGCCTTTGTTTGGGATTGGAATGAAAACTGACCTTTTCCAATCCTGTGGCCACTGCTGAGTTTTCCAGGTTTGCTGGCATATTGAGTGCAGCACTTTCACAGCATCGTATTTTAGGATTTGAAATAGCTCAACTGGAATTCCATCACCTTCACTAGTTTTGTTAATAGTGATGCTTCCTAAGGCCCACTTGATTTCACATTCCAGGATGTCTGTCTCTAGGTGAGTGATCACACCATCGTGGTTATCAGGGTCATTAAGATCTTTTTTGTGTAGTTCTGTGTATTCTTGCCACCTCTTTTTCATATCTTCTGCTTCTGTTAGGTCCATACCATTCCTGCCCTTTAATGTGCCCATCTTTGCATGAAATATTCCCTTGGTATTCTAATTTTCTTGAAGAGATCTCTAGTCTTCCCCATTCTATTGTTTTCCTCTATTTCTTCACATTGATCACTGAGGAAGGCTTTCTTATCTCTCCTTTCTATTCTTTGGAACTCTGCATTCAGTTGGGTATATCTTTCCTTTTCTCCTTTGCCTTTTGCTTCTCTTCTTTTTGCTGCATCTCAAAACTGCACCACAGAAAAGGAGGGAATACACAGCAGGCCAAAGCCAAAGATCACCCTGAATATCTGAAAGTGTTAGTTGCTCAGTTGTCTGTAACTCTTTGCAACCCCATGGACTGTAGCCTGCGAGGCTCCTTTGTCCATGGGATTCTCCAGGCAAGAACAGTGGAGTGGGTAGTGATTCCCTTCTCCAGGGGATCTTCTCAACCTAGGGATCAAACCAGGTCTCCTGCATTGCAGGCAGATTCTTTACCATCTGAGCCACCAGGGAAGCCCCAAAGATTACCCTAATGAATGGTTTTGGTAGAAAATTATAGTTTCTGAAAAATCTTGACCTGGGTATTAATGAAAGGTATCCTTAGGTCACATTCTACCATGTGTACCAAGAGACATAGAATCATATATTCACTCTTTTCTGTTAGGTTGATAAAGTTCAAGTCCTCTGTCCCTTAGGTGCTCTGACAACCACCTTACATGAAAAATCAACCAGAAACTAAAACCAAAGTCTGGTCCCAAGCCTGTTTAGAGATCAGCCTCAGGTGCCATCTCTAAGGGTGTAGTCAAGAGGACTCATCAGATTCACAGTTCTACCAGAATTGTTGTTCGGTCCCCAGTGAATTCCTCCTCTTCCAGTCCTACGATATACTTTTTATTTTAGTCTTCCTGACTCCTGAAATTGATGCTATTGGCCTGTCCCATGACTATTGAAACAGTTTTCTCCACTGTGTCTAGTTCACTACTCTCCATGGATTTCCTCTGGCCTCGCCTCTTGCTTGATCATTCTTCTCCTTACTCCTAAAATGTTGGCATTTCTAAGGCCTGCCCTTTATTTCCCACCTCTTTTGTCCTCCCAGGATGATTAATTCTGTTCTCAAAGCAATCTTACGACTCTTAAAATGTACCATTTTTTGAGCAGTTATATGTTGAGAACTGTTTTTATTTCTTCATATTTTTTAATCTCACTTAAATCTTATAACAACCTTGAAAGGCTCTTAATAGTATTCCTGTTTTACTCCAAAATGTTACATTCCTTGTTCAAATCACAGCTTGAAAGATCTGGGATTTGGTCTTAGATATGACTGCAAACTATTGTTTTAAACTTACCATACGCCACCCAATATAATACCAACCCCAGTTTTGGTCTTAGACTGGAGACCAGGGCTTTTCACCTTTAGGGCACTACAGAGACATCAGTGAAAGTGTTTTAAATAGAGATGCTCTTTGTCCTTTTTCACTGTTACTTAATAAAAAATCTTGGTAGATGGTTTTGATGCATGCTGTTAATACAATGATGAACTTGATACTTATGTTCAGCTTTCTGTTGGGTCATCACCTAGATGCCTACCAGAAACTTTGACTTTGACACGAACAAACTGAACCTACATTCTCTCAAATCTCCCCTTCTTGTATTTCAGATATTGTTAATATGTCACCATTCACACAAAGATAGACATTTGGGAGTCATCCTGGAATCCTTCTGCTCCTTCATTTTCCTTATCCTCTTGGCTCCAAATCCTGTGGAATTTAGCTGGGAGATGTTTGTACTGCTGCTTCCATTACCTGTCACCTCCAAACTAGTCTCCTTGCTTTTAGTCTCTCCACACTACAGTTCCATCCTACATCTTACTGCCTTCTTAATTTTTTTAAGAAGTGTCTTTTACCATGTTAATCATTCTTTTATTGACTTACACAAAGGGAAGTGAGTTTTAAATTGCAGTCAAAATATCACAAAGCAAAACCATGGCAATTTAATGGTGTATTGGGTATTTTCAAATTTTATCTTCTGCTATTTGACCTTTGAACTGTATTTCGGATGTGAGCAGATGCTGGTGATACTTTCAGGAAATCATGAGAGAAGACTGAAGATGAGAGTGTTAAACAGGAAGATTTCTGTTTTTCGCATTCTGAATTGTAATGCTTGTAAATGAAAGTCGCTCAGTTGCGTCCAACTCTTTGTGACCCCATGGACTATACAGGGGGATTTTCCAGGCCAAGAATACTGGAGTGGGTAGCCTATCTGTTCTCCAGCAGATATTCCTGACCCAGGAATCGAACTGGGGTCTCCTGTGTTGCAGGCAGATTCTTTACCAACTGAGCTATCAGGGAAGCCCCAATGCTTGTAAAGAGAATCCCTATAAGTAGTTGTATTGAAATGAAGAGAAACAAGGAATCAGACAGCTAGGCTATGTGCTTAGTTGCTTAATTGTGTCTGACTCTTTGGAACCCATGGACTATATAGCCTGCCAGGCTCCTTTGTCCCATGGAATTTCCCAGGCAAGAATACTGGAGTGGGTTGTCATTTGCTTCACCAGGGGCTCTTCCCAACGCAGGGATCTCACGCACATCTGCTGCATCTCATGCATTGGCAGGCAGATTCTATACCACTGTTCCACCTGGGACACCCAAGTGTCAACCTTTCTGTTGATACGATTTAAATAGTAAGCTCTGCCTTGAAGGTATCCACATTTGGATATGTTTATGAATTAGTTGGTAATCCAGTTGTGTTTTTCAACTTGTGGGGCACAGATCTGGGGAGTTTGGTAATTTTATAGCAAGGAATTAGTGAATGTGGATGCCGCTGTTTCATTGTCTACAAGTAATGTAATTGATACATCTATAAAATGTTTTTCAAGTGAATATAATGGTGAATGAAATATAAACTTAATGTGTCATAGTCGGTTGTTTCTTTATACATTTTGCTGTCAATGGATAGCCAATTACAACTACTCTCATGTGACTTGTTTAAAATTTAAGTTAGGAAGAGTTCCACATGCTTGAAAGGGTTAACAAGCATTGATTTAGTTGATACACAGCTCAAAAATGTACAGTTTTTAAAATATTTCAAGTGGAAATGCTGAAATGAAGATGGATATAGTACTCCGGAATTTCTGGAAAGATCTAAGTTTACAATATAAATTTGGGGATCAGCATGCAAATATTTTTAAAGTCATGATACTAGGTTAGATTACTGAGTGAATAATGACTGTGGATTAAGAAAACAATAATAAGGGTGTCCAAGGACTAAACTGTAGGGCTCTCTGGTATTAAGGAATTAAGATGATGATAAAGAACCAGCAAAGCAGACATAGTGCCTAGTAAAAAGAGAGGGAAATGAAGAGAATATGAATCCTGAAAGCTAAGCATTTAAAGGACAATGATTGACTCTCAAATGTTGCTAAAAGGTCAGCTAAGGTGAGGACTAAGAAATGACTTTGGACTTTGAAATGTCAGGGTACTGATGACTCTCAGACAATAGTAATTTTTGTGGCATATGGGAGAGAAGTCCTTTTGGAGTGAGTGTAGAAGAAAGTTGGAGATGGGCAATTTCAGCCATTGGAAGAATTTTGCTGTGAGGTTAAAAAGAGAGATGGAGCAGTAGACAGAGAAATAGAATTACAGAGTCAAGAATTTGTTGCTGTTTGTAAGGTGAGAAAAATAATAGCATGATCACACGCTGAGGGAAAAGTTCCTGGAGAGAACCATTTCAGCTGTGTTAATACTACTATTTAGCCCCTTCCTGGTTTTAAGCTGGATTACATATTCTTATAATTACATGTCTATTTTTAGTCATTAAGCTTTAGACTCCTAGGACTGCTGAATGCTGTTTCAGTGAACTGCCTCTACCCTTCCTTCAAAGCACTGTTTGTTCAGGTCAACAGCAACATCCTCATTAAGAGAGCTAATGGTTAATTTTCTGCTCCATGACTCCTTAATGCGATGATTTTGACCCCTCCTCCTACTTGTTGCAGCTCTTCCGTCAGCCTTCAGGCCAGCACTCTCTCCTGACTCTCCTTTCCCTAACCTCTACACCTTCTCAGTCCCTTTCGCCTGCTCCTGCCCTGCCTGCCTCTTCAGTGTTGGCATCTCCAAGGCCTTGCCTTTGAGCGTTGTCTCTCATGGACTCCCTCCCACAATTATCACATCCAATCCTTTGGTTTCAGTTTTTACCTCTATTCGTGGTTCAATAACCTATGTAATAATAATAGCATCTAACATTTACTGAGATTTCACTATTATGTGTCAGGCACTTTGCTAATTTCTTTATCTGCCTTGTCTGCCTTCCACCCACACTAAAAACTCCTCTGAATATTACTATCCTCATTTTCAAATGGGCAAGTTTTTGCTCAATAAGGCTCTGAATCTTGCCCCAATCCCAGGGAGTTAGCAAATGGCAGAGCTTTGATTGAACTTACTGTCTGTCTGACTCTAAAGCTGTTGTACTTTACTATGCTTTATTGTCATCTAAAAGTCTAACTCAGATCTCCCTAGTTTTAAACTGGCATATCCATCCAACTGCCTAATGGACATAGCTCAGGCCACTGCTCCAGTATTCTTGCCTGGAGAATCCCATGGACAGAGAAGCCTGGTGGGCTCCAGTCCATTAGGTCACAAAGAGTTGGACAAGACTAAAGTAACTTAGCATGCATGCAGGCATTTCTATCTTAATAGGTACTAACCTAAACATATCCCAACCTCTTCCCTCCCCTGTAGATGCACCTGTTCTAATATTTCCTCCTCTGATATTCCTTATTTCCTATTGTGGTTTCTCTTTCAATCCAGTGCCCAAATTTAGACTGTTCTGGATTTTCCCTCTCCCTCTCCCTCATACCCACTGTCTCCACATCCATCAGGTTCTGCATCCCAGTGCCGCTGACATTCTCCTCTGCTTTCTCATTGACTTCCTGCTGGTAGGCTCCCCATTGCAGTTGGTTCTCCCCACAGTTGTTGAGGTTAGCTCTTGAAAAAGTCAATCTGATCATTTCATTGCACTCATGAACGTCTCATGACCCTTGTCACCTCCACTGTCCTTTCCATTCTATTTACAACATCACTCTATACTTGCCCTTGCCACTCTCGCCTATCAGAGGCATCAAGAACGCACATGATCAATTATTAATATATGATATATGTGGACACTCTTACATGCTGAAGAACACAAAATGAGTTTCAAAGTCTTCACTGAATTTTAAGTGGCTTATCACATATTTCTCAATCAACGGAAGGCTGACATACAACAATTGTTATATGTATAAACTGCTCAATATTTTGACATTAAAAAAGACATTCTTGTTTAGAACTACATACAACAAGATTATTCTCATGTGAAACTCTTGTTTTGATTAATATTCTCAGCTAGAGCTGTTCTCTGGCTGGGGATCCTGCATATAGGGGATATTGATTTTACATCATAGAGTTGGGTAAAATGTGAGTGACCGAGTGGGGATGGGCAAGTGGGAACAGAGAAGGATGAGGACACCTATTCCAGAGTCTTTTCAAAACAGGAGTAGAAGGAACTATCTCTACAGCCTTAATAGCTGAACTAAAACAATTTTAAAAGTGACTCTGCTCCTTTGTTGCTGCTGCTGCTGCTGCTGCTAAGTTGCTTCAGTTGTGTCGGACTCTGACCGACCCCATAGATGGCAGCCTACCAGGCTCCTCCATCCCTGGGATTCTCCAGGTAAGAGTACTGGAGTGGGTTGCCGTTAGCTTCCAATAAAAAATGCATGTGAAGATCGGAAAAGAGATTATACTTGATAATATGCTATATTTTAACACAGCACAACCTGGATCTCACTTGGACCCTGAAATAAAAAGGATAATCTTCTTATACAGATCAGTCTCCCAGACAAGAGGCCAAGGTTGTGGACAAGGGATTCTGGGTTCGGATCCCTTTGAGTTCAAATCCTGATAACTCTGTGATACCAAGTCCTGTCCTATCTCTGATTCTCAATTATCTTTAAATAAGGGGAAATCTTATTTGAAAGGTAAATGTAAGGGTTTCTTAGATGAAAAATTAACACTTACTGATCTGAACTCCTACACTGGAATGCTGTAAATAGCTCATGTCTGTTTAATTTTAACAGAATTATAAGAGTAGAAGAAACACCAAAGTTTGTTTATTTCAGCATCATTATTTTACAGATGTGGAAACCCAAGAAGATCAAGAGACATAAACTATTTGTATACTTGTGAATAGACTTCAATATTCTAGTTTCCTAACCGAGCATCATTAACATGCTTTGATGGGACTGTTAGGAACTCACAGCTAGCTAGGAGACTCATACCTCTATTCAGTTACCAACATTATAAGGCTGGAACATCAACTGTAAGTCAAGTGCGAGCCATAGGAAGGAAGGATTCATTTTCCTGAGGACCACAAGGAAAGCTTCATCCGGTTCATTATAGAGAGTGGAGAACATTCTATTCTTCTCACTTATTCCACTGCAACTCACCATTACTAAATTCAACAGGAATTTACTTTAAGGTGTTATTAACATCAATGAAGCTTTTTATTATCATGTACTTTTTCTTAGTCAATACATACTCAAGGACAGGTACTATCATGTAATTGTCTAACAATTATATAGTTTTTAAATTCTAGAAAATGGACCTACCTACAAAAAGATTGAGCAAAAACAATTTAGTAGATATTTAAAAGATATTTAAAGACTTTATTTTAATTAATGCTCTCAAGGCTTAACAAATACAGTCTTGTGTTGCCAATTACATTTTGGGGATGGGGAACAGGCATACAGGTTTTACTTGACAGAGGAGGTTTTTATTCTGGTTTCTTAGGGACTGAAGGTCAAATAATTTTCAATGCTCCCTGGCAGCTTTTAGCATGAGATTTCAGTATTCAATAATGAGATAAGATCATTATCTCAGAATGAGATAAGATCATTATCTCGGAATGAGATGAGACAAGGGAAAACAGGCCAACATAATTTAGTTTTTTTTTTTAATTTTATTTTATTTCTAAACTTTACATAATTGTATTAGTTTTGCCAAATATCAAAATGAATCCGCCACAGATATACACGTGCTCCCCATCCTGAACCCTCCTCCCTCCTCCCTCCCCACACCATCCCTCTGGGTCGTCCCAGTGCACTAGCCCCAAGCATTGGATAATTGAGAGAATATGAATCATTTTCCACGCTAGTTTTTTGTTGATGTTTAGTTGCTAAGTCTAACTCTTTGTGACCCTATGGACTGTAACCCACCAGGCTCCCCTGTCCGTGGGATTTCTCAGAATATTGGAGTGGATTGCCATTTCCTTCTCCAGAAGATCTTCCCCACCCAGGGATAGAACCCACGTCCCTTGCATTGGCAGGCGGGTTCTTTATGGCTGAGCCATCTGGGAAGCTTCCACTGTAGTCTAATCCACCACAAACTCAGTGTTATGACTTAAGACCGATGTGTGGGGTCAGGCTGTGATAGGAAGCAGATGGCACACTCCAGTTAGGACTGATCAGAAGTGTGGACAGGGTTTGGGAAAGCAGGATGGCTCGGCACCTCAGGGCTAGGCCTGAAGGAGGTGAGGAGGTAGCAGCGCCTGGAATCTGCCGGTAAGGAGGAAAAGCGGTCAGCACACAGGAGCTGCAGGAGAGGAGCTCTGTGGTGGGTGAGGCAGGAAAAGAGATGACCTTCTCCTTCCCACCCTCTGCAGCTCCTTGAAGTAGAACCATTTAGCCACTCCCAGTGAAAGAGGAGGGCAGGGAAGCCAGGGCATAAGCTTGAAAGTGGCTCTGAAGGGACAAGCAAAAGACATCCAGTACAGTACCACCAACCACACCAGGTAACATATCAAATGATATCTGTCTTCTGCTACCTAGATGAGGTGGAAAGGGAAATGGGATTTATACTATTATGATTCAATTCTTTATGATTCAATTCAAACAGTATGTGTGTGGCTAAATCCCTCAATTTCTCATATTTTTACATTGTAAAATGTGGGTAGAAAACCTACTTTGCAAATTGTCCTTAGGTTTGAGATAGTACTAATATATAGGATATGTGTGTGTACTCAGTTGCTCAGTCAGTCTGACTCTGCAACCACACGGACTGTAGCCCACCAGGCTCCTCTGTCCATGGGATTTTCTAGGCAAGAATACTGGAGTGGGTTGCCTTTTCCTACTCCAAGGGATCTTCCCAACCCAGGTATTGAACCTGAGTTTCTTAAGTCTCCTGCATTGGCAGGAGGATTCTTTACACTAAGCCACCTGAGAAACCTGTAGTATACAGAATAGGACATAGCAAAGTCTATTTGATGCTGAAAAGTTTAGGGAAATAAAGAACTTAGTCCTCTAACATCTTTGCCATCAACTTGTGTCTACTACATGCTCTGTTCTTAGGGAATTTATATCCTTGGCAATTACTGAACTAGTTGGGAATGTATTACATGAGGATATCAAACCTGTATCCTCAACAAACATTGACTGTAGTCTGATCTCAGTATGTCTCTGCACATGTAAGTTTACTATTTCTTAATTTATTTTGGTGCTGATGTAACCAATAAAACACACATTTACCATAGAGTGTTATGAAGTCATGGGGCCTCGTTTATTTTTATCACAGCGTGTTTTCTCTATCAAAGAGACACTGAAAGTGCTCTACCTTCTTGTGGGGGCAGGTCAAGAACACCTTTTTAAACAAAATTCTATAAGGAATCTTTGTACTTAAAAGGTTTAGGGACCACTCATCTATTTTGGTTTTATGTATCAACATGACTTGAATCTTACAAAGAAATATTAGGCCTTAAATTTATTTTTCTGAGGGAAAGTCTTTCCCGGTTCTGCATAATAAATTTGAGGAAGTTAAATTTGTTAGAAGTTCAACAGTGCCTTTAAAATGGCGAGTCTCCATGCAGATAATAAATAGGAAAAAGTCTAATTTTAGGGTAATTCTCCAATATAGGAATGGGGATGAAATCTAGAAAATATATTTTGTCCTGAACAGAAATCATTCATGTTTAGCAAAAATAACAGAGGCTATATTAGCCCTTTTCTCCTCTGTCAGCATTTCCAGTATAACCCAGATCTTCTTGTCATTCTGTTCCACAGGCAGATGTGATGAAAAGAAAAAGGCGTGGGGATCCAGACAAACACGGCTTCACAGCCTGGATCCACAACTATTAGGTGTGTAAATTTGGATAATATTCTTCTAACTGGGTCTAATGTAAAAATAACCAGATTGCAATGCTATGGGGTTTTTTTGATGAGATAGTTGATAATATGGGGATGAAAAAATTGATTTCCCTCCTTGGGTGCTATAACTCTTTAGAACTCTCATCACTTTAGTACTTAAAAATTTCAGGATTTGGAAGGACCTCTAGTAGTCTCTCATTTGCTTATTTTAAAGATGGAAATGTAAAGAGGTTATAGAAGGTATCTAATGATCATATTACTATATAAGTCATAAAATTCAGACTGGAATGGAACTCAGTCTTTTTCCAGAAAGCGTAACTTGTCAACGATCAAATGTAATGAGTAATTGAATCAAATCGAGTACACGTATCCACTGAGCCGGTCCTGGGACTCAAAAGGTGAAGAAGTCGACATAGCCAACAAGGTGACAATCTGGTTGAGCGCCAATACAACCCCATAAGACGTCTGACGATCCGTCACAAGACAAATACACTGAGCATATGCTCAGAGGGAGGAGAAATGTAACTCTGTCTGAGGTAGAAGAACCTAAAGAAATCTAACTTGCATTTAATAAAAGGTGGAGACCCTTTCAGCCATCTGCCTCAGTATTTATTAATTTAGCAAATATATGTGTATCCACAGCTATGTATCAGATGCTGTCTTATAGTAAGGAAGAAATAAAGTGTTAAACATTTGGCAGTTGAGGACATGAGGAAGATACGCTGCAGAAGGCATATTGCAATCAGTTACTGATGATTTCGCTAAGAACAAACCAGGTACGAAAGTTTAATGAATTGTCAGAACAGCAGGTAAGGCCATCCTACGTGTCAGTGGGGTACCTGGCCAGACCTCTGAGGTTATCCTTCAGCAGAGGCACTAACGCTTTAAGACGCGGGAGCCGTTCCTCCGCCTCCATCGCTCTGCATCCTGTCCTGGCCAGGCTACAGCGTCTATACGCCCCGCGGGCCACGCCCCTGCGCGTTGGTTGGTCTTTCCAGAAGTGATGAAACTTCCCGCAAGCATTACAGGAGCTGGGAGGGTATAAAGTGAGGGGTGAGAGGAAAACCCCCAACCTGCAAGCCGCAGCTGGGCCCGCGGGG
>NW_011494706.1:1795665-1796656 GCF_000754665.1 Bison bison bison
CTTCTTTTTTTAAGTTATTGTTATTATATTGCGTCGAAACCTGCGGAAATTTCTGCATTTCCAGGGTCCTGCCCTTGATGGGCTGGAGGGAGCACGTGGTCCGAGTGCAGCTGGGAGTCGCGGGGCCACGCATTCCCTAGGCTCTGATCCTGCATAGAGTCTGCTGAGCTGTCACGGCCTCGGATATTCCTTACCTCCGGTTTCCACTCGGTTTCTCTTAGCTACCCCTCCCCCGACCTCTTGTTGCAAGACTCAACAAGTGACTTGCTAAGCAAATCCTGCCCAGAAGAGATCGGTTTGGGATGACAGGTGGCGCGGTCAGGGAAAAGGCAAACAAAAACAAAAAAAAAATCTGGCATGGCTCAATGGTTATCTGTTTTATAGGAACGGCTTCAAATTAATGTTATTATTTTGAGTGAAGGAACACTCCCCCCCACCCGCCGCCCCCCAGCCTGTGGCCTACATTATTTCCTAACCGTCTGTTGCCCATGGTGCTTGACAAATAATTTAAAAGCACCAGTAACTCAGCTTTTTCATTGATTGATCGCAATATTGTAAGATTCATTAGAGGTAACTTAGTAGGTCTTGAAGGCAGGAGTTAGTTGCTGAGATCTTAAACTTCACCATAGCACTTAAAGTATTGGTTTAAGTAAATGTGCTGAAACAACACTCCTATTCAGTAACAATTAGCCACATGTGAGTATTGAAAACGGGAAATGCTGGCTAATCCGGATTGAGGTTTAATAGAGAAAAGCAATGTAAAATATCCTGTCAATATTTTTGTACTGATTTTACATGTTGCAGTAATAGTAATACTATTTTCAGTACATTGTGTTAAAATCTATTTAAAATTTAATTTTTTTCTCTTTTAATGGAGCTACTAGTTTATTAAGCATTACATATGTGGCTTACATTTCCATTGGACAGCACTGCTTTAGACTTTTATGAGGAAATATGGAAAATTACTGGTAACAGGTAACAGCAGTGGGAA
>NW_011494706.1:1796756-1830262 GCF_000754665.1 Bison bison bison
AGTGGGAAAAAGCCTTGCCAAGTAGGATGTTTGCAAGTAAAACAGATCCCAATATCAATAATTGGTGATAGTTTTAATTTGCTTTTCCTGCTGAAGAAACGTGTGCTTTGCAGTCATTTGCCATCCCTCTTTCCCCTTCAATTGAGTGCTTAAGTGTATTGCTATAGCATAATTAGTGGGATTCACCAAGTAGTGTTAAGAAGACTTAGGGAAATGATTCACTAATGACCTCATGTGATTTTCAAAGCACTTTCAGAGCCTATTTTTCATTGGTATAGAGTCAGAGGTAGATGGCTTATTGATAGTCAACTCACTTAAATCACACTGAATTTTCCCAGTAAATCTCAAAATAAATCCAAGCATACCTGGTTAGTTGTGCTTTGCAGGTACTGCTTTTTTTTCTTCTTCAAATTGAAGGTGCATGGCAAGTCTGCATAGGCACCATGTTTCCCAACAGCATTTGCTCGTGTTGTCTGTCACATTTTGGTAACTTCAAATTTTATTACCGAAATCTGTGACAAGTGATCTTTGAAGTTTCTGTTGCAAAAAGCTTGCTACTTGCTGAAGATTCAGATGATGGTTAGCATTTTTTTTAGCAATATTTTTAAATTATAGTATGTACATTGCTAGACATCATGCTATTGCACATTTAATAAATAGACTACAGTATAGTGTAAATAAAACTTTTATATGCACTGGGAAACCAAAAGGTTCACGTGACTTGCTTTATTACAACAACCAAACTGACAGTGTCTCAAAGGTGTTCCTGTATCTGATTATGGGCATTTGGTCAAATGTCTGGAAGGGTCCACATAGAACATGTGATACTTCTTTCCAGGTTGTTTTAATACAGCTTTCCATGTATTTGGTCTGGTCTCATGAGAAGGGCCTAACAAGGCCATGGTTCTTCTGGCCTTGCGAAGATGAACCGCGTTGTTTTTCAGAGATACTGCTCTGTTTGTCCCACCTACTGTGGTTCATTTTAACATGAATGAAATGTCTTCAGACGGTTGTTCCAAGTGATTAATGTAACTTGAATATTTATATACTTTTTGATGACATTTATCAAGGCATTTGCTACAAATTTGCATCAAAAAAATACCAAAATAGTTTCCAAGAGTTCTAGATTTTTACCTAAGTAAAGTAACTGTTTGGAGTTGACTGCATCCAAATAAAATGTCTCTATTTTTACAGCTAAGAACTGAATTTGAATAGAAAAGTAATTAACATTTGTATTTGTATAGGAAGTACTTACTTGCTTCTTGGCCTACAAAGACAAGCCATGTTGTTTATCAGAGATACTGCTCTGTTTGTCCAGGCTGCCACGCTGTTTATCAGAGATACTGCTCTATTTGTCCGGGCTACTTTGCTTTCTTTCTGACCATGGTGGCTTTCAGACAGAAGTGTTTAAGAACATTTTGGTCCTTTAGAACATTTTCATGGTGAACATTTTGTATCTCTGTCAACTTAAAAAAGCTTCTTTTGTCATTAAGCTAGGATATCAGATAATAGTGCGTTCTCTTCTCTTTTTACAATTTCTTTGATAATATTTGAATAAATCACTTGGCGGTAAGGTAGAAGTAATGAAATGTTTATAATATCTAGGTATGTTAATATTACACTTAGGCAGTATGTACAGTCATCTTTTATACCTATTAAATGTCTGTTACGACCAACCTAGACAGCATATTAAAAAGCAGAGACATTACTCTGCCAATAAAAGTCCGTCTAGTCAAAGCTATGGTTTTTCCAGTAGTCATGTATGGATGTGAGAGTTGGACTATAAACAAAGCTGAGTCCCAAAGAACTGATGCTTTTGAACTGTGGTGTTGGAGAAGACTCTTAAGTCCCTTGGACTGCAAGGAGAGCTCCAACCAGTCCATCCTAAAGGAAATCAATCCTGAATATTCATTGGAAGGACTGATGTTGAAGCGGAAACTCCAATACTTTGGCCACCTGATGCGAAGAACTGACTCATTTGAAAAGACCCTGATGCTGGGAAAGATTGAAGGTGGGAGGAGAAGGGGATGACAGGGGATGAGATGGTTGGATGGCATCACTGTCTTGATGGACATGAGTTTGAGGAAGCTCTGGGAGTTGGTAATGGACAGGGAAGCCTGGCGTACTGCAGTCCATTGGGGTTTAAAGAGTCAGACCTGACTAAGCGACTGAACTGAACAGGTAAAGAGATGCATTTAGGGGACTTGCCTGGCAGTCCCTGGCAGTTAAGACTCCCAGACTGACTGCACAGGGTATGGGTTTGATCTCTGGTTTTAGTTGTTGTTCAGGTGTTCAGTCCTGTCCAACTCTTGGTGACCCCATGGACTGCAGCACACCAGGCTTCCTGGTCCTTCACTGTCTCTAGGAGTTTGCTCAAACTCATGTCCATTGAGTTGATGATGCCATCCAACCATCTCATCCTCTGTTGCCCTCTTCTCCTGCCCTCAAACTTTCCCAGCATCAGAGTCTTTTCCAGTGAGTTGGCTCTTTGCATCAGATGGCCGAAGTATTAGAGCTTCAGCTTCAGCATCAGTCCTTCCAATGAACACCCAGGACTGATCTCCTTTAGGATGGACTGGTTGGATCTGCTTGCAGTCCAAGGGACTCTCAGGAGTCTTCTCCAACACCACAATTCAAAAGCATCAATTCTTTGGCATTTAGCCTTCTTTATGGTCCAACTCTCACTTCTGTACATGACTACTGGAAAAACTTTGATTATACGGACCTTTGTCAGCAAACTGATGTTTCTGCTTTTTAATATGCTTTCTAGGTTTGTCAGCTATTCTTCGAAGGAACAAGCGTCTCTTAATTTCATGGCTGCAGTCTGCAGTGGGGGAACCAAGATCCTGCATGCCCGTGGCACAGCCCAAAATATTGAATAAAAAATAAAGGAAAGGAGATGCATTTATTCTTAAGACCTAAGAGGCAATTGTAGTGTGCTGGAGCATCTCTTGGATTTTTCAGAGCTTTTGGGATTCTGGGATGAAGAGAGTAGACTAGGATCTCTGGGTGGGCTGGAGCCAGTCTGCATGTGTATCTGTGTCTTGGGTGTAAACCTAGGATAGAAAACAGAGCGTGGCCTGAACACTGCTAGCTCTAGCTGACCAAATCAAAATGTCAGAGGGAAGCAGGCTTTGACTAGGGGCTAAACTGCTGTATATTAATAGCCGGCTGGATGTAAAGGTCATTCATCTTTTCTGAATACTTGTGAGTAGATTAAATCATTCTCTTACCCTCTCTGCCTGCCAATCTACTGGTAGATTGCTCTGGATAAGATAATATATTTCACGCTTTGAAGTGGCTTATGCAAGTTTTGGGAATCGAGATTGAATGCAGACTTGAGTTGGATGTTGACTATTTAATTGATCTGCTTTTGTCTCCATAGAGAGCCTGGAGCTTCATCGCACCATGTGTGGCATTTGGGCGCTCTTTGGCAGCGATGACTGCCTTTCTGTTCAGTGTCTGAGTGCTATGAAGATTGCACACAGGGGTCCGGATGCATTCCGTTTTGAAAATGTTAATGGGTACACCAATTGCTGCTTTGGATTTCACCGGTTGGCGGTAGTTGACCAGCTGTTTGGAATGCAGCCAATTCGAGTGAAGAAATATCCTTACTTGTGGCTCTGTTACAACGGTGAAATCTACAACCACAAGAAGGTAAACAGAATAAAACCAGAAGGTATCTGGATGTGATTAAGCCTCAGAGATAGTTGATTATAATAATTTTATTTTGTTTAATGTTTTTTACTTTTCAACCACTTCCCATGTTCATTCTCACTTGCTCCAATTATATATAGATAGACAGGGCACAGATGCACAGAGGTAGAATGACTTGGTCACCAAAAAATAAATGAGGATTCCATTTCAGGTTTTTAACTCTTAAAAAATCTTTTTTTTCCCTATTATTAATTTGAATACCTGTGTTAGGCACCAGGGCTACAGTAATAAATATGAGAGGTAGGTCTGCATACTACTGGAGTGTATTCCTATTAAGGAGCAGACAAAAAAAATCATTGTGCATATACTTGTGTTCTTGTGTGTTCAGTCATGTCCAACTCTTTGTGACCCCAAGGGCGGTAGCCCACCAGGTTCCTCTGTCCATGGAATTTTCCAGGCAGGAATACTGGAGCAGGTTGCCATTTCCTTCTCCAGGGGATTGTCCTGACCCAGGGATTAAACCCGAATCTCACATGTCCTGCATTGGTTGGCGGGTTCTTTACCAGCTGAGCCACCAGAAAAGCCCCATACATATACTAAGCTTTATGAAAAAAGGAATTTGGAGTTGATGGGTATGGGAGATCAGTTTCAGTACAGGTTTGTCAGAGAAGGCCTCTTGAGGAGCTGTCATTTAAACTCAGACCTAATGGACAAGGATGAACTAGCAGGGCTGGGAAGAGCATTTCATGCAGAGCGAACAGCATGTGTAGAGCCCTGAGCCCTGGGATGTTCATAAGTGAACAAGGAGCAGGTGGGCCAGATGGGCTTGGAGAGGTCGGGCAGGACCAGAGCAAGCAGGACTTGGTAAGACGGTAGAACGTAATTCTAAAAGCAATGAGATTTGAAGATTTTAAGGCAGGGATAGAATGTAATATCTTGGGGGTGATCCTGCTGTCGACTGAAAAAATACGCGCAACCTAAAAGTTGAGAGTTCTGTTTTATTCTGTGGGAATGTTAGGACATTATTTCTGGTGACCCCTAGAGAGCCAATCCTGAGGAGGTGGGGGAGGAGCCAGGCTATATAAAAGTTTGCAGAAAGGGGCAGGTAATCTGAATAATAAAAGATTACTGTTAAGAGAAAACAAAATCTCTCACATGAGGAGATTTAGGGATCTTCTATGTATGGGAAGATGCAAGTGTCCAGGCTTGCTGAAATCATTTCTTCCGGTATGCATCTAGCTATCTGGGGCCAATCCTGCTTTCTTTATCTCTCACATACTAATTCCTTGTTTACCATTAGAGATGGCAAAAGTGGCCAGTGGCCCACTCACCCATCCTCCCAGCTCCTCTGCACTTCCTGGAGAGGAAGTAGATGATGGCTCCCAAATAGCTGGCTTTGTTTCACCTGGGCTTGGAAATTTGCATGTGGAAAAGGCTTGTTTACTGTGAGCATAAAACAGAAAACATTTCATTTCAGATTGCCCTTAAAGTGCTGTTGTGTAATTGTCGTAATCAGAGCCAAGGGTCAGACAGGTAGCCAGATGCAGTGGAGTGCAAGAAGGAAGCACTAAAATTGGAACAGCTTTTAATCTGGTGAAAGTGTACTCTTAGAATGAGAATGGTGAGGGTGTGAAAATTCTGACCCGAGGAAGCCACATTTGCTAAGAGCATTGCAATATGGAATTATTTGGGGCTAGGGTTTCATAAGAAAATTTTGGATCTAAAATGGGCAAGTTATTTTTTGTTGCTTGCCTCCGCAACTGTTAATTTTGAAAATTCCACATTTATAGAAAATAACAGAATATAGAGCACCTGGATTGAATAACTGCTAACGCTTTGCCTTTTTGGCTTCATCTCTCTGTCCGTACTACACAGACGTTCAGTTCTGGGCTTAATCATTTTAGAGTATACCTAAGTGGTATAGAATCTGCCGCTAATGCAGGTGACGTGGGTTCAATCCCTGGGTCAGGAAGATCCCCTGGAGAAGGAAATGGCAGCCCACTCCAGTGTTCTTGCCTGGAGAATCCCAGGGACAGGGGAGCCTGGTGGGCTGCCATCTGTGGGGTCGCACAGTCGGAAACGACTGAAGTGACTTAGCATAGCATAGGTGGTATAGAATCTGCCTGCTAATGCAGGTGACGTGGGTTCAATCCCTGGGTCAGGAAGATCCCCTGGAGAAGGGAATGGCAACCCACTCCAGTATTCTTCCCTGGGATACCCCACAGACAGAGGAACCTGGTGGACTACAGATCATAGGGTCACAAAAGACTCAGACATGACTGAGAGACTAAACATCAACAGCAACAAATAGTGTGGCACTTTAAAATGTGTAAGCATTTATCTCCTAAGAAGGACATTCTTCTACTTTATACCAATACTATTCTATAACTCCTGAGAATCCATAATACCCTCTAATATTTAGTTTATAGTAGATTTCACCAGGTGTTCCAAGAATATATTGATATTTATAGCTGTGTTTTGGTTTGACTCAGATTGCATTCAAGGTTTATACATTTGGTTGTGATGTTTCTTGGTACTTTTTGAGCCTTCTTGATATGTTCCTGTCATTCATGAGTCAGTCAGTTCAGTCACTTAGTCATGGCTGACTCTTTTCGACCCCATGAACTGCAGCATGCCAGGCCTCCCTGTCCATCACCAGCTCCTGTCCATGTCCATCGAGTGGGTGATGCCATCCAACCAATCTCATCCTCTGTTGTCCTCTTCTCTTCCCACCTTCAATCTTTTCCAGCATTAGGGTCTTTTCAAATGAGCCAGTTCTTTGCATCAGGTGGCCAAAGTATTGGGGTTTCAGCTTCAGCATCAGTCCTTCCAATGAATATTCAGGACTGATTTCCTATAGGATGGACTTTCATTCATGAATAGGGATTTATATTTTAGTCATCCTCTGGTCATATGACTTTAGCCATTGTTTATTGTCCACTTAGTTCACTTATAGGAATACTTCAAGGAAAATGCTTCTCATTTGAAGAATCATTACAATTATTCAAGGCTTCCCAGGTGGCGCTAGTGGTAAAGAATCCGCCTGCCAAAGCAGGAGATGCAAGAGATGTGGGTTTGATTCTTGGCTTGGGAAGATCTCCTGGAGTAGGAAATGGCACCCAACTCCAGTATTCTTGCCTGGAAAATTCCATGGGCAGAGGATCCTGGCAGGCTGCAGTCCATGGGGTTGCACAGAGTCAGACACAACTGAACAGCTGAGCACAACGGGCTATTGCCCACTACACATACAAACACACACACAGATAGTTATTTAACAAGTTCCTTTCTTATATTTGGACTTCCCTGATGGCTCAGATGGTAAAGGGTCCGCCTACAGTGTAGGAGACCTGGGTTCTATCCCTGGGTTGGGAAGATCCTCTGGAGAAGGCAATGGCAACCCACTCTAGTACTCTTGCCTGGAAAATCCCATGGACGGAGGAGCGTGGTAGCTTACAGTTCATGGGGTCGCAAAGAGTCGGACACGACTGAGTGACTTCACTTTCACTTTCACTTTCTTCTCTTGTATTTAATTAAGGCCTGCTGTACACCAGACATCATTTTCCTGGTGTTTGGAAGTGAAATGGAACAGGAAAGGTAAAAATGGACTTTCAAACTAGTGGGACTAGAGGAAGGAGGCAGTTAGAACTTCCTTACTGGGAAGTCCCTGGTGGTCCAGTGTTTAAGACTCCGTGGTTCCACTGCAGGGGCTGTCGGTTTGGTCCTTGGTCCAGGAACTAAGATCCCACATGCGAGAGGTGTGGCCACAAAACCAAACAAACGAAAACCAAAAAAAACTTCCTTTCTAAGCCAAGTTAGTACCATATATGTAAGAATGCTAAGTTGTATCATAGCAGTAGTGGCCTGACTTTCCCCTTAAATGAGATAGGAAATGCCTAGTTTTCCTTGAACAACATAGCTGCTTTTGCATATTTTGTGAATACGTTGTTAAAAAGTTAAATATTTTGAAAACATTTTTTCTTCTAAATTAGCCAAGTATGTTGTATGTTCAGAAGCAGAGGAGTTCCATTGCTTCTACCCATCGTTCAGGTTATCCAATGCAAACAGCTAAAATCTGTCTAAAGAGTAGAACCGACATTTTAGGCTTATGTGAAAAATTCTTCAGCGTAAGCTTCAAAGTCCCCCTTTTTTGATAAAAATAGAATTTACTGCAAAATATAGCCAGCAGTGTGTCGGGAGTAGATGGAGACCCATCAGAGAGAGGAATATGAGTGCAGGCTGGGCAGAGAGAAGGCCCTGTCGTGGAGGGAAGCGCTTTAGAAAGCTGCAGCCAGCATGTCCAACGGCGGTGTGATTTCTGGATGGTGGCAGGGTACTGGGAGCTTCAAGAGAGTGGACAGTGTACATGTGAATCATTAACCAAAAAACTACCTGTGAGCTTTAGGCCAAAGAGCCATGGTGATGGGGTGGTCATGGAGGGTAGGTTGGAAGCTGTTGCTGGCTAAAAGTCGTCGAGTGTTGTAGGCTCATTTATCCTGCAGGTACGTAAGCCCAGAAGGGTCAACAGAAGACCCTCTGCAACCCCTACCTCCTTGTGACAGAGATCACCACGGACAGTCTCTCAGAGTGGGGAGAGGCGACCAAGAGGTGACTTTGTGGTCACTGAAAGTGGCCAGAGCCCATCTTTGGACAGTTCTGAGCTTTTAGGCAAAAGGTTAAGAAATTACAGAGTGAGTGTGGTTGTGAAGCATGCTTTTCAGGTCATACAAGCATAGAGACTTCTTAAATTTTAAAAACATGTTTTAAGTGTTTAAATCTACCCAGCATTTCCATTTGATTTTGTTTATATGAACCTCTTCTCTATTATCAGCCAAAAATATGAGTAAGTACAAAGAGGGACACACTGAGAACTTTGCAGCCTCACAATTTACCAGTGGTAATGGAGAGCCGCGGGAGTTTGGGCCTGATTTAATGAAACCCTCTCTGCATGTGGTGGGTGTGATGGTATCTTTGTTGTTCCCCAGGAGGAGGTAGATCAATAAAGCTTCAGTATCATCATTCTGTCCGTCCCTGAGAAGTAGCTTTAATGCCTAATGGAGAAGAATGGGATGCTGTAGACCTCCCCAGGGCCAGCAACTTTGTTTTGGACCATTTGTCTCCGTCATCATTGCTCAATTGTCCATCAGGAAATAGTGTCAAATGTGTTTGTCCTTTTGCTTTCTGTTTTCATAGGAAGTGTTTCAGAGGACACATTTTTTGTGTCATGACACCTGGACAATCTATTTACTTAACTTACCTATTTATGTAAATACACATGTATTGGGCTTCCCTGGTGGCTCAGCAATAAAGAATTCTGCCAATCCAGGAGATGCAGGTTTAATCCCTGGGATAGGAAGATCCCCTCGAGAAGGGCATGGCAACCCACTCCACTATTCTAGCCTTGGAAATCCCATGGACAGATGAGCCTGGTGGGCTACAGTCCATGGGGTCACAGAAGAGTTGGACATGACTTAGAGACTAAGCAACAACAACTATGCATGTATTACATATATAGTATGTACATAATATCCATTTCCATCCCTCCATATAATACAGGGGTACATTACCTATGTCTTCTCTTTATCAGAATGCACCTAAAGTTTTCTGGCCTTTTTTTTCTTCTCATATATTCATACTATTATATGTAATAAATAAATAATATAGTTAAATTTCCTATATTTTAGAGTCAAATAAACTAATTATTTACTTAAAAAAAAAAATAAAGTTTTCATGGGCTTAGCTTTATGTTACAATTTGATTCTGAGTTCAAACAAACTGTATTTTGATAATGCCATGATTCTTTTAAATCACATCACTAAGATACACAAAATTATAGAGCACAAAAATGCTGAAGCAACTTTGCAATTAAAAAAAATTAGTGAAAGCACAGGATTCTAACATTTTCATTTTGCTATTGTTTCCTTAAGCTGCAACACCATTTTGAATTTGAATACCAGACCAAAGTGGATGGTGAAATAATCCTTCATCTTTATGACAAAGGAGGAATTGAACAAACAGTTTGTATGTTGGATGGAGTATTTGCATTTATTTTACTGGATACTGCCAATAAGAAAGTGTTCTTGGGCAGAGATACCTATGGAGTGAGACCTTTGTTTAAAGCCATGACAGAAGATGGATTTTTGGCCGTGTGTTCAGAAGCTAAAGGTAATGATAGAATTTTTCTGTGGTTTTTCATTATTGTCCCGATTCTGTGTTTTCTTCTAGACCGTATTTACAAATCTAATCCAATCCATATATACAAATGGGGCAACCCAATTTTTTTACAAGTGACTGTGTTAGTCATGGATTTTCTAGGCCTCCTTTTTTTTTTTTAAACCACGGAGCTGGAGTCTCCTTTTTGGCACTTAAAACTCTGTAATCCTTACAGGATAGGTCTGTAGTAAAGTCATGTAATTTTTGTTGTGCTAATAGGTTCTGTGTCTGGTTTGATCCCGTGTGTGTTTTCGAGTTTTCCTGTGTCATGTGGTGACAGTAAGGTTGGCCAGCCCTGCAGTTACTGCACTGTGGTACTGTGCCAGGCTGTCCCACAAAGTCATTTTTATTCAGCGCTTTTTAAACAGCTTTATTGGGGTATAATTTACATGCCATACAATTCATCCATTGGAAGGATACCAGTGGTTTTTAGTATGTTCATAGATATCTGCAACCAAAACTAGTCAATTTAGAATTTTTTTTTTTTAAATCATCTCAAAACTAAGCCTTGTACTCTTAAGCTGTCACTCCCCATCCCTTTATATTCATTAAGCATTAAGCTTCCTGTCCCCGTATTCCTTCCTCCTTCCGCACCCCCAGTTCCAGCCAGTCAGTCCGTCTTTGTGGGTTTCCCTATTCTGGCCATTACATACCAGTGGAGTCATACCCTGTGTGGCCTGGTATTTCATTACTGGCTTCTTTCACTTGGCATAATGTTTCCAAGGTTTGCCTATGTTGTAGCATGTTATCAGTATTTACATCTTTTTATTTACTTTTTATGACCTGAAGATATTCCATTACCTGGATATACCACGTTCTGTTCATCCCATGTTTATCCTTTTGTCAGTTGATGGACAGTTGGCTTTTATGAATAATGTTTCTCTACATATTTGGGTACAAGTTTTTGTGTGGTTTCATTTTTCTTGGGCATATACCTAGGAGGGATCACATGATTTACTCTGTGTTTATAAATAGCATTAAAAAGAATAAAATACTTGGAATAAATGTAACAAAAGTACAAAACTGTATGCTGAAAACTGTAAAACGTTGTTGAAAGAAGATCTAGAGAAATTGGAAAGCATCCCATGATCACGGATTGAAAACTTAGCATTGTTAAGTTGGCACAGACTCCCCTAATGGATCTACAGATTCAACATGATCTCTGTCAGTATCCCAGGTGATTACTTTGTAGAAATTGACAAGCTGACTCTGAAATGCATAGGAAATTGCAAAGGCTTCAGAATAACCAAAGCAATCTTGAAAAAGAATAAAGTAGGAGGACTCTCCCTTCCTGACTTAAAAATGTACTGCAAAGCAAGGGTAATCAGGACAGTATTGTACTAGCAGAAAGAGAGACGTACAGACCATAGAGCTGAGAGTCCAGAAGTGCATCCGTACATCTGCAGGCAACTGATTGTCAGTGAGGGTATTAGGACCATTCAGTGGACAAAGAATAGTCTTTTCAACAAATGATGTTGGGACAAGTTGACATATGCAAAAAAAACAGTTAAACCATTACCTCACACCATTTATAAAAATCAAAGCAGATCAAACTCTAAAATTTGATCACTAAAGTAAGCACTGAAACTTGATAGTAAAACTAAAACTTTAGTAAGCACTAAAACTATAAAACTCAGGAGAAAGCATAGGGGTAAATCTTCATGACTTTCAATTTTGCAAAGAGTTCTTTGATATGACACCAAAAGCACAAACAACAAGGGAAAAATAGATACATTGGGTTTCATCAAAATTAAACATTCTTGTACTTCTAAGGACACCATCAGGAAAGTGAAAACTCAACCCACAGAATGGAAGAAAATACTTGTACATCATATTTATCATTTTTTGACAATAAAGTTGAGGAAGACAGTCATCGTTTATGTCCTAGCTAGACAGCAATGACATGCTAAACTGTGATCTACCTCCTCGTCTGCTTTTTTGCTTCATTGTTTAAATCCTTTCTCACTTGATGTAATCATACGAGAAAGAACAAGTACACACATTATTTACCCAAAGTGCTGTTAGGGAAGCCCAGCAAAGAGAACACAAGGGAAAAGGAGACTCCTTACTTCCATTTGTCTCTGATAACCTTGATACGGAATATAATCTCACATCCAGTTTACCCTCTGAGATTTCTAGACTTGTAAGTTTACAAGATGTACTTGTAAGTACATCTTTAACTGCCCTTTTCTAAACAACAGGTCTCATCTAGGGTACTACAGCAGTTTTCCTCTCTCAGTGCTTCCAGAATAGACTATCTAAAACTCATTTGGTTGCGGTGCTTTAAATCGTAATTGCTCCTCAACTTCCGCAGGGGCCGTGTGCCTCACTTGAGGTCTGCTGGTGGGTGGTAGGATCTGGATCTCATTTGCTGTTTGAATTCCATACTACACAGTAGATTCTTGGGTTAACAAACTCAAATTGTACATCATAAGTATTCTGTGTGGATAGGCTGTTACTATTTACAATAAAACTTTTTTTTAAAATCAAAATCGTGATGTCAAGTTGATTACTTCCTGTGAGAACTTAGAAAATTTAAATTATAACATTTAACTCACACACAGTATATAATAACTACATAAGGGATATCTGAGTTTAAAGTACCTTAACAGTGGATCATTTTGCTTATTAAAGGACTGAGAACCATAGCTGTTTTTTAAAAAATACCTCAGGGATGACAAATGACTGCCAGCATATCATAAAATTAAATTTCAAGTCCATCTTTTTGTTTAATAAATGTATCTTTTGTTTGCTTAGTAAAGAAAATAGATTTTTTAAAATCAGAAATTCCAGCTAGGGAGAAAAAATTAAACATTGGAGGTTTTCCTATTGCCTTAAATTATTAGAAATCAGTTTAATTTTTCTGTACATCTCTGTACACTATTACCTTTCTAGTAGGGTTTGAGGTAATTATATTTTTCCTATTTTGCTTATGCAGTGGACATTGTATTTGTATTAAAAAGAAAATAAAGAGGAATTTAGACATGAAAGTTACTATGAAGTATTATCCTTATTTGAATAAATTTATCTTTTTGGTTTTGTAGGACTGGTTAACTTGAAGCACTCCATGACTCCTTTTTTAAAAGTGGAGCCTTTTCTGCCAGGACATTATGAAGTTTTGGACCTAAAGCCAAATGGCAAAGTGGCCTCGGTGGAAATGGTGAAGCACCATCACTGTAGAGATGAGCCTCTGCATGCCCTGTATGACGGCGTGGAGAAACTCTTCCCAGGTGAGAGAGCAGATGCCCATCCACCTGTTCCCCACCTCTCGCCCCTAAAGGAAAGCTGTACTCTCACATCATTGAAATGACATCAGTTTGCAAATCTGTTTCCTTTTTAACTTGGAGGTGACGACACACTGAAATTTGGCCTGCTTCACTGTTGAGCAAATGCCATCGTGATGGAGGTGGATGGTTGCATACCTGTTTCAATAAATAATTCAGCCCAGACCTTTCTGCAGCTGTTTCATTTCCTTTATGTGTTAATAGGTTTTGAGATAGAAACTGTGAAGAGCAACCTCCGGATTCTTTTTGACAATGCCGTTAAGAAACGTTTGATGACAGACAGAAGGATTGGCTGCCTTTTATCAGGTGAAGTCAGCTTAAAAAATCTAATTACATTTCATGCATATGTAATTTAAATGATTTATAACTATCCTGGAGGCTTAGACTATAAAATACTTACTTAAAATACTTACTATTGATTCAACCTTTCCTCCATTATAGGATGAAAACGTTTTCTGTAAGTTGCTTTCAATATTCAAAATAACACAGCAACATAAAGTTATACTATAATTGTATTGGCATGAGTGAGCTAGTAAACATGTTTGAGAAAGTTCTTGTCCTCCTACTCCACAGTCTGGATGTAAGCCCTAGGATGTGTAGTGTTTTTTGTTGTTCAGTCACTCACTAAGTGGTGTCCAGCTCTTTGCAGCCCCATAGACTGCAGCGCACCAGGCTTCCCGTCCTTCACTGTCTCCCGGAGTTTGCTCATACTCATGTCTATTGAGTCCATGATGCCATCCAACCATCTCATTCTTTGTTACCCTCTTCTCCTCTTGCCCTCAGTCTTTCCCAGCATCAGGGTCTTTTCCAGTGAGTCAGCTCTTTGCGTCAGGTGGCCAAAGTATTGGAGCTTCAGCATCAGTCCTTCCAGTGAATATTCAGGGTTGATTTCCTTTAGGATTGACTAGTTTGATTTCCTTCCTGTCCAAGGGACTCTGAAGAGTCTTCTCTAGCACCACAGTTCAAAAGCATCAATTCTTTGGCATAGTGGCTTTTAACCAATTTAAGTACTGTTACCATTATGACAGGTTAACTGTTAGATTTTTCTTACTCAAGTTGATTTTCAGTTTATAAAACTTGGGAATTTTAAAGGCAAAACTCTAATCTTGGTGCTTAGGAGGAATATAAATAATCTCTGCTCCTCTCTTAGGTAAGGCCCATAACCACCACACTTTCTGTCTTGCTCATAGGTGGCTTGGATTCCAGTTTGGTTGCTGCCACTCTGTTGAAGCAGCTAAAAGAGGCCCAAGTTCAGTACCCTCTCCAGACATTTGCAATTGGCATGGAAGACAGTCCCGATTTACTAGCTGCTAGAAAGGTAAGACACTGCCTCTTCCTGTTAGGTAGTTAAGACAGACTTGTTAATTATTGATGGTTCTATACTTTGTTGCTGTATTGACTTAGGTAATTGTTTTGAATTAAATATATTAAATAGAATGAAACGCGTATTGAAAATCACTTGTGCTGTACACTGTATTTTGGGTACTTTTATCTTCTATGGGCCACACAGTCCTCATAAAACCCAATGATGGTAATCCTGTCCTTTGAAGAGTAAGGGCATGGGTAGAGTGGTTAAGGCTGAAGGCTTTGGAGCCTGATTGTTGGTTTCAAATCTTCACTTTAGCACACAATCCCACACTCATGTAATGAAAGTGCTCGTATCTACTGTGGCACAGTTTCAAGGTGAAAATTACATAGTTCATATAAAGTGTGTGGGATAGAAACTAGTGTGTAGTAAGTACTTAGAATGTTAGCTGTTCTTGTTGCTTTTCATTTTCTTTATAAGATACTGTGTTTAGGACTGTGGGCAGAGAGAACATTGTACACATTCAGTGTGTGGTAGACCTTGTTCCCATTCTGATGGAACTTCCAGAGTAGATGAGAGAGACCAAGAGTGGTCTGAAAGCCAGTTGACTGATGCTGAATGAATCCGCAAGAGCCAGAGAAAACTGAATGAGGGGGAGGGGCCTTAAGTTAGAAATAGCATTCTAGATGTAAAATGAGGCATTGCAGGAGGGCCAACAGGCGATAAAATCAGCACGAGGGGAGTGGAGGCCATGCTTGTTAGGGTGAAGTCTCGGAGTGAGAAGGGCAGACGGGATGTCCACCTCTTGTGGTCAGTGGAGGGCAGACACTGGGGGACACCGGGGAGCCAGACTAATGGGGCTTGTATGCAGTGGCCTGGAGAATCATTTCCCTGTGCTGTGGTGGCCTGTGAGATCATTTCCTCTTAGCTTGTCTTACTTGTTTTCCACCATTGTTAATTCATGATGTGTTATGAACTACTGTTTTATTTTCGAGAGTTTTCCTTTTCTGGAACTTCCCTGGTGGTCTAGTAGTTAAGACTGAGCTTCCAGTGCAAGGGTCATGAGCTTGGTTGGTCCCTGGTCGGGGACCTAATATCCCACATACTATATGAAATGGCTGAAAAAAACCACAGCTTTTTCTTGAAAGAGTAGTCCTTTTCTTAAAAAAACAGGCATATGCATATTTCTTTATGTAATCAGGTGGCAAATCATATTGGGAGCGAACACCATGAAGTCCTCTTTAACTCTGAGGAAGGCATTCAGGTCCTGGATGAAGTCATATTTTCCTTGGAAACTTATGATATTACAACAGTCCGTGCTTCAGTAGGTAAGGTATTTTATGATCCCCCAAAGATTTTAATACTGAAAAGAGTGTAAGGTTTAAAAACTACTATTTCAAGCAGTTGTTTAAAGAACAATACTCATGAATGAACTCAGGTCAAATTCCTGTGTCAGCAGTTGTTGAAGATGAAACGATTTAAGAATTCCTTAATTCCTTAAGAATTAAGAATATATAGTTAAACCTCCACATTTTGGTATCACTATTTATATTTCTTCCAAGAGTTGATGCATAGTTTTCTGTACCTTCTTACCCCCTGTTTTTCTGTATAAAAGTTTGTTGGACTATACATTCTAACTAGTTTCTGTAAAGAATCCTTGTTTTACATAGATTTTGGTAAATAGTCCATCAATAACTATTATTGTCTAGGAATAAATACTTGCTTTACCCTGTGGGTGCATACTAAGATCATAATTGTACGCCACATCGGACTGGCCAAATATTGCTGAGCCTCTAAATGCTATTGGCTTAGACACACCTCTCTCTTAAGGAACTCAGAATCCAATAGGATTCCATTGCAAAGTTTAGAGTCTGCATTCTCATGCTTTAAACTTTGCAATAACATCACTGGGGTGCTGTCTCTCCCAAAGGAGCAAAAATGATTTCTTGAAGGGTAAAAATCTTAGCTATTACAGTGGTTTCTGGCTTTCCAAAGTACTTAGACAGATATACAGTATTTCTGGTACTAACATTTCATTGGTGAAGGAGATTAGGGGAAAAGCTCTAAAAAGTATCACTAGGAAGGTGATAATGAAAAAACCCAAGAAAAATACTAGTTTACAGGGCCATGGAGCAGGACCAACCAGCATCTTTTAACATGCTTTGCTGTATTTGAAATACGCTGAATGGGGAGTATGACGGAAGAAGCCCCAAATTAAAATTAAGCTACTAAAACCCCAACTTATTATTTTCATGTAGTGATACTAGTGTGAGAGTTATCAAATTTAAGACATTTGAGTCATTGTTCAGCAGAATTTTTTTAGCATTTTTAACATTGTTTAGCAAAATTTTCAGATAGACATTCTTGGTCTGAAAGCAGGAATATTTAAAAACCTATATATAAAATTATGAAAGGGCTATGTCATCACAGCAGTACAACTTTTAGATTAAACACATATAAGTGGGTTGCACTGTAGATAAAAGGTCATTATTTTGCAAACTACTTCACATAACAGAGTCTAATCTAGTAGCAAAGCTTGCCGCCGTTTTCAGAAACCAAATAAGAGGCATTTTTGGTAGAGGGTTATGTGGACATTAACAATAATTTCTGTCTCTTGTTTAAGGTATGTACTTAATTTCTAAGTACATTCGGAAGAACACAGATAGCGTGGTGATCTTCTCTGGAGAAGGTTCAGATGAACTTACGCAGGGTTATATATATTTTCACAAGGTACGCATTCTCAAATGGAAGGATATTGGTCCTAGGGGAAGAAAAGTATGAATTATTTGACCATTTTCTATTGTTTTTTTTTGATAAAACAGTAACACTTGGAATATTTTGTGAGGTGTTCGAGAAAATCTGATACTGTCTGTATTTGTTTGGGCAAAAAAGAAGTCTTAATTGTGTCAGATAATACCCATTTTTTAAAAACTAGTTAACATAAGAATCACATTTCTGGTATTTCTTAGTCCCCTGTTGTCTTATGGGCTTTGGACAATGTGAACCTGTCATTTTATCTATTGGTTCTAGCAGTCTTGGAGCCAGGGAAGGCATGCTTTATAAAGCATTTACTTTCTTCCCTAAGCTGTGGTGGTTTTTTGTCTTACCCACCTTTAGAATTGGAGTTGTGTGCAAGAATAAGAAATAAGAAATTTCATTTCCAAAAGCAAAGCTTGAAGGGTGTATTTTTAACTTCAGCTCTGTTTGTAAACAGGCTCCTTCCCCGGAGAAAGCTGAGGAGGAGAGTGAGCGGCTTCTAAGGGAACTCTACTTGTTTGATGTTCTCCGAGCAGATCGAACTACTGCAGCCCATGGGTATCTTGATGTTTTAGGAAGTGATTATAAAAATAACCTCAAAAAACAAAAGGCTTTCTTTTCATTTAGTATATGCTGTGAAGTATGCCTTTTATAGAAAAGATGAAGCTTGTCTCAGTGCAGAGGGAGTAAGCTGAATCAGAGTGCTGTTGTCAGGCTGAGAGTACACGGATAGGTGGTTTCAGGTGGAGTTTCTGTCTTGAAAACAGAACATTCTGCCCACTTCTGGGCAGCTGAGAGGAAAGGCGCTTGCAGCTCTTTTGGGTCTTTTTAAGAGAAATAAGGCTTATACAGCTTCATGTAGTTTAGTGAGCCCTTAGTGCTTGCTTGCCATGTCTGTTTGATGCTATGGGAACCATGTAGGGGAGAGGGAAGTGAAGATGCAAGGGGTTTGATTAGCTTATAAAATAGGTTTCTTTGGTATCATTTCTGATTATTGAGAGTTAGCACTTTTTAAAGCTGGTCATTTAGAGACTCTTAACCGTATGTGATGGGACTTCCCTGATGACTCAGTGGTAAAGAATCCCCCTGCCCAGTGCTGGAGTGGCAGGTTCAATCCCTGGGCCAGAAAGACCTGTGGAGAAGGAAATGGCAACCCACTATTCCAGCGTTCTTGCCTGGGAAATCCCATGAACAGAGAAGCTTGGTTGGGTACAGTCCATGAGGTCGCAAGAGTCAGACACAGCTTGGTGACTAAACAGCAATAATAACTGTATGTGATACAATCTTTTTTTGGTTGCTTCTACCAAATCACACTTAGTTAGAAAATAAGAGGTCGGAGAATGAACTGAATTCAGACATTTTTATTACTAATTGATTAATAACTTATATTCAGTATAAATCAGTGGTCCATAGTGTTTTTCATCAGAGGTCACATCATCTGTTCTTTGAACCCTGGTAGGACAGGTAGATAGGGTAATAGCCACAGATTGGCGTTATAATAGATAGTCTCACCTAGAGAAAACTATGACTCAGAAAAGTCTAGGCAAAGTCCATTCTTAATGTTCAGATCACTCATAATTCTTTTTCTGCTTTTTGAGATATTTAATAGATTACAGAAGGGAAAGTGAAAGTAATTATTCTCCAGTAGTTTGTTCACTCCCTAGACAATACATATTTTGAGTGAAGGTTTTTGTACTCGTGCATTTAATGTAGGGCAGTTATGTAGGACTGTAAAAATGACTTTATGATCTTAACATCATTTAGAGGCTGGATGAATTCCTAGGAAACCAAATCAGAATCGAAACTGACAGGCACTAAAGATCCATTTTGGTTTAGATTTCTTTTCCTTTTTAAGCCTTGAATTGAGAGTCCCTTTCTTGGATCATCGCTTTTCTTCCTACTACTTGTCTCTGCCACCAGATATGAGAGTTCCCAAGGTGGGTAAATCAACTTAAGGTAAAAACTGTCCATTGATACTGGTCATATTTAGAACTTTTACTGATAGACCTTTCATTTTCATGTCAGAATGGGATAGAAAAGCATCTCCTGAGAGAGACATTTGAGGACTCCAATCTGATACCTAAAGAGATTCTCTGGCGACCAAAAGAAGCCTTCAGTGATGGAATAACCTCAGTTAAAAATTCCTGGTTTAGGATTTTACAGGACTATATTGAACATCAGGTATCATATCTTTTAAAAGTATATTTCCTGGAATAAGACAATTGGATGCAAAGTTGTAATCACTGTTCATTTTGTATTTAATTTAAATGTTTTGTGACTGTAGGAGGGATTCCCTATAAATAATACTTCTTTTAAATTTCAAGAATTCTGTAAAAATTAAGTAGTATGAAGGATTATAAGTAGCATCTAGAATAGAGAGAGGAGACTTAGTGGTCCTCTCTGGCTTGTATCTTACACATTTTGGGGCACCTGTTGGGTGCCAGACTTACGCACAAAAGAATCAAACACTTAGAGCCACCACTTTGGAGAACTATGCATGTGAATGTTCCTTAAAGGTCACTGCAGCTATGTGCATTAGGGTATTTTAACATTTTCTAAAGGATTAAGAGTCTCTCAGTATTCAGAGATGTCTTTTCTTTCTTTTTTTTGTTTGTTTGATTTTTGTTTTTGTGAAACCAGATTAAGTACATACATTTCTGTGCCATTGTAAGGCCATTTCGCTTCTATCCTGTTACTCTTACAGGTTGATGATGCAGCGATGGCAAGCGCAGCCCAGAAATTTCCCATCAATACCCCCAAAACAAAAGAAGGCTATTACTACCGTCAGATCTTTGAAAACCACTACCCAGGCCGTGCCGACTGGCTGCCCCATTACTGGATGCCCAGGTGGACCAACGCCACGGACCCTTCTGCCCGCACTCTGACCCATTACAAGGCCGCTGCCAAAGCTTAGGCACTCACTGAGCCCTGGAGTCAAAGTAATCGTTTCTTCTCCTTGTGAAGGGTAGGGATCTTGAGGGCAGGAAGGGCCAACCGCCCAGGCTTGCCTGGGTGTGAAAAAATAAAAGTCTTAAATCCGAGACTTTGCTGTAGTCATTTATATTCATACAGCCCCGTGACCAGAGGTAGCTAGAAACTGAACAGCTTTTACTGTATCACAGGAAGGTAGAGAGTGAGATAGGAGAGGGGAAACCATCTGATGGCTGGGAGACCTCACACACCCTCTCCTGTAGAGGACTTCTGGGTCTCATGCCAGTAGGGCATCCTTATGGTCCTCGCCTCATCTGAGTGTGGTCCTCCTCTGGCTTCCTCCCTTAGTTCTCTCTGCATTCCCAACAGCTGGCTAGTTACACTCTGGAGAGGTGAGTAACTTGTAAGACTTGGACAGCTCTGTTTTGTAAAATAGGTTGACTGCAAACTGCACAGCCTAAAAGTTGAGAATTATGTTTTATTAGGTGGAGTCTCTGACTTAAGACGACAGCCTCTCAGATGGCTCTGAGCGACCACTCTAAAGAGGTAAGGGAAGAGGTGGGATATACAGGAGTTTTTGCCACAAAGGCCAAGTAGTCTAACATATCAACAGATGACGAGTAGAGAAATCCAGGCATCTCAAGTTAATGAATAGCACTTTTCCAGGTATGGGGAGATGCAAGAGTCTGGCCTCATTGAAATGATTCCTCTGATGTGCCCCTCAACTGTCAAGGGCCAGTATCCTGCTTTTCTCCATCCTGAACCCCTCAGGGTGTCCAGTTGGGTGGCGGGTGGCTGATAGCTTAATGGCTGCAATATCCTTTGTTTGCTGACACATCAGGCAACGTTTTTCATCCTTGGATAGTAATTTACATCTTATTCTGTTGATCGGACATCTTTTCTGGAACTATTGTAAATTGGGAGTCAGCAGGCTTTTTCAGGGCTAGACAGTAAATGTTTTAGGACTTACAGCCCTCTGTTGGAGCTGTTCAGCTCTGCCATTATGGTGTAAAAGCAGCCACAGATGGTATGGAAACTCGGGGGCAAGGCCACGATAGGCACACATATGGTCATGGCCGTGTTCTATTAAAACTTAGAAAAAGAAGCAGTGGGCTAGATTCAGCCCATAGGCCATAGTTTACCAAACCCTGTTTAGAGCCACGTATTTCTCATAAAAGGGAAAAGCATTCTGAACCCAGTTGGAGGAAGAGAAAATGTAACAATGAACAGGTCGATTTTCATTTGAATGCTCATTGGTTGTTTAGGGACAGGATTGTGAAATCTATTTTAAAGATGAGTTTAGTTATTAGAAATTTTTGGAGGGGAAACTCCTGGTGCACACGTATATACAGGAATGCTTGATGGGAAGAGGGAGTAGGCCAGGAGTTTAGCCAGTAAGTTGGAAACTGGACACTGTTTAAGGTGAGCTATAGGCCTTCGCTTATTTTACAGTCTTTAAATATACTTTGACATAAATCGTACCCATGTCATCTTAGGTCAATCTCCCAAGGTAATAGAAGTAAAAGCAAAAAGAAACAAGTGGGACCTAATCAAACACACAAGCTTTTTGTACAGCAAAGAAAATCATAAAATGAAAAGATGACCTATGGAATGGGAGAAAATGTTTGCAAATGATGCAATGGTCAATGGCCTAATTTCCAAAATAACAACCCAATTGAAAAATGCACAGAAGATATACATAGATATTTCTCCAAAGAAGACATTCAGATGGCTAATGGGCAATACCGTTAATTATTAGAGAAATGCAAATTAAAACTGCAATGAGATATCACCTCACACTGGTCAGAATGGCCAGTGTTAAAGTCTACAAATAACAGATGCTAGAGAGAGTGTGAAGGAAAGGAAACCCTTTTGGTGGGTTGGTGGGAATGCAAATTGGTACAGCCACTATGGAGAACAGTATGGAGGTTCTTCAGTGAAAAATAGTTGCCATATGATCCAGCGATCCCACTCCAGGGCATATATTTGAAGAAAACTCTAATTCAAAAATATACATGCATCCTAATGTTCAAAGCAGCACTATTTACAATAGCCAAAACATGGAGACAAACTAAATGCCCATCAACAGATGAATGGATAAAGACATGGTATAACACACACACACACACACACACACACACACACACACACACTGGAATATGCAGTTTAATTCAGTCACTCAGTTGTGTCCAACTCTTCATGATTCCATGGACTGCGGTACACCAGGCTTCCTTGTCCATCACCAACTCCCAAAGCTTACTCAAACTCATGTCCATCCAGTCGGTGATGCCATCGAACCATCTCATCCTCTGTCGTCCCCTTCTCCTGCCTTCAGTCTTTCCCAGCATCAGGGTTTTTACAAATGAGTCAGCTCTTTGCATCAGGTGGCCAAAGTATTGGAGTTTCAGCTTCAGCCTCAGTCCTTCCAATGAATATTCAGGACTGATTTCCTCTACGATGGACCAACTGGATCTCCTTGCAGTCCAAGGGACTCTCAAGAGTCTTCTCCAACACCACAGTTCAAAAGCATCAGTTCTTCAGCGCTCAGCTTTCTTTATAGTCCAATTCTCACATCCATACATGACCTTTGGAAAAACCAAAGTTTTGACTAGATGGACCTTTGTTAGAAAAGTAATGTCTCCTCTTTTGAATATACTGTCTAGGTTGGTCATAACTTTACTTCCAAGGAGCAAGCCTCGTAATTTCATGACTGCAGTCACCATCTGCAGTGATTTTGGAGCCCAAGAAAATGAAGTCTGTCTCTGTTTCCAATGTTTCCCCATCGCTTTGCCATGAAGTGATGGGACCAGATGCCATGATATTAGTTTTCTGAATGTTGCGTTTTAAGCCAAATTTTTCACTCTCCTCTTTCACTTTCATCAAGAGGCTTTTTAGTTCTTCTTTGCTTTCTGCCATAAGGGTGGTGTCATCTGCATATCTGAGTTTGTTGATTTTTCTCCCGGCAATCTTAATTCCAACTTATGCTTCATCCAGCCCAGCATTTCTCATGATGTACTCTGCATATAAGTTAAATAAGCAGGGTGACAACATACAGCCTTGACATACTCCTTTTCCAATTAGGAACCAGTCCATTGTTCCATGTCCAGTTTTAACTGTAGCTTCTTAACCTGCATACAGATTTCTCTGTGTGTATATCTATATATATATATATACACACACACACACATATATGTGTATATGTATGCATATATGAAAATGTAAATATATATATACATTCTCATACATACATATGTGAGAGGTTGCCTTAGTTTGGTCTGAAGTCTGATGGGTCCTTGGAGGAGGGTCCTCATAGGAGGAAAAGGCAGCCACAGGGAGGCAGTTCATATGGCTCAAATCTGTGCAGTGGATAAACCACAACATCAGACACATACCTACCAACTGGTCTAGTATTAATACTTGATTGCATTAACTCGCTCAGTGAGTTACCCTTCACTCTGAGGAAGTGGGGAAGATTTTATTTTCTGAAAGTGGCCACAGCAGTATTTCTAGTCCCACAGACTGCCAGAGCCTTGCTGTGCCTCTCAGGAGGCAGTCTTTTTCCCATCATCATGAGCCTGGGCAAAATTTTATGAGTACCTTGACTAGTGGAACCAGTTAGTAAGTGACTTCTGAGGCGAGGTCACACAAGGCATTTCGCCTCTGCTTTTTCTCTCTAGATGTGTGTTGTAAGCAATCCCGGCCACATGGAGAGGCTGTGTGTAAGAGTTAGGGCTGTCCCAGCCAACATCTCAGTCAGAGTCCACCAGATGTGGGGTGAGTGAACCTCCAGATGATTTCAGCTCCTAGTCTGAGCCTGCCAGCTGAGACCTCAGTTGTGGGGAGCAGAAATAAGCCATCTATGCTGTGCTCTGTCCAAATTCCTGACTGATTAGTCCGTGAGCCCAGTAAATGGACATTGGACACCATTACATTTTGAGAAGTTTTCCTACACAGACAAGAGTAGCTGGAACAGGTAAGTCCCATTATCTCTATTTGACAAAGGTTAAGTCACTTCCCCAGGGCTTCCCAGGTGGCGCTAGTGGTAAAGAATCCACCTGGCAATGCCGGAGACAGGAGAGGAGGATTTGATCCCTGGGTAGGGAAGATCCCCTGGAGCAGGAAATGGAAACCCACTCCAGTTCTCTTGCCTGGAAAATCCCATGGACAGAGGAGCCTGGTGAACTACAGTCCATGGGACCACAAAGAGTCTTACACAACTAAGCAACTGAGTGCACATGTGCGTACACACACACACACACACACACGCACACGTACGTCACTTGCCAAAATCATTCAGATAATTACTAAGTGATGAAGTCCCAAGTTAGCCAGACAGATTGGCTCCAGAGGCTTTGTGGTGGTCTTTCCTGACGATCCTCCCATTGCCAGCTTGAACTACAGCCTGACTCTCTGTTGTGAATTAGGAACTAGGGGAGAGGGCCTCCTTGGGCTTGAGTTGGGAGCAAGAGCAGGGAGAGCTGGGTTACTTCCAGGGCAGCACAGTGATGATAATCATTTTCTATAAAGGGTTAGATGATGAGAAAACAATCCAAATTTTCAGTGCATTTCAATAACAAATGTTATTTCTTGCTCAAACTGTATGTTAATCTGGGCCTCTGGTGGGTTCTGCTCAGTGTTGAAGGGTCATATCACCCTGGGATCCAGTTGATGGAAACACAATTTGACTAACACTTCCATGAACAGCAAAGCAGGGGATAAAGACTGGTGAATCATGGGCCACAGCTTAGATCTTCCACCCTGCAGGGACACATCACTTTTTCACAGGTCAAAGCAAATTATGCGGCTACTCCTAACTTCAAGGTTGCACCTGCCAGAAAGGGAAGTCAAATATTTTTGAACAGTACTAACAACTCCTCAAATCCACCCTTCAGTCACCAAATACTCAGTTCACTGTCATTGCTACACACAAAATATACTCATCCCTCTTTCAAGAGTGACAACCAAAAATTCCACCTTATCCTGGCCACAAGCCCAGAGTTGAGGATTACTGGGTGACAGACTGAAGTGCAAGGTGGCACCTCCTCATGAACTTACAAGAAAAGTTACCTGTTCCCCATCTGTTCAGTATATAACAGAAGAGCAGTAACAGAATAACAAAACATATATACTATTTGAAAAGGGTGTAATGGGAGACATACAGCAAAGCCTGGTGGGCAGCAATTCTGAGCTTCTGCTCATCATTTTGAGTGCTCTTACCCAGAGGCTCCAGCAGAAAATTGCCCCTCAAGGATCATCAGCAGCCAAGACAACAGTGTGCTGGCAGAAGGAGGCAGGGGCGAGAGAGCGGAGGAAATTGCTGCCTGAGCATAGGTGCAGGTGGGGAGTGCTTTCAGGAGGGGAAGCTGACTTCTAGCAATAACATTAACTCATGCTGTCCTAATTTTGCTTACCCAGAACCAAAGGTCATCTTTTCTGAATGTCAGAGACTGCTTTTAAAGCTATAATCAATCTTCACTACGGCCCTGTGAGGTGTGTGCTATGGAGCTCGTCCACGTTCTCTAGATGAGAGTGGTGCTGAGATGTTAGGTTATACGCCCCGGTTAGTGTAGCTAACTGCTAGTCGGAGTGAGTTTATTTGATCCCAGGTTCCAGAATTTTAGGACCTTTGAGCTTAACCCCTTCTCTGTGTTACCCTTCAAAGACTTAGAGTATAGAATATAATTGTGTGCATGGCAAACTTCCATAATTGTTCTCTAATTCTGTATTTCAAATGGGATTATATATTCCATTTAATGGATAGCTTGTAAGTTATTTAACATATCTACTAATTTAAGCATGAGAGAATTTCTTTTTAAAAAATTTGAAGAAATTTTGTAATGAACACAAAGAAACACACACTGCTTAGTTCAATGTAGATTTTATGTGATTTAGGTCTTATGTGAACTCTTACCTAATCTCAGACCCTAGCTAGCCAGTAAATGGAGGTCAGAAATTAATTTATAGTCCTCTTTGCAACTTGGAGAATCTTTAGTAATGCTAAGGAAAAATTCGTACTTCGATCGTTAGTTTATTTTAGAAATTGGTTGTTGCTGTATAAAATATTTCATTTCTGAAGGCTGCTGGTGCTGCTGCTGAATCGCGTCAGTCGTGTCCGACTCTGTGCGACCCCATAGACCAGGCTCCTCTGTCCCTGGGGCTCTCCAGGCTAGAACGCTGGAGCGGGCTGCGGTTTCCTCCTCCCTTCTGAAGGCTAACAGCACAGGAACCACAAGGTGGCAGCCGAGACACACAGTTTTCTCTCCAGTTTCATGAGTTTCTCAGATGCAGTGATGTGGACAGACGTTCATACCAAATTTGAGAGAGGACAGCTTCTTTTCATGAAATAAACCCCAGCACAGAAGCTCCATAGTTTGTTATAGGTAATAAGTGAGCAGTTTCAGGCCATTATAAGCTATGTATGTATTTTTTTCCCCTAAACCTTCTATCTCCCTCCTCTTTGATCCACCATCCTAAACATACCTGTACAAAGTGTGTTCTTAAAAGGTAAGATCTCTCATATCCAAAGGTAAGAAAGAATGTGGACAACCCCTATCTGCTTTTATCTGCCTTTTGAGCAATCAGATGTACACAAACCATCATTTGTATGATCATCCACACTAGCGAGCTCTGCCTCATGTCAGTTTATTCTAATTCAGCTAAAAGACAAAACCTTGTACTGAGCACTCTTTACCCATAACACCACCTGACCTGTACTGGTGACTCACTGTGAGCCTAGCCCTGATCTAAAACCATGGTAGGTCTCTATAACAACCCTGAGAGGTACCCACTATTGCTGCTGGATTTTATGGATGAAGAAATGGAATGTACGAGCAGCACAGACATTGAAAGAGAAGGTGGTTAACTCGTGGCCAATGAAATTGTCTGTTGATTATAATGGATGCCAAAGAACAGACTTGTATACTAACAAGGCGACTTTTATTTGGGGATATATGACCCATAGAAACTTGATGAGCCCCCCAATACAATGGTCATCATCCTTTATAATTTATGGGGTTAAGCTCATCAGCAGAGGTTTTAGTGAGGATGTTAGAAGTTCAGGAGCCGGAGATTTGAAAGTGGAAGTTTAGGGGAGAGCCCTGGATTTGTCTTGGTCTGTTTCTAGGAGTGGGAAGAAAACACAGTATAAAAGAATGACTCATAATTGGGTTAAGTGGCAGGTTTTTTGAAGCTATGCATCAGTTGATCAGATCAAATTTTATGGGCTACTGATTTGGGATTTTTGCTGAAACCCATTGAACACAACATTATATCAATCCAGTTGTTATCCCCAGATGGAGCCATGTTCTACTGTATTTGGTACAGGAATGCCAGTTGTTATCCCCAGACAGAGCTACATTCTGCTGTATTAGGTACAGGGGTGGTCTGGGTTGTGTGGTTCTCAAATGGCCACAAGATGGGGCAAGACCATATTCAGCTAAAATGTTCCACAAGATTTGGGGGGCGGGGTGGATTTTCCTTCAGTTTCAGCTGCTGAATTGTATGTATGTGTGCGCGCATGTTCACACATGCAGCAGGCATCTTCCGTGGCCATAGATTAAATCCACAACCCCAGGTGATAACCTTGTAAACATCTTTGTTATACTGTACGTGTGATATATGTCATATACCATCACCCAACCAGAAATTGCACACTTAATAGCTGAGAGGAAAAGTTGCTAAGAGAGTAAAACCTGGGAATTTTCATCGTAAGGAAAACAAATTTTTTCTTTGTAACTATGTAAGGTGATGGATGTTAACTAAAATTTTATGGTAATTATTTTATAATATTATGTATGTCAAGTCATTGTGCTGTAAATATTAAACATAAACAGTGTTGTATGTCAATTATATCACAGTACAACTGAAATAAATAGAAACCAGGCAGGTGTAATTGGTGGAGCCAGCCTGAGCAAGGGGTGGGTTGCTGTGATTGATGGCAAAGAAAGCCCAGGGTTGTCTCCTCAGATGCCCCCCACTCCCCAATGCCATGGGCAACATTGGCATTCACATTGTAAGAGAATCCAGAAATTTTTTATTTTTAATGATCAGTTTAAATATATCTCTTGTTTTAAGATGGTAGGCTTCCAGGTGGTGCTAGTGGTAAAGAACCAGCCTGCCAATGCAAGAGAGATGTGATCCCTGGATTCAATCCCTGGGTCAGGAAGATCCCCTGGAGAAGGAAATGGCAACCCACTCCAGTATTCATGCCTGGAAAATCCCATGGACAGAGAAGCCTGGCAGGCTACAGTCCACGGGGTTGCAGAGAGTCGGATGTGACTTGATGAGTAAACAACAACAGGGCTCCTCAAGGGTACCCCTACCAGGGCTCAGCACACAGAGTAGACACAACACTCATCTTCCAGTCTTGCCCTGGAAAGCAGTATATTTGCCTATTTTTTAAAAAGCTGCAGCCTGTAGGTCAGGCTCCTAATTTAGCACATATTTAGGATCCTACAACGTGGAGGCCACCTCTGCCCACTCGAGGCAGCTGGTGTTTCCTTGAAAAGAACTTGTGCACATGTCTGGTGTCCAGGCTTCTGCGCCTGCGATCCAGGGGATGCTGTCCTTGATTGCCTGTCTCTGGTAGCCAGTGGGTCCTGCATTTGTGAGTTTAGTGGAACTGTAGCAAATAAAGAAATAGTTCTTAACCCAGCTATACCCCCAGGGCTTGATACAAAGGCACCAGACAGACCCAGTCTTCCCCGCCGAAAGAGATATATTTGCATACTTTAAAATTTGCTGCATGAAAGTCTGACATCCAATCTGCCTGAACTGAGGTGCTGACTGAGATCCTCCTGCTTTGGGACACTGACAGGTCTTGGATCACCATCTACTATTGGGAGCCACTAAGAACAAAGGAGTCTGCTTAGACAATCACAAAGCTTTGAGAGGCAATGAAGATCTTAAATTGAAGCCTTAAATGTTAGATCTCTTGAAACAGTAAAACTAGAAGAAAGCATAGGGAAAAAGATCTTTGACATTGATCTTGCAATGATTTCTTGGATAAATAGATACATAGGACTACATTTAACTAAAAATCTTCTACCGAGTTAAAAAAAAATCAACAAAGTATTATCTGTGTAATGGGAGAGTATTTGCAAATCATATATATGATAAGAAGTTAATATTCAAAATATGCGAGGAACTCATACAACGCATTAACAAACAAAAAAGCAATCCAATTAAAAATGGGTGAGAATCTGAATAGATATTTTTCCGAAGAAGATATACAGATGGCCAACAGGCGCACAAGAAGGTGTTTAACATCACTAATAGCCAGGAAATGCAAGTAGGAATCACAATGAGCTGTCACCTCATACCTGTTAGAATGACTGTCATCAAAAGACAGGTGTTGGAAAAGATATGGAGAAAAGGAAACCCCTGTGCATTGTTGGTGGGCTGTAAATTGGTTTTTAAGGGCTTCCCTGATGGTTCAGTGGTAAAGACTCTGCCTGCCAATGCAGGAGACATGGGTTTGATCCCTGGTCCAGGAAGATCCCACATGCCTGTGTGAGCAGCTAAGCCTGTGTGCCACCACTCTTAAGCCTGTGCTCTAGAGCTGGCGAGCTGCAAGTATGGAACCCATGTGCCACAACTACTGAAGTCTGAGCACCCTAGAGCCTGTGCTCTGCAACAAGAGAAGCCACCACAATGAGAAACCTATGCACCGCTACTAGAGAAAAGCCAGAGCAATGAAGACCCAACACAGCCAAAAATAAATAAATAAAATCATTAAAAAATTTAAAAAGAACTACCATATGATCCAGCAATTCCACTTCTAATTGGACATCCAGTGGAAATAAAATCACTGTCTGGAAGAAGCAGCCACACCTCTGTGTCCATTGTAGCATTATTTATAATAGTCAAGCACAGAAACAGCTGTATATGTCACAGTTTTTAATCCATCCGTTCATATTCATACATGTACACACAGACACAATGGACTGTTACTCATCCATAACAAGGAAGGGAAATCCTGTCATTTATGACAAAATAGATGGGCCTTGAGAGCATTATGTAAACTGGAACAAGTCAGGAAAATCAAATACTGCATTGTCACTTATATGTGGAATTTAATAAAAACTGAACTCAGAAAACAGGTTGATGGTTGCCAGAGGCAGGGCTTGGGAGTGGACACAATGAATGAAGGTAGTCAAAAGCTACAAATTTCCAGTTTTAAGGTGAATAAATTCCAGGGGTGTAATGTACAGCATGATGACTATAATTAACAATTGTGTACCATTTATTTGAAAGTTGCTAAGAGTAGATCTTAAAAATCCTCAACACAACAATAAGAAAAACTTTTGTTACTATGTGAAGTTATTGATGTTACCCAAATTTATTGTGGTAATGGTTTTGCAATATATACACAAATGGCTCCAACTTAACGATTTTTCAACTTTATGATGGTGTAAAAGCCATATCATCCAGTAGAAACCATACTTTAAATTTTGGAGTTTGCTCTTTTCATAAACTAACAACATGCAGCGTGGTACTCTCTCATACAGTGAGAAGCTGGCAGTTAGCGACACAACCACGAGGGCACAATGATTCTGTACCCATAACAATTGTTTTTCACTCTCAGCACGGTATTCAATTAATTACATGAGATATTCAACAGTCATAAAATAGGCTTTGTATTAGATGATTTTGCCCAACTGCAGGCTAATGTAAATGCCCTGTAAGTGTTTGATGTAGGCGAGGCTAAACTGTGGGACTTCCCAGGTAGCCTTAGTGGTGAAGAACCCGCCTGCCAGTGCAAGAGATGTAAGAGACCTGAGTTCAGTTCCTGAATCGGGAAGATCCTCTGGAGGAGGGCATGACAACCCACTCCAGTATTCTTGCCTGTAGAATCCCCATGGACAGAGGAACCTCGGTGGGCCTCAGTCTATAGGGTCACAAAGAGTTGAAGCAACTTAGCACTCACACATGCAGGATAAGCTGTGCTGTTTGGTAGGTTAGGTGTATTATATGTATTTTTCGCTTTGAATATTTTCAACTTACAATAGATTTATCAGGATGTAACCCCATTGTAAGTCAAGAAATATCTGCATATCAGGTCATTATGTTGTATACTATGAACTGCTGCTGCTACTGCTGCTAAGTCACTTCAGTCGTGTCCAACTCTGTGCGACCCCATAGATGACAGCCCACCAGGCTCCCCCGTTCCTGGGATTCTCCAGGCAAGAACACTGGAGTGGGTTGCCATTTCCTTCTCCAATGCATGAAAGTGAAAGTGAAGTCGCTCAGTCGTGTCCGACTCTTAGCGACCCCATGGACTGCAGCCTACCAGGCTCCTCGGTCCATGGGATTTTCCAGGCAAGAGTACTGGAGTGGGGTGCCATTGCCTTCTCCATACTATGAACTAATACAATATAAATTGTATCTCAATAAACTGGAGGAAATTTCATCTTAAAGTGCTGATTAAAATGTTTAATAATTTCAGCCCAACAAAACATATCCTATGGGATTATATGAATCTGTAAAAATTAATCTGTTCAGTTCAGTTCACTTCAGTCGCTCAATCGTGTCCAACTCTTTGCGACCCCATGAATTGCAGCATGCTAAGCCTCCCTGTCCATCACCAACTCCCGGAGTTCACTCAGACTCATGTCCATCGAGTCAGTGATGCCATCCAGCCATCTCATCCTCTGTCGTCCCCTTCTCCTCCTGCCCCCAATCCCTCCCAGCATCAGAGTCTTTTCCAATGAGTCAACTCTTCGCATGAGGTGGCCAAAGTATTGGAGTTTCAGCTTTAGCATCAGTCCTTCCAAGAACACCCAGGACTGATCTCCTTTAGGATGGACTGGCTGGATCTCCTTGCAGTCCAAGGGACTCTCAAGAGTCTTCTCCAATACCACAGTTCAAAAGCATCAATTCTTTGGCGCTCAGCCTTCTTCACAGTCCAACTCTCTCATCCATACATGACCACGAGGAAAAACCATAGCCTTGACTAGACGGACCTTTGTTGGCAAAGTAATGTCTCTGCTTTTCAATATGCTATCTAGGTTGGTCATAACTTTTCTTCCAAGGAGTAAACATCTTTTAATTTCATAGCTGCAGTCACCATCTGCAGTGATTTTGGAGCCCCCCAAAATAAAGTCTGACACTGTTTCCACTGTTTCCCCATCTATTTCCCATGAAGTGATGGGACCAGATGCCATGATCTTCGTTTTCTGAATGTTGAGCTTTAAGCCAACTTTTTCATTCTCCTCTTTCACTTTCATCAAGAGGCTTTTTAGTTCCTCCTCACTTTCTGCCATAAGGGTGGTGTCATCTGCATATCTGAGGTTATTGATATTTCTCCCGGCAATCTTGATTCCAGCTTGTGCTTCTTCCAGTCCAGCGTTTCTCATGATATACTCTGCATAGAAGTTAAATAAGTAGGGTGACAATGTACAGCCTTGACGTACTACTTTTCCTATTTGGAACCAGTCTGTTGTTCCATGTCCAGTTCTAACTGTTGCTTCCTGACCTGCATATAGGTTTCTGAAGAGGCAGGTCAGGTGGTCTGGTATTCCCATCTCTTTCAGAATTTTCCACAGTTTATTGTGATCCACACAGTCAAAGGCTTTAGCTTAGTCAATAAAGCAGAAATAGATGTTTTTCTGGAACTCTCATGCTTTTTCCATGACCCAACGGATGTTGGCAATTTGATCTCTGGTTCCTCTGCCTTTTCTAAAACCAGCTTGAACATCTGGAAGTTCACGGTTCACGTACTGCTGAAGCCTGGCTTGGAGAATTTTGAGCATTACTTTACTAGCGTGTGAGATGAGTGCAATTGTGTGGTAGTTTGAGCGTTCTTTGGCATTTCATTTCTTTGGGATTGGAATGAAAACTGACCTTTTCCAGTCCTGTGGTCACTGCTGAGTTTTCCAAATTTGCTCGCATATTGAGTGCAGCACTTTCACAGCATCATCTTTCAGGATTTGGAATAGCTCAACTGGAATTCCATCACCTCCACTAGCTTTGTTCGTAGTGATGTTTTCTAAGGCCCACTTGACTTCACATTCCAGGATGTCTGGCTCTAGGTCAGTGATCACACCATCATGATTATCTTGGTCATGAAGATCTCTTTTGTACAGTTCTTCTGTGTATTCCTGCCACCTCTTCTTGGTATCTTCTGCTTCTGTTAGGTCTATACCATTTCTGTCCTTTATCGAGCCCATCTTTGCATGAAATGTTCCTTTGGTATCTCTAATTTTCTTGAAGAGATCTCTAGACTTTCCCATTCTATTGTTTTCCTCTATTTCTTTGCATTAATCACTGAGGAAGGCTTTCTTATCTCTTCTTGCTATTCTTTGGAGCTCTGCATTCAGATGCTTATATCTTTCCTTTTCTCCTTTGCTTTTCACTTCTCT
>NW_011494706.1:1830362-1834567 GCF_000754665.1 Bison bison bison
CACCTTTGCTTTTCACTTCTCTTCTTTTCACAGCTATTTGTAAGGCCTCCTCAGACAGCCATTTTGCTTTTTTGTATTTCTTTTCCATGGTGATGGTCTTGATCCCTGTCTCCTGTACAATGTCACAAACCTCCGTCCATAGTTCATCAGGCACTCTATCTATCAGATCTAGTCCCTTAAATCTATTTCTCACTTCCACTGTGTAATCATAAGGGATTTGATTTAGGTCATACCTGAATGGTCTAGTGGTTTTCTCTACTTTCTTCAATTTAAATCTGAATTTGGCAATAAAGAGTTCATGATCTGAACCACAGTCAGCTCCTGGTCTTGTTTTTATTGACTGTATAGAGCTTCTCCATCTTTGGCAGCAAAGAATATAATCAATCTGATTTTGGTGTTGACCATCTGGTGATGTCCATGTGTAGACTCTTCTCTTGTGTTGTTGGAAGAGGGTGTTTGCTTTGACCAGTGCATTTTCTTGGCAAAACTCTATTCGTCTTTGCCCTGCTTCATTCCGTATTCCAAGGCCAAATTTGCCTGTTACTCCAGGCAAATTAATCTGTACATTAATCTATATAAAATAACACAAAACAAATCAGTGGCCATCCAACTTCTTTCCTTAATATAAAGGGCAGCACATTGTTGACTATAAGAAGGAATTTTTTTCAGCTTTATTTTACTCATTCATTCATTCATTCTTCAACAATCTATATTAAGGGTGTCCTTGTGCCAGGATCATGCTACTGAAGGATGGAAGAACATGCAACTTTAAAATATGTCACTTTGACATAAGGATTATTTTGAGCTAAAGGTACTTGAGAAAAATCAGGAACAACGACACTCTGACACCCGTTTATTCTTCCTGAGTTGTTGTTGTTCAGTCACTAAGTTGTGTCTGACTCTTTGTGACCCCATGGACTGTAGCCTGTCAGGCTCCTCTGTCCTCCACTATCTCCAGGAGTTTGCTTGAATTCATGCCCGTTGAATCGGTGGTGCTATCTAACCTTCTCCTCCTCTGCCACCCCTTTCTCCTTTTGCGTTCAATCTTTCCCAGCATGAAGGTCTTTCCCAATGAGAGATAATTGTTCTTGTTGTTTTAGTCATTAAGTTGTGTCCTACTCTGTGACCCCCTGGAATGTAGCCCACCAGGCTCCTCTGTCCATGGGATTCTCCAGGCAAAAATACTGGAGTGGGTTGCTATTTCCTTCTCCAGGGGATCTTCCCCACCCAGGGATCGAACCCAGGTCTGCAGCATTGAAGGCAGATTCTTTACTGTCTGAGCCACCAGGGAAGCCCCTACAAGATAATATTCCCTATTAAAAGCTGCTTTCTTACGTTGGTTGTAATAGAGCACATAGAGCTCTATTAGAGCTATTAGAGCTATGTAATAGAGCCTGTGCATCCCTTAGCACACAGCCCTTGGTGAGTGCCCTTACCACTGTGCCCCAGTTACCAGGCAACAGTTATCTACAGACCACGAACGGTCAGCGATTAGTCTGCACCGCAATGGGCCCCTCCCCGAGGTGAGCAACTGTCAATGAGCCAGCATTAATGGTGTTGCTCAACCATTGGTGAGCGCTGCAGTTGACCTCTCCCCCAGGCGAGCAACTCTCAGTTAGTTGATGTTTGTGGTCCATTTCAGGCAACAGTTAGCGGAATGGTGGGTGGCAGACAGAGAGTCAGATAAGAGGCGGATCTCTGCCTTTTCCCCCCGGACCTTCCTGTTCACATGGCCTCAGGCAGGCAGCTGACCTGGGGGGCCCAGGGGAACAGTCTGGAGCCGTGTCCTGCTGGGCTCAAGAGCCCTCACCAAAACTGCCCACTGGGCGGGCCCAGGCCTTGAGGTGGCGGTGAACCTCTCCCCTGTCCCCACCTGTGATCTAATGGCAGTGGCCATCTGCCAGGGACACAGTCTGCAGGCCCAGCCCTGGCACTCTGGTGGCCCGAGGGGACCAAAGGGCAGTTGGGTCCTGGGTGCCTGGCTCCCTCAGTTATGATGGCTGGGCGGGGTCCAGGGACTTGGCCCTGATGGAGCAGAGGTCTGCCTCCTCTCAGCCAGGACTGGACCTTGGAGGGTGTCAGTCGTGCCTGGGGACCTGGACCTTTCTTGTCAGGACAGAGAATAACATTTGTTTGGTGGAGATTGACAGGAACATGTTACCTGACCATGACCTGGCCTGAGGAACACAGGATCTGACAAGAGATTTCCAGCAACTCACCATGCCCACCCTCACCTTTCCTAGAACAGGGCTTCGCTGAGAGCTTTCTGGGAATTTGGGGTTTCTAAGGCATGAGGCAACCCATCTCCTTGCAGGGGCCTCAGTATACCTTTCTCTGTTTCACGCAGCCACTGCTGCAGGCCGTTATTCCCTATGCTTTACCAGGCAGTGGTTACTGCAAGTCCAATAATAGTATTAATGGTATTGTTCTGGTGATGTTTGGCCTCACTGTGTGTTGGGCACATGGCTTTGCCGTTTGGTAACACTTTGTTGTTTAGTCACAAAGTTGTGTCTGATGTGTCTGATTGCATGGATTGCAGCCTACCAGGCTCCCTGTCTATGGGATTCTCCAGGCAAGAATACTGGAGTGGGTAGCCGTTTCCACCTCCAGGGAATCTTCCTGACCCAGGGATCAAACCCGTGTCTCCTGCATTGATAGGTAGATTCTTTACCATTGAACCACCAGGGAAGCCTTTCAGTAACACATCAAGAGAAAAAAAAAAGTCTTATCACCAGTGACAGTCCAGGTCAAGAGAAATCTGTACAGATTTTGTTAAAATAATTCATCTTCTTTTAGTCTCATTATATCTTTGTTATTTTTTTTTTCATAATTACTACCCTTTGGTGCATGGGTGGTTCAGTGGTAGAATTCTTGCCTGCCATGTGGGAGGCCCAGGTTCGTTTCCCAGTCCATGGAGACATAGCATCCCCTTTTTGGGCTTCCCTGGTAGCTCATCTGGTGAAGAATCCACCTACAATGCAGGAGACCCCAGTTCGATTCCTGGATCAGGAAGATCCCCTGGAGAAGGGATGGGCTACCCACTCCAGTTTCCTTGCGTGGAGAATTCCATGGACACAGGGGCCTGGCAGGCTACAGTCCATGGGGTCTCAAAGAGTCGGACAGAGTGGCTAACACGTTCACCTTCATACTTTGCTCAACCCAAGTATTTAAGCACTGAGCCTTTCTACTTTGGTGGTAAAAATTTCTCTTTGTTCCATCCTTCCCAAATTCATATTGGCAGGAGAAAACATTTCTGAGAGTTGGTTCTTTGGACTGTGACTCGTTTGAATTTGTTTTTAGGCACCTACACGTTGATTATTGATTCTTAGACTCCCAGAAATAGTCATTGTTTTCCTTTCTCTTTGTCTTTTGTATCTTTGTCATAAATGAGAAAATCATGACAGTCTCCTTTTCTCTTGTTTAAATGCCTGTGATAATATGATTTATAATATAGAAATCAAATATATGTAGCTGGTCTTTTCCTTGTTTCTGGTACAGATCTCCTAAAACCCTTGAAATTTCCCAATCAGTAAGGGTAATAAATGTGTCAATATTTGTAACAAACCCCTTTCAACTATGTCTGAGTTTGCATTAATGAGGTGACTTTAAAAAAACACATAATGGAGGGAGCTGGTTTCCAGAGGAACCAACCATGTGATTTGAGGGTTGTAAGTTTCAGTCCCACCCCTCAACCACCAGGGATGGGAGAGGGGCCAGTGGTTGAATCAGCTGTCAATGACCGATGATTAATCAGTTATGCCTATGGAATGAAGCCTCCATCGAAAAAGCAAGAGAGTTCCAGAAAAACATCTATTTCTGCTGTATTGACTATGCCAAAGTCTTTGACTGTGTGGATCACAATAAACTGTGGAAAATTCTGAAAGAGATGGGAATACCAGACCACCTGACCTGCCTCTTGAGAAACCTGTATGCAGGTCAGGAAGCAACAGTTAGAACTGGACATAGAACAACAGACTGGTCCCAAATAGGAAAAGGAGTACGTCAAGGCTATATATTGTCACCGTGCTTATTTAACTTATATGCAGAGTACATCATGAGAAACGCTGGACTGGAAGAAGCACAAGCTGGAATCAAGTTTGCCGGGAGAAATATCAATAACCTCAGATATGCAGATGACACCACCCTTATGGCAGAAGTGAAGAGGAACTAAAAAGTCTCTTGATGAAAGTGAAAGAGGAGAGTGA
>NW_011494706.1:1834833-1835267 GCF_000754665.1 Bison bison bison
TGGCAGAAGTGAAGAGGAACTAAAAAGTCTCTTGATGAAAGTGAAAGAGGAGAGTGAAAAAGTTGGCTTAAAGCTCAACATTCAGAAAATGAAGATCATGGCATCTGGTCCCATCACTTCATGGGAAATAGATGGGGAAACAGTGGAAACAGTGTCAGACTTTATTTTTTGGGCTCCAACATCTCTGCAGATGGCAATTGCAGCCATGAAATTAAAAGATGCTTACTCCTTGGAAGGAAAGTTATGACCAACCTAGATAGCATATTAAAGAGCAGAGACATTACTTTGCCAACAAAGGTCCATCTAATCCAGGCTATGGTTTTTCCAGTGGTCATGTACAGATGTGAGAGTTGGACTGTGAAGAAAGCTGAGCCCCCAAGAATTGATGCTTTTGAACAGTGGTGTTGGAGAAGACTCTTGAGAGTCCCTTGGAC
>NW_011494706.1:1835367-1845650 GCF_000754665.1 Bison bison bison
CAGCATGAGGAGAAGGGGACGACAGAGGATGAGATGGCTGGATGGCATCACTGACTCAATGGACATGAGTCTGGGTGAACTCCGGGAGTTGGTGATGGACAGGGAGGCCTGGCGTGCTGCGATTCATGGGGTCACAAAGAGTCGGACACGACTGAGCGACTGAACTGAACTGAAAACCCTCAAAGGATGACGAGGTTCACAGAGGTTTTGCACTGGTGAGCCAGAATGCATCCACATGTCAGGCCCGAAACTCCACAGGGAGAGAGTTCTTGCATTCAAGACCACACCATGTGTATCTCTTCATCTTGCTGTTGATTCATATTCTTTAATATCCTAAGTAATAAACTGGTAATCTAGTAAGTAAACTGATTTCCTGAGTTCTGTGAAGTAGGAAACCAGTTATTGGAACTTCTGAATTACAGCAGATCAGTTAGAAGCACAGATAACAACCTGGATTAGGGGTGCAGTCTGTGGGACTGAGTTCTTGATCTGTAGGATCTGATGTACTGACTACACCTAGCTAGTGTCAGAATTGAGTTGAATTTGTGGAACACCCAGTTGACGTCTGAAGGGAACTGGAAAATTTATTGGAGGTGTGGGGATAAAACCCTGACACTGGAAATTGGTGTCAAGATTGGACTGACCTAAAAGTTGGTTTTGTGACCAGTGAAAATATTCTTTCTTTCTGAGTTCTGGTGGCATATGTTGTCATTCTTGTATCAGGTCATCAGACAGCTGGCTAGGAGCCCTGGACACGAAATAACCAAAAAGTTCTTTGTCTAGTCATGTCAACTCTCTCTACCTTAGTTGCCTTGTTAGTTCTTGGAAAAAAGTAAAGTGAAAGTTGTTTAGTAATGTCTGATTCTTTGACTCTTTGACTCTAGCCTGCCAAGCTCCTCTGTCCACACGATTCACCAGGCAAGAACACTGAGTGGGTTCCCATTCCCTTCTCCACAGGATCTTCCTGACCCAGGGGTTGAACCTGGGTCCCCTGCATTGCAGGCAGATTCTTTACTGTCTGAGTTGCCTTGTTAGTTCTTAGAAAGCCTCATCTCAGTATTGTCTACCTGATATCACAGATTAACAGGTCTGTAAATGGAGGCATCTCATGATCATGGCAGAATCAGAGAGAAGTTTTCACAACTACTATTCTTACTGCCTGAAACAACAAAGACATTTACTTCCTGAGACTATCTTTGGGAGTAACTCTGGATCTTGGGTAGGGCTGCATCTTTTGCAACTTTGGGGATGTCTTGTGAATCCATATTTAAGCCATAAAAAAAGGCTTATTGGTTTGGAGTCACACTGAGATAGATATGCCTTTGAAGATTTGGACTTTTATATCTAAAAGGATTCTTAGAGTTTTCATCCTAGACAAATAACTATCGGTACCTATGGGAGGAGGAAAAAGAAAAACAAAAAAAGGACTGAAAAGAGAAAAAGATACAAGAGAATGCCTTGACTGATTTAAGACTCCCTTGTTAAGACTGGGAGGCAGAGAACAGACTTTAGAACAAGAATCAAAAACGACAACATTAATTAATATGCCCTTTCTCTAAACAACTCCACAACTTTCTCTAAACAACTCTAGGCCTTTCCATATTCTGGGCCCCCACCACACAAAACATTCACAGGACTAAAACTTAAAAAAAAAAGAAAAAAAATAGTAATTACCCTAAATTTCTCATTATAGGCAGTTATACCTTTGAATTCTTTCTTAGAGAAAAACTGTGTATCTCGTTTCTTAGTCCTTTGGAGATATAAATATTACCTCATCTTTGAATGTAAATATTCCAGACTTTAAAAAAAAAGAAAGAGAGGGAAAAGTCTATTAAAAAAAAAACAAAAACTAGTACATAGTATTTCACACGGTCCCCTGCTGAAATCTTAGTCCACAGCCTCCATAAAATTACCTGTCAAAGGCAAATAAATATTCTAAAAATCTTCTCCATGAACATTGGTAAGAAGTTTTAACTTCTTATCGTTGAATAGGTAGCCTTAACTTTGTTACATCTGCCAAAAAGTGAAATTCAGATTATATGATAATAATGCAAAGATGAGGTCAACTTATATGAGTTAGGTAAAAATACAGAAACAGAATTTACTAACCATGTACATGTAGGTATGTATGTATGTATATTACCTCTGGATGTTTTGCTAAAACTAGTTCATAGAACAGCTCTGTGTTAATTGGTTTAAAAATAATAAATGCTTATATTAAGTTTTCTTGAGGGGAGATCAAGATGGTGGAGTAGGAGGACATGGAGCTCACTTTCCCCATTAACACATCAAAAATATATCTACATGTGGTGGGACTTCCCTGGTGGTCCAGTGACTAAGATTGTGCTCCCAGTGCAGGAGACCTGGATTCGATCCCTGGTCGGGGAACTAGACCCCACACGCTGCAACTAAGACTTGGAATGCTGCAGCGAAGACCAGGGACAGCCAAATAAATTTTAAGAAAAATTAAAAAAAAAAAACTACACGTGGAGTGATGATCACTGAAAACTGACTGGAGACAGGCAGAAAGATTTCTATAAAACCAAGGCTGTAAGAAAGATGCAGATGGCATTGGGCAGGAATGGAAGAGAAGTGATTAGATCAGGACTTGTGCCCCTGGGAGGGGACTCAGAAGGTGAGGGGGATTACATGGGCAGACATGGGCAGAGATCCTTCCTGGGGACTAAGGGGACTGAGTAAATGAAGCAACCAACAAAGGATTAATAAATAAATAAACAGCTCATGCAGCTCAATATAAAAAAAAATAGCCACTTCTCCAAAGAAGACATACAGATGGTAGAAAAGCACAAGATGCTCAACACCGCTAATTATTAGAGAAATGCAGATCAAGACTACAATAGAGTATCACCTCGGACAAGTCAAAATGGCCATCATAAAAAGGCTGTAAGTAATAATATGCTGGAGAGGGTATGGAGGAAAGGGTACCCTTACACGTTGCTGGTGGGGTTGTATGTAAATTGGAGTAGCCACTCTAGAAAACAATATGGAGCTTTCCAGAATAGAACTACCATAGGACCCAGAAATTTCACTCCTGGGTATGTGTTAAGAAACCAAAGTAAAAATCCCAAAAGATTCATGCACCCCAATGTTCGTAGCAGCATATTTTGTAATTGCCATGGTACGAGAGCAACCTAAATGTCCATCAGCAGAGAGATGACTGGCTAAAGAAGTGGTATATGTAAGAAATATTGTCAAATAAGAAGTAATATTACGTATTTCTATTTGAATGGGTATATGTTACCAATATAAATGTTTTATAAATTATACAAATTGAACTGTATGTAAATTCCTAGAATTTTGTCAATGTCCTTACTCTCTTTTTAATCAGTCATAATTCCAGTTATAACGTTGTATGCCAAAGAAAGAATCAAATTGCTTTGTCAATTGCATTATATCAAGTTCTCTGACTAGGTCTTTAGCCATCCCTGTTTTTGTGTCTTTTGTCATTCACAGTTAATGTTTTCCTCTGTGTGTTATGTGTGTTCAGTTGCTCAGCCGTGTCTAACTCTTTGTGACCCTATGGACTGTAGCCCGCCAGGCACCTCTGTCCATGGGATTCTTCAGGCAAGAACATTGGAGTGGGTTGCCATTTTCTCCTCCAGGGAATCTTCCCGACCCAGGGATCAAAACTGCGTCTTCTGCATTGCAGGCGGATTCTTTACCACTGAGCCACCAGATTACTCTGAGGTTTATCCAAAAGCTTTTGCAATCAACTATAGGCAAAAGCGCTCCATCTTCAGAGAGATGAATGGAAAGGACTCTGACAAGCCCTTTAAGTACAGGTTTCTGATAACCTTAAAATCATACCACTGAGACTGGATTAACTTTTTAAGAACACTAATAAACTAATGGATCTAATCTAAGGTAAAGCAGAACAAGTTAATTACATGGGACAAAGTGAACTGATAAGGATGATTATAATTTTTAATGGTATTTTATTTGAAACATTGTCATTTCTTTAATTTTCTGTTTGCGGAAATCTTTTCTCTCTTTTCTCTTAAGCAATCTATAACTTACAACAATTTGGTAGGTTATATCTTTGTAAACAAAATAAAACATTTTTCTCCCTAGGGATTTCTTTAGAAATCAGAAAGTCTTATTGAATATTCTCATTTTCATGGAAATATAGTGATTTGCATAAGTTCAACAAGAATGTTTTCCTTATCACAGCTTACAATTGGAAACATCAGTTATATTACAAAGGCTTTGACTGGAATGCCATATTTAAGAATGATGGGCACAGAATCATATATGACCATACAGATATAAGAAACTAAGATTGATTTCATGGAGCCAATGCTAACAAAACCGTCTTGGAATATTGGCCTGGTACTTGGCTTACAGGGTGCCAGCCTAATGGATTTGTAAAGAAGGTCTCTTCCTGGCAGACCTAGGAAGTTTAGGTTATCATGTGATCCTTGAAGAGAGAGAAATTCATATGAATCTGTAGGTGCTGAAGGTAAAGTCTGGTGGCTTGGTCCTGATGTAGCTTCTTAGCCTTAAGAACCTTATAAAAGTTCAATCTGAGATTCCTTATTAAAGTTTTCACAAAGCAGACTTTTAAAAAGCCTATGTGATAAATCACCATTCTTGCTGCACTTTGTAAATAATCAGGCCAGCTTTAATGAGACTAGACTTACTTTGCAAACAAATTAGTCTCACTGAAGATCTTTGGAAAAAATGGGAGTAATTATAGGGCAAAATTTCATGTTTCAATGGAAACTATAGCATACCCTTGTAGAACTTTTCTTCCTTTTGCTAAACTGGCTTTTGCTATTTTGCCAGTGGTTAATGTTTCCAATTTTCCTTGTACTTTCTAGACTTGATATCACTGAAAATTAAAAAAAAAAAAACTTCCTTTTTCCTGAAGTCCAGCAAGGTGATACTGGATGGCTTGATATAAACTTTAAAGAAATTGCTAAAGCCAGTGATGCATGGACAACTTTCATGCTTCCTGCTGTGTAGGCCTCTCAGAAAGTTCACCAGAACACCTGATGCTATCACTGGGAACATTCAAACTGAAACAAAAAAAATTCTTCAAATTGACGCTGCCTGTCCTGTGTCCTCACTCTACATCTGAAGAAGCTTCAAGCCCAATACCTAAAAATCTTCTCAACTGGCTGTGCTCTGAACTCAAAACAGAGTTTATAGTTTCTTCTAATCATGAAAACTTTTGTTTCCATAGAAATGGGCTTCCCTGGTGGCTCAAATGGTAAAGAATCCACCTGCAATGTACGAGATCCAGGTTCGATCCCTGGGTCAGGAAGATCCCCTGGAGAAGGAAATGGCAACTTACTCCCATCTTCTTGCCTGGGAAATTTCATGGACAGAGGAGCCTGGCAGGCTAGTCCTTGTGGCTGCTAAGAGTCAGACATGACAGAGCGACTTGTTTTTTTTCCATAGAAATATCCCTCATTAAATGCCTGATTACCCACACCAGAGAAAGGCCTGATTTATTTTTGTTTTCTTCTTAGAATTTTTATTTTCTTTTTATTCCATTGCATCCCCGGTGGGAAAGACACACTCCCTCCAGCATCTATTGCCCCGTGAGGTATCAAGTTGGGGGAAAGCGCCTCCCCACCCCAGGGCATTCTGAGTGTAACCCTGTCTTCCTGAAACAGTGTGCTGCTGGTCAGAGTGTACTTCCACTTGAGCTCTTCAAATCTCTGGGGTAGTGCCCATTCCTGCAGCCTGGCCACCCTCTCCTGGGACTAAAGCCTCATTCCCTATGTTTGGCCAGCTCCAGAGCACCAGCTCTCTCTCCTCTGAACTCAACGTGAAAATCGCTCAGTCGTGTCTGACTCCTTGCGACTCCATGGACTGTAGCCCACCAGGCGCCTCTGTCCATGGAATTTTCCAGGCAGGAATACTGGAGTGGGTTGCCATTCCCATCCCCTCAGTTTGGGGGCTGAAGCATGGAAGGCAGCACCGGAAGTGACCCGAGCAGTAGGGAGTGGGTGAGAAGACTGTCCCCCTGTCAGGACTCTACCTTTAGAGAAAGACCTAATTTAGATGGACCTCCCCGACTCGCACTCAAACCACTACCTCCTGAAGTAACGCACAACTGTTTAACTGAACTGACCTACACAGGCCTAAGAGACTAGTTCAGTGAGATACGAAACAACCTTCCCACTCAGCTTCTGGACTGTGAGGCTTCTTGGGGAAATTTCAAAGGGAGGGAGTGCTGGGTGGCAGAGCATGCCATTCCCAAATATGTCACTTCGGTATGAGGATGATTTTGCATTCAGTGCACTTGAGAAACAGCAAGAGCAAGGACACTCTGACCTCCTCTTTTCTTCCTGGAAACAGGAGCTAAAACTCCCCTGTGATGATGGCCTCCTCATAGCAGGAGGAAGGAAACAGTCCTATCACCAGAGACAGAGTGAGGCAAAAGAAGTCTCCCAGTCAAACCTTGGTCTCTGCCCTCACCTGGCAGACTGGTTCCAGAACGCCCACTGCTAACAAGATCTGCGGATGCTCAAATCCCTTATATACAATGGTGTGGTACAGTTATCCTTCCAAATCTGTGGGTTCTGAATTTTGATCCATGGTTGGTTGAATCTGTGGGCAGACCCCAGAAATATGGGGTGGGGGTCGACTGTAGAAACACGCTGTTAAAATAACTCATCTTCTTTGCTCTCCTCATACATCTTCTTTTTTTTTTCACAATTACTACTCTTCTCAACCTAATATATAAATACTTGGGAGCTTGGGATTAGCAGGCGCAAGCTAGCATATACAGGATGGATAAACAAGGTCCTACTGTATAGCACAGGGAACTATATTAACAGCCAGAATGGAAAAGAATATGAAAAAAGAGTGTTCATATATGTATAACTGAGTCATTTTGCTGTACAGAGAAACTAATGCACCATTGTAAGTCAACTATATTTCAGTAAAATTTTTTAAAAAGGTACTTGAGCCTATTTGCTTTTGGGGTCTTCATTTTCTTGTGGAGACTCTCCTAAACATGTAAAATAAAATTGGTATGTTTTTTCTGTTAATCTGCCTTACATCATAAGAGATGTGGGTTTGATCCCTATCTCAGGAAGATCCCCTGGAGAAGGGTATGGCAGGCCACTCCAGTATTCTTGCCTGGAGAATCCCATGGACAGAGGAGCCTGGCAGGCTGCAGTCCATAGGGTCTCCCAGAGTCAGACACAACTGAAGCGACTTAGCACGCATGCATGCCTTACATCAGTTCAGTTCCTAGACCAGCCACAGAATCTAGAAGTTCTGGGGTAGAAGGAAGTTTTCTCTCCCCTAGTCTACTCAGTAGAGAATAAAGGTTGTATGAATATATGACCCTGCAATATAAGGTGTCTTGCTTCTGTTGTCTCTTTCTGCACATTTTAAATTCCCAGTGGACAGCCACCATAGCTATTTAGCTGTAAACACAGTATGGAGCCTAATTTGGGATCTTGGAAATAGTAGGCTCTTCGTGCAACCGGGGAGGTTAATTTTGAACTTACACTGGATTAGCTTCTGTGACGTTAGCCCTTATTTTTCTGCTTTTGTTATTATAAGCATACAGGATGGTCTGCCTCAGGGAGATGGCCTGAGCCTACCAACTATGAAGGACTGTAAGGAAGTGAAACTAACACATTCCCCTGCCTGAGACTTGCCATTCTAGGGGACATTTGCAAGGATTGAATAGTCTTTTTACTTTGTTTCTCACCTCCCCCACCATCTCTGATCCATAAAAGAACCCAGCAACCAGGCCCCAACAAGATGGTTATTTTGAGGCGCTAGCCTGCCATCTTCGTGATCAGCCAGCTCCTGAATAAAGTTCCTTCCTGATCCCAACATATCGTCTCAGATTCATTGACTTATCTTGCAGTGAGCAGAGTGAGTTTGGACTCGGTAACAGTACAGGTATTGATTGATTTACCTATCATTGTGTGTTCATTCAAAAGACATATGTTATGTCTCTCTTTTGCAGAAACGTGAAAACTTTAGTGAAATAAAGGACCAGAGCAAAAGAGGTAGGGTCAGTCTCATTCTCCCTTCTGTTTCGTCTGTTTGTCTATTTTATTTGGCTGTTCTGGTTCTTAGAGTTATAGGATCTAGTTCTCTGCCAGGGATCGAACCTGGACACCTGCATTGGGAGCATGGAGTCTTAACCACTGGACCTCCAGGGAAGGCCCTTTCCAGCCCTTCTTGTTTGCTACTAGAATTGAAGCCTCATTGGATGGTGTGACTCTTAAAGTGATGACGCTAGGTTCCATCTCAGAGCCCTATCTAACTATTGGGCATCTCCACCACCACATGTTCTGCGTTTAGTCCCTGCATCTCTGTACGATATTTGTATGCTTGCCCAGTCCCCACATATGTTAGTAAGGTCAAGGTGATGTTAGCTGTGGAGCTGACAATTTCCAACCTGAAACCCATGGCTCTATGGATAACAGATTCATGCTTATTGTGAGAGATGTCTGAGACTTTCTTTTTCAGACTTGATGGGATAACCAGAGAAAACAAAATGCAGATGGGAGTTAAATTACCTGATTATCTTCTGCTCTCTCTTAGGTTCAAAGTCTTCCCACACCCCTCTGCTTAGTGGCAAAACTGAGCAGAAGAGTGAGGTAGGAGTCTCATGTGGAGTCTCCACTCACACATGGAGTGGAGCAAGATTTGGGACTTGCTTACTTTTGAGAAAACAGTACCAGTCTAGCAAAACGGAGGCACTGGGAGGTGAGACCTGGAGGTAGTGGGGAGGGAAGAGAAGCGTGAAGCACAGAAATCAAATGCACACAGGGTGTTTTCAGTGGCCGAGGGGATGTCCGAACAGTCAGTCCGGAAGGTTTAGGTGGTGATGTCAGTGCTTTATTAAGCTGTAAGAGTGTTACGTGTTTTATTGGTGGGGGAGTAGGTTGAAAGATCAATTTTTCCATCCCTATCTCCTACAACAGTACTGTTGAGGCTTTATCACAGGAAATCCTGGTAAAGAGCTGCTTGACTCTGTGTGTGTGTGTGTGTGTGTGTGTGTGTGTGTCTGTGTCTGTGCACGTGTGTGCGCATGCATGTGCACACACGCACACACATGTGCATTGTCATAGACAAGATGCCCTCAAAAGAGGGGACAGAGTACATCTGCAGTCTCTGCCCCCTCCTTCCTCAAGGGCAGGCATTGGAGAGCCATGCTAGCAGAGAGGGACTGCTGCACATCATTGGCCAAGAGAGGAGAAGTCTAATGGGATCACAAGCCTGATATGCATAGCTGACCAACCTTCCTCTCTGCCTCCTTGGCCCCAAAGTGGCACATGTCACCTAAGGCAGGATGCAAGGTTCAGTTCAGTCGCTCAGTCGTGTTCCAACTCTTTGCGACCCCATGAATCACAGCACGCCAGGCTTCCCTGTCCATCACCAACTCCCGGAGTTCACCCAGACTCATGTCCATCGAGTCAGTGATGCCATCCAGCCATCTCATCCTCTGTTGTCCCCTTCTCCTCCTGCCCCCAATCCCTCCCAGCATCAGAGTCTTTTCCAGTGAGTCAACTCTTCGCATGAGGTGGCCACAGTACTGGAGTTTCAGCTTTAGCATCATTCCTTCCAAAGAAATCCCAGGGCTGATCTCCTTCAGAATGGACTGGTTGGATCTCCTTGCAGTCCAAGGGACTCTCAAGAGTCTTCTCCAACACCACAGTTCAAAAGCATCAATTCTTTGGCGCTCAGCTTTCTTCACAGTCCAAATCTCACATCCATACATGACCACAGGGAAAACCATAGCCTTGACTAGACGAACCTTTGTTGGCAAAGTAATGTCTCTGCTTTTGAATATGCTATCTAGGTTGGTCATAACTTTCCTTCCAAGGAGTAAGTGTCTTTTAATTTCATGGCTGCAGTCACCATCTGTAGTGATTTTGGAGCCCCCCAAAATAAAGTCTGACATTGTTTCCACTGTTTCCCCATCTATTTCCCATGAAGTGATGGGACTGGATGCCATGGTCTTTGTTTTCTGAATGTTGAGCTTTAAGCCAACTTTTTCACTCTCCTCTTTCACCTTCATCAAGAGGCTTTTTAGTTCCACCTTTCTGCCATAAGGGTGGTGTCATCTGCATATCTGAGGTTATTGATATTTCTCCTGGCAATCTTGATTCCAGCTTGTGTTTCTTCCAGTCCAGAGTTAAATAAACAGGGTGACAATATACGGCCTTGACATACTCCTTTTCCTATTTGGAACCAGTCTGTTGTTCCATGTCCAGTTCTAACTGTTGCTTCCTGACCTGCATACAAATTTCTCAAGAGGCAGATCAGGTGGTCTG
>NW_011494706.1:1845895-1846295 GCF_000754665.1 Bison bison bison
GCATAGTCAATAAAGCAGAAATAGATGTTTTTTCTGGAACTCTCTTGCTTTTTCCATGATCCAGCGGATGTTGGCAATTTGATCTCTGGTTCCTCTGCCTTTTCTAAAACCAGCTTGAACATCAGGAATTTCACGGTTCACATATTGCTGAAGCCTGGCTTGGAGAAGGCAATGGCACCTGACTCCAGTACTCTTGCCTGGAAAATCCCATGGATGGAGTAGCCTGGTGGGCTGCAGTCCATGGGGTCGCTAAGACTCGGACACGACTGAGCGACTTCACTTTCACTTTTCACTTTCATGCACTGGAGAAGGAAAGGGCAACCCACTCCAGTGTTCTTGCCTGGAGAATCCCAGGGATGGGGGAGCCTGGTGGGCTGCCGTCTATGGGGTTGCACAGAGT
>NW_011494706.1:1846395-1855715 GCF_000754665.1 Bison bison bison
TGATGCTTTCTAAGGCCCACTTGACTTCACATTCCAGGATGTCTGGCTCTAGGTCAGTGATCACACCATCGTGATTATCTTGGTCTTGAAGATCTTTTTTGTACAGCTCTTCTGTGTATTCTTGCCATCTCTTCTTAATATCTTCTGCTTCTGTTAGGTCCATACCATTTCTGTCCTTTATCGAGCCCATCTTTGCATGAAATGTTCCCTTGGTATCTCTAATTTTCTTGAAGAGATCTCTAGTCTTTCCCATTCTGTTGTTTTCCTCTATTTCTTTGCATTGATTGTTGAAGAAGGCTTTCTTATCTCTTCTTGCTATTCTTTGACCTATAGTTAATGTTAGTCACTCAGTTGTATCCCAGTCTTTGTGACCCCTTATATTGTAACCTTCCAGGCTCCTCTGTCCATGGAATTTTCTAGGCAAGAATACCGGAGTGGGTTGCCATTACCTTCTCCAAGGGGATCTTTCCAACTCAGGGATTGAACCTGGGTCTCCAGCATTGCAGGCTGATTCTTTACCATCTGAGCCACCAGGGAAGCCCAAGATGACCTATTGGGATACAAGGAGAACAGGATTTCTATTCAAAAATTTCCCTTTAAAATTTCTGTTTTTGTACACCATTACAAAACGTGCAACATGTCAGTACATTAATTAAATATATCCATGTAGCATGTTCTATTTTTTTTTTGTGGATGGTATGGACATTCAAAAATGTAAAGACTATTGTCCTAGTAGGTAAAGTCCAAATTCCCTTCCCATGGCATTCAAGAAGTCCTGGCATGATTGGGCTACACATGAAGTATCAGTGCAGATGGTTCTTAGAACCTCACCAGGGAGCTGCTGCAGAAGCACTCTCACAATCTCAGGGTGCAGCAGCCACAAGGTGGTCCCCAAGAGTACCCTAGGGAGCTACTGTGAACCTCTCATTCTCTCATGAGTCCTGCTGCAGCTGCCAGTACAGAACACAGCTTCTTTTCCCTTTTCACCTTCCAAATCTCCTGCAACTTTTCTCTGATAGGCAGCTCCTCATCCCAGTGTAGGGGATTCTGAGGGTAGACCGTGAAGGGGAAGGTGTGGTACTCCTGAGTGAACAGCATCATCCAGCTTAGGAGCCCATGATAGATTTTGAGCTTCTTCCCAGCTGGAAAATGTACCTTATTCATCTTTATCTTCTTAGTGGCTGGAAGTTCCTGGAAATTAGAGGTACCCAATAAATGTTCATTACATGATTGAATAAGTGAATGCAGAGAGGAGACTAGTTCCCTGAAACCAGATGATTTTGGTTTCTTCTAAAACATGCTTTGTTGTGGTTCAGTCACTAAATTGTGTCTGACTCTTTGCGACCCCATGGACTGCAGCATGCCAGGCTTCCCTGTCCTTCACTATCTCCCGGAGTTTGCTCAAACTCATGTCCACTGGGTCTGTGATGCTATCGGACCATCTCATCCTCTTCCACCCTCTTCTCCTTTTGCTTTCAATCTTCCCCAGCATCAGGGTCTTTTCCAGTGAGTTGTCTCTTCGCATCAGCTCCAAAGTATTGGAGCTTCAGCTTCAGCATCAGTCCTTCCAGTGAAGATTCAGGGTTGATTTCCTTTAGGCTTACTGGTGAGAGATCAATGGTCACTCTCCAGAAGAACCTTATATTTGAACCTTATATCTCTTCATGGTAGTGATAATTGGCAATTCAGAACGATATCTTTCCCATGCTGACCAGAACTGTCAAATTTACGAAATATAAAATCCTAAAATCCTAGGTAATGTCAACAGAAAAAATACATGCAACCTAAAAGTTCAGAGTTATGTATTATTCACTGGAAATTTTTAAGATTTCTAAACCCTAGATACAGCGTCTCAAGTAACTGGGAGAGAACTGCTCTGAGGAGGCAAGTTATATAAAAGTTTTGTAACAAAGGGGTGGTGGTATGAACATCAATAGATTATTGTTAATTAAAGGAAGTCAGCTATCCCAAGTTAAGGAATTTAGCACTTTCCTATATATAAGAAGATGCAAGAGTCTGGGGTCACTGAAATCATTCTTTTCATGGACTCAGTATCCTGTGTTTTCTGGGGTCAGTATCCTGTGTTTTCACATCCTGAGCTTCCTTTCTGCAGGGCTCACTGTAGGGAGTGGCTGCAGTCCTTACTGATGGTGCTAGACAGCAGGTATTCTTTTCCTGCCTGAGTTCCCTTAGGGGTCACCAGCTCAAATAGGAGGGCTGCAATCTCTGACTGTGACATCCTTGTTTACTGATACGGCAGGAAATATTCCATTTCTCAGCAGGAAGGAGGCTTTGCAGTTCAGTGCACTGAAGCTGGTAAGGGATGTTAGGTCACAGAGCCATCCTCCACCTTATTAAATACACTCTGATTTTCTCAAGTTCCTTCCAGTACCTGAAAGCCATGTGCTTGTTTAATAAAGTGCCACTAGGTGGCACTCTTGCCTCTTTGTGGTAGTAGGTCATTGCCTTTTCTAGGCAAGGGAATCGAGTGTAACAGAGAAATTACACAGGAATTGAGTGTTAAAACTTTTTAAAAGCAACAAAACTGTCCCTCACATGATAACTACAAAATTGACCATGTTGTTCAGTTGCCCAGTCGGGTCCGACTCTTTGCGACCCCATGGACTGCAACAGGCAAGGCCTCTCTGTCCCTCGTCATCCCCCAAAGTTTGACAAGTTCATGTCCGTTGCATCGGTGATGCCATCCAACCATCTCATCCTTTGACGTCCTCTTCCTCCTTCTGCCCTCAGTCTTTCCCAGCATCAGGGACTTTTCCAACGAGTCAGCTGTTCACATCAGATGACCAATATACTGGAGTTTCAACTTCAGTATTCGCTGAATACTCCTTCCTAAGAGTATTCAGGGTTGATTTCCCTTAAGATTGACTGATTTGATCTCCTTAGGGAGTCTTCTCCTGTACCATAGTTCAAAGGCATCAGTTCTTTGGTCTTCCACCTTCTTTATAGTTCTGCTCTCACAGCTGTAGGTGACCACTGGGAAGATGATAGCCTTGACTACCTGGGCCTTTGTCGGCAGAGTAATGTCTCTGCTCTTCAGCATGCTGTCTAGGTTTGTCATAGCTTTCCGGCCAAGAAGCAGACATCTTCTGATTTCATGGTTGCAGTCACCATCTGCAGTGATTTCAAAGCCCAAGAAGAGGAAATCTGTCTGTACTTCCACATTTTCCCATGAAGTAATGGGCCGGATGCCATGATCTTAGTTTTTTTTTTTTTAATTATTTAGTTTTAAGCCGGCTCTTTCACTCTCTTCCTTCACTCTCACCTAGAGGCTCTTTAGTTCCTCTGTGCTTTCTGCCTTTAGAGTGGTATTCTCCCACCTACCTTGATTCTAGCTTGCAACTCATCCAGCTTTCATAAAAATCAAAGAGCCTAACTAACATCCTTATCTGTAGTGTTTTCACCACTTCAGAATTAGGATGCAGCTGGCAATAGAATCTTGCTCCTTAAGTGTCCCTAGTTTCCCTGTCCCTCCTCCCATGCTGGATGGGATGATTCGGAAATTTACTGTCTTACTTCCAAAGTCTGTGGAGCAGCAGGGGTGGAAGGGGTGGGGAAACTTTTTTTTTTTTCCACAGCAGGTGTGTATACACTTGAATTGACTCTTTGCGACCCCAAATATCCAGTCCTTGGAATTCTCCAGGCCAGACTACTGGAGTGGGTAGCCTTTCCCTTCTCCAGGGCATCTTCCCAACCCAGGGATTGAACCCAGGTCTTCAGCATTGCAGGTGGATTCTTTACCAGCTAAGTCGCAAGATAAGCCCAAGAATATTGGAGTGGGTAGCCTATCCCTTCTCTGCCAGGAATCAAACTGAGGTCTCCTGCACTGCAGGCAGATTCTTTACCAATTGAGCTACCAGGGAATCCCTACTGAATTAATTCAAATTATGGCTAAGAAACAGCTGATCACAATAAATAGAAGCCAAGTTCCTACAGAATATGTGGACATCTTTCCTTTTCAAATCTAAAAATTTATTCCTAAGAAAGGCTTTCCCTGTGACTTTTTACACTTTTTTTTTTAAGCTTAAAAGAAACACATATTCATTGACTAAAACCAAGAAAAAAAGGAGAGGCAAAGAGAAAAAAGAAAAAAATTATGACACTCAGCCCCAATAACTAATAAACATTTTAGTGAATGTTTTCATAATCTTATTAATCATGCATTTATATATATTATTGACTTGGTCTACACTTAATACATACTCTATGTTCCAGGCACCATGCCAGGTTTTGAGTTTGCAAAAGAAAACCAGATAGAAAATCTCTCTCTACAAAGGAAATATAGCACCTCTGTTTCTCTGCCTTTATGCTTCCTTATAAATATATATGTCTCTATATTTTGTATATGCACACACTTATATGTTTCCAAAAAAGGTATTATACGTTTTTTGTATCCTAATTTTTCTACTTTACAATGTACCAAGATTATTTTCCATACTTTAAATGTTTTTCAAAGGCATTAGTTTTAGTTCATATTTTATTTTTAGCTATTCAATAGCTTTTAATCTAATTTTCCTTCTTTTGAGACTGTAAATTGTATTTACTTTGTTACTATAAAAATAATGATTCAAGAAGCAACTCTGTAGCCAAATCTTTACTCATAACCACAGTTGCATTCCTCATTTAAATTGCCAAAGGTTGGATTGATAAATTAAATGAACTGCAAGTTTTTCAAGTTTTCATAGCTATCACAAATTTCCTCCATAAGGACTACATCAATTTTGGTCTCTATTTGCTCATGCCTTTGAATCCTCCAATACTGTTTTCATTTAAATAAAGTTTTCAACATTATAATAATAATACTTTAAAATGATACTTTTTGTTTTAATTTATATGGCTTATGCTAACTAGATTATTAACAAGCTGAATATGTTTTTTTTATATTGTTAACCGTTTTTTACGTTTGAGTTTGCTTGCTGATTTTTCCTGTTCAGTTTTCCATTGGGCATTAGTTTTTTCTTTTTGATAAGTAGGGATTCTTCATGTTGTTCTGTCACTAAGTCATGTCGGACTCTTTGTGGCTCCTCTGTCCTCCACTATCCCCTGGAGTTTGCTCAAATTCATGTCCGTTGAATCCATGATTCTACCTAACCATCTTATCCTGTGCCGTCCCCTTCTTCTTTTGCCTTCAGTCTTTCACAACATCAGAGTCTTTTCCAATCAGTCAGCTCTTCACATCAGGTAGCCAAAGTATTGGAGCTTCAGCTTCAGCATCAGTCCTTCCAATGAATATTCAGAGTTGATTTCCTTTGGGATGGACTGGTTTGATCTCCATGCAGTCCAAGGGACTCTCAAGAATCTTCTTCAGCACCACGATTTGAAAGCATCAGTTCTTCGGCACTCAGCCCTCTTTATGGTCCGACTCGGACATCCCTGCATGACTACTGGAAAAACCATAGCTTTGACTAATATGGACCTTTGTTGGCAAAGTGATGTCTCTGCTTTTTTAATACACTGTTTGTCATAGCTTTCCTTCCAAAGAGCAAGGGTGTTTTAATTTTATGGCTGCAGTCACTGTCTGCAGTAGTTTTGGGGCCCAAGAAAATAAAGTCTTCCACTGCTTTCACTTTTTCCCCTTCTATTTTCCATGAAGTGATGTGACTAGATGCCATGATCATAGTTTTTTTTAAGGATGAGTTTCAAGCCAGCTTTTTCACTCTCCTCTTTCACCTTCATCAAGAGGCTCTTTAGTTCTTCACTTTCTGCTGTTAGAGTGATATCATCTGCATATCTGGAATTGTTGATATTTCCCCCAGCAGTCTTGATTCCAGCTTGTGATTCATCCAGCCTGGCATTTTGCATGATGCACTCTGCATATACTGGAGGAGGGCATGACAACCCACTAGCTTGGTTCATAGTAATGCTACCTAAGGCCTGCTTGACTTCACACTCCAGGTGACCACACCATTGTGGTTATCCAGGGTATCGAGACCTTTCTTATATAGTTCTTCTGTGTATTCTTGTCAAGTCTTGTTAATCTCTTCTGCTTCTGTTAGAAACTGCTTCTTACAGTTTCTGTCCTTTATTGTGCCCCTCCTCACATGAAATGTTCCCTTGATATCTCTAATTTTATTGAAGAGATCTCTAGTCTTTCCCATTCTACTGTCTTCCTCTATTTCTTTGCATTTTTCATTTAAAAAGGCCTTCTCATCTCTCCTTACTATTATCTGGAGCTCTGCATTCAGTTGGGTATATCTTTCCTTTTATTCCTTGCCTTTCTCTTCTCTTCTTTTATCAGCTATTTGTAAAGCTTCCTCAGATAACCACTTTGCCTTCTTGCATTTCTTTTTCTTTGGGATGATTTTTGTCACTGCCTTTTGTACAATGTCATGGACCTCTGTTCATAGTTATTCAGGCACTCTGTCTACCAGATCAAATCCCTTGACTGTATTCGTCACTTCCACTGTCTAATCATAAGGGATTTGATTCAGGTCATACCTGAATGACCTAGTGGTTTTCCCTGCTTTCTGCAATTCAAGCCTGAATTTTGCAATACGGAGCTCATGGTCTGAGCCATAGTCAGTTCTAGATCTTGTTTTTGCTGACAATATAGAGATGTTCCATTTTCGGCTGCAAAAAACATCATCAATCTGATTTCAGTGTTGACCATCTGGTAATGTCCATGTTTAGGGTCATCTCTTGGGTTGTTGGAAAGGGTATTTACCATGACCAGCATGTTATTTTAACAAAACTCTCTTAGCCTTTGCCCTGCTTCATATTGTACTCCGAGGTCAAACTTTCCAGTTATTCTGGGTATCTCTAGAATTTCTGTTTTTGTATTCCAATTCCCTATGATGAAAAGGACACCTTTTTTTTTTTGGTGTGAGTTATAGAAGGTGTTGTAGGTCTTCAGAGAACCAGTCAACTTCAGCTTCTTTAGCATCAGTGGTTGAGGTATCAGTTTAGTTCAGTTCAGTTCAGTCGTTCAGTTGTGTCCGACTCTTTGCGACCCCATGAATTGCAGCACTCCAGGCCTCCCTGTCCATCACCAACTCCCGGAGTTCACCCAGACTCACGTCCATCAAGTCAGTGATGCCATCCAGCCATCTCATCCTCTGTCGTCCCCTTCTTATCCTGCCCCCAATTCCTCCCAGCATCAGAGTCTTTTCCAATGAGTCAACTCTTTGCATGAGGTGGCCAAAGTACTGGAGTTTCAGCTTTAGCATCATTCCTTCCAAAGAAATCCCAGGGCTGATCTCCTTCAGAATGGACTGTTTGGATCTCCTTGTACTCCAAGGGACTCTCAAGAGTCTTCTCCAACACCACAGTTCAAAAGCATCAATTCTTCAGCATTCAGCTTTCTTCACAGTCCAACTCTCACATCCATACATGACCCCTGGAAAAACCATAGCCTTGACTAGACGGACCTTTGTTGGCAAAGTAATGTCTCTGCTTTTCACTATGCTATCCAGGTTGGTCATAACTTTTCTTCCAAGGAGTAAGCATCTTTTAATTTCATGGCTGCAGCCACCATCTGAAGTGATTTTGGAGCCCCCCAAAATAAAGTGTGACACTGTTTCCACTGTTTCTCCATATATTTCCCATGAAGTGATGGGACCAGACGCCATGATCTTCATTTTCTGAATGTTGAGCTTTAAGCCAACTTTTTCACTCTCCTCTTTCACCTTCATCAAGAGGCTTTTTAGTTCTTCTTCACTTTCTGCCATAATGGTGGTGTCATCTGCATATCTGAGGTTATTGATATTTCTCCCGGCAATCTTGATTCCAGCTTGTGCTTCTTCCAGCCCAGCGTTTCTCATGATATACTCTGCATAGAAGTTAAATAAGCAGGGTGACAATATACAGCCTTGACGTACTCTCCTATTTGGAACCAGTCTGTTGTTCCATGTCCAGTTCTAACTGTTGCTTCCTGACCTGCATATAGGTTTCTCAAGAGGCAGGTCAGGTGGTCTGGTATTCCCATCTTTTTCAGAATTTTCCACAGTTTATTGTGATCCACACAGTCAAAGGCTTTGGCATAGTCAATAAATAAGAAGTAGATGCTTTTCTGGAACTCTCTTGTTTTTTCGATGATCCAGCAGATGTTGGCAATTTGATCTCTGGTTCCTCTGCCTTTTCTAAAACCAGCTTGAACATCTGGAAGTTCACAGTTCACGTATTGCTGAAGCCTGGCTTGGAGAATTTTGAGCATTACTTTACTAGAGTGTGAGATGAGTGCAATTGTGTGGTAGTTTGAGCATTCTTTGGCATTGCCTTTCTTTAGGATTGGAATGAAAACTGACCTTTTCCAGTCCTATGACCACTGCTGAGTTTTCCAAATTTGCTGGCATATTGAGCGCAGCACTTTCACAGCATCACCTTTCAGGATTTGAAATAGCTCAACTGGAATTCCATCACCTCCACTAGCTTTGTTCATAGTGATGCTTCCTAAGGCCCACTTGACTTCACATTCCAGGATGTCTGGCTCTAGGTGAGTGATCACATCATTGTGATTATCTTGGTCTTGAAGATCTTTTTTTGTACAGTTCTGTGTATTCTTGCCACCCCATGCCTGAGGCCAGGGACAGCAGCCGGAAGGAGCAACCCCATGTCCAAGGAGCGGTGGCTGCGTGGGCGCAGGAGGGCCTAGAGGAGCTATCCCACATTGAAGGTCAGGAAGGGCGGCGGTGAGGAGATACCCCTCATCCAAGGTAAGGAGCAACAGCTGCGCTTCGCTGGAGCAGCTGTGAAGAGATACCCCATGGCCAAGGTAAGAGAAACCTAAGTAAGACGGTAGGTGTTGCAAGAGGGCATCAGAGGGCAGACACACTGAAACCATAATCACAGAAAACTAGTCAATCTAATCACACCGACCACAGCCTTGTCTAACTCAATGAAACTAAGCCATGCTCGTGGGGCCACCCAAGATGGGTGGGTCATGGTGGAGATGTCTGACAGAATGTGGTCCACTGGAGAAGGGAATGACAAACCACTTCAGTATTCTTGCCTTGAGAACCCCACGAACAGTATGAAAAGGCAAAATGATAGGATACTGAAAGAGTAACTCCCCAGGTCAGTAGATGCTCAATATGCTACTGGAGATCAGTGGAGAAATAACTCCAGAAAGAATGAAGGGATGGAGCCAAAGCAAAAAGAATATCCAGCTGTGGATGTGATTGGTGATAGAAGCAAGGTCCAATGCTATAAAGAGCAATATTGCATAGGAACCTGGAATGTCAGGTCCATGAATCAAGGCAAATTGGAAGTAGTCAAATAGGAGATGGCAAGAGTGAACATCGACATTCTAGGAATCAGTGAACTAAAATGAACTGGAATGGGTGAATTTAACTCAGATGACCATT
>NW_011494706.1:1856213-1868915 GCF_000754665.1 Bison bison bison
ACAAGAGAAGACGCTACTCATGGACATCACCAGATGGTCAACACCGAAATCAGATTGATTATATTCTTTGCAGCCAAAGATGGAGAAGCTCTATACAGTCAACAAAAACAAGACCAGGAGCTGACTGTGGCTTAGATCATGAACTCCTTATTGCCAAATTCAGACTTAAATTGAAGAAAGTAGGGAAAACCACTAGACCATTCAGGTATGACCTAAATCAAATCCCTTATGATTATACAGTGGAAGTGAGAAATAGATTTAAGGGCCTAGATCTGATAGAGTGCCTGATGAACTATGGAATGAGGTTCATGACACTGTACAGGAGACAGGGATCAAGACCATCCCCATGGAAAAGAAATGCTAAAAAGCAAAATGGCTGTCTGGGGATGCCTTACAAATATCTGTGAAAAGAAGAGAAGTGAAAAGCAAAGGAGAAAAGGAAAGATACAAGCATCTGAATGCAGAGTTCCAAAGAATAGCAAGAAGAGATAAGAAAGCCTTCCTCAGTGATTAATGAAAAGAAATAGAGGAAAACAACAGAATGGGAAAGTCTAGAGATCTCTTCAAGAAAATTAGAGATACCAAGGGATCATTTCATGCAAAGATGGGCTTGATAAAGGACAGAAATGGTATGGACCTAACAGAAGCAGAAGATATTAAGAAGAGGTTGAGGTATAGACAAAGGATTACTGTGATGTGGAATGGTTTGCCTTGGAAACAGACGGAGATTGTTCTGTTGTTTTTGAAGTTGCATCCAAGTACTGCATTTTGGACTCTTTTGTTGACTATGAGGTCTATGCCATTTCTTCTAAGGGGTCCTTGCTCACAGTAGTAGATATAATGGTCACTGGAATTAAATTTGCCCACTCCTGTCCATTTTAGTTCACTGATTCCTAAGATGTTGAAGTTTACTCTTGCCATCTCCTGATTGACCACATCCAATTTACCTTGATTCATGGACCTAACATTCCAAGTTCCTATGCAATATTCTTTACAGCATCGGACTTCATTTTCACCACCAGACACATCCAAAACTGATTGCTGTTTCCGCTTTTGCCCAGCTGCTTCATTCTTTCTGGAGCTATTAGTAATTGCCCTCTGCTCTTTCCCAGTAGCATACCTTCCAACATGGGGGTCATCTTCCAGTTTCATATATTTTTGCCGTTTTATACGGTTAATGAAGTTCTCCAGGCAAGAATACTGGAGCGAGTTGCCATTTCCTTTTCCAGTGGACCACGTTTTGTCAGAACTCTTCACAGTGACCCATCTGTCTTGGGTGGCCCCGCACGGCATGGCTCATAGCTTCATTGAGTTATGCAAGCCCCTTCTCCATGACAAGGCTTTCATTCACGACGGGGGATCTTTATGTATTACAGTTATTATGCCTTGCATATGCTTCTGGATTGTCATTTGTTTTCTTCTTCTTTTTAGGTCATATAAAATTTAACATTTTAAGATTCCTAACTTTAGACCCTCTCTTAGGCATTATTTAACAAAAGGTAGAAGCAGAGATGAGTATTCTTAGGTTCCTGTACAAATTATCCTCCAGATTTAACTTTCCTTTTTATCTTTGGTTTAAAATTTCTCTAAAGAATCATTGACCATACAACAAGGAAAGTACTTACGAAGTCCATCAACTGTAGTGAGAAACATTTCCAAAATGTTCTTTATTGGGAAAGAGGGCAAGGTTGTTGTTGCCCTAGGGCCCATTTTGAAATATGTGGGAACATTTTGATTCTCATATGACGGGAACATTCTACTGACACTCAGTGGATGGGGCCCAGAAGTACTAAACATCCTGCAATGCACAGCATAACGAAGACTTGTTCTTCCTGAATGCCAATAGCAGCTGCCATTGAGAATCACAGAGTTAGACTATCACCCAACTGTCTTAAACAAAAATACTGATTAAAATACTTCATAAAAATACTTGAAGAAAACACTATACAAAAACATGTTTTCAGTTGATGTATTTTCTCCACACTGTGTTTATATATGCAAGCTTAATGAATTGGAGCACATCAATTTCAGGCTCTAATAATAAGTAACACAGGTTTGTGTTGAGTATGGGCATGCAGATATTCTGCATAAGACTGCTTATCATTTGGGCTTATCAAGGAAGTTATACTGCTGATTTGCTCAGAAAGAGTTGCAGAGGAAGCTGAGACAAATGAACTGAATTTATCAACTGAGAGTAGTGATGCTGCAAAAGAATGCTATTAGAGGACACGTCTATTCCCCTTCATATCTCATCTTGTCTCTCATTCTATGTTTGCCAGTAAGGACTGTGACCTCAGAGTGGCCAGTGCAATTGCTTTTTGCTCAAGGTTAGTCTTCTGTTTCCTCTGGGTGCTGTTTGTTCCAATGCAAAAGTGGAGGGCAGTAAATAACCAAGTCTGTTTTTATCTGTAAGTGTATTATTCCCTGGAAATATAATTATTTTGTTCATTTAAAATTGCTTTTGATCAAACAGGTTGGTATAAACCAGATTTTTTTGGTTGCCTGCAGATGGCAGTGATTATTAACTTGTCATTCTAAATAAAAGGTGTTGGTTTTACTTAGCAGTTCTAAAGTGCTATATTAATGGCAGTTTATTGTGTTCTAATAAAAATTAGTAAGATTTACATGCTGCCTTTGAAGAAGAGAGTTGATTTATATATTTAACGTGATGTCATTTAAAATATTAGGTGACTAGACATGAAACACAAAAGACATTAAATTAACATACTTCACTGGATTATGCAAAACATTGAACAGTGACAAAAGCGTTTCAGAGCAGGATTTGATTATTGTGGCCAAATCCAGTAATGTATCTTGGAAAATTTGATTCCAAAGATATGCAAAACATGATAAACTTTGCACTCTGTTTTATCTCCAGAACAAGATATAGCAGTAACAGTTGATTGTACCTTGATGATATTGGCAAGTCACATTCTGAAATGCAGACAGCAGTGCTGTCCAAATAGAAGGAATTACCAAAAGGCAACGGAAAAAAATCTGAACATATAATCTTCCTCTTACATAATCTTTTGGATAATATATGCAATTCTAAGGTCATGAGGAGGACACAATGGAGCTGTGGAAGTCTGAAAAAGAGTCGACTAAAATGGTCAAGGGAAATGAGTAGGAATCATGTGCAGGTCAGCTCAAAAGGCAGATCTTCATCAAAATGATAAAGGAGGAGTGGGAACGTGACCAGAATTATTTTTTCATGGTCAGTGACTATAAGTTGACTTTTGAAAGTATAATATAGGGAATTTAAACAGAAGGGCTGGTTTCAGTTATGTACAGTCATGGAATATGCATATAAGATGAAATCATAGTTTCCATCTTCATATGGGCAGAAAGAAAACGAGGAAAAAAGGGATAGAACTGAAGAGATGGGATATAGATCTACTAAAGAATGAATCATAATAGACCACAAATTTCCCAAAGTTTTGCTTTAATATTAATACATAAACTTGGAAATCCTGTGTCTTCATTTTCAGTCTGTTCAAAATACTTTTGAATTTTGCTTTCGATTTCTTCTTTGACCATGGGTTTTTTAGATGGGTGTTATTTAGCTTTCAAATATTTAGTAGTTTCCAGATTTCTTTCTGTTGTTGACTTCCTAATTTAATTCCATTGTGGTCAGAAAACACACTTTTGTTTTTCGAGAGTAATACTTCTTATGGTTTGAATTTTTTTAAACATATTGAGGGTGTGTTTGTTTTGGTGGATGACTGTACAGAATGGAATTCTTTTTCTTTTTTTAATGTAGGTTTTATTATTCTTATTTTAAAATTGTAACTGTGCTAGGTCTTCACTAGGGCACGTGGGCTTTCTCCAGTTGTGGTGCAAGGGTTTCTTGCTGCGGTGCTGGGCTCTCAAGTGCACAGGCTCAGTAGTTCGGCTCACAGATTCTTTAGTTGCAGCGTGCGCACACTTGCCCAGTAGCAATGTGGAATCTTAGTTTCCTGACCAGGGACTAATAGGTGTCCAGGAACTAATACAGGATTAGATCTGTCCTCTGCGTTGAAAGGCAGACTCCCAACCACTGGACCACCAGGGAAGTCCCAGAATGTGGTTCTTTGACCTTGGATAGTTACTCAGTATGTTGTCAAGTTAAGTACAACTAGTTGCTAGCTGTTGTAACAAACAAACACTCAGATTTCTGTGGCTTAACAAAATAAATGTTTTGATCTTTTTCACAGTACAAAGAGTGTTTGATGGGCAGCTTTTCCTGTGATGATTCAAGTACCTAGACTGTTTTATTTGGTGGTTCTGTCATCCTCCAAGGTATTCTCAAATTTCTATACCAACCTCGAATAGCCAAAGCAATCTTGAGAAAGAAGAATGGAACTGGAGGAATCAACCTACCTGACTTCAGGCTCTACTACAAAGCCACAGTTATCAAGACAGTATGGTACTGGCACAAAGACAGAAATATAGATCAATGGAACAAAATAGAAAGCCCAGAGATAAATCCACGCACATATGGACACCTCATCTTTGACAAAGGAGGCAAGAATATGCAATGGATTAAAGACAATCTCTTTAACAAGTGGTGCTGGGAAAACTGGTCAACCACTTGTAAAAGAATGAAACTAGAACACTTTCTAACACCATACACAAAAATAAACTCAAAATGGATTAAAGATCTAAACATAAGACCAGAAACTATAAAACCCCTAGAGGAGAACATAGGCTTTAAAACACTCTCTGACATACATCACAGCAGGATCCTCTATGACCCACCTCCCAGAATATCGGAAATAAAAGCAAAAATAAACAAATGGGACCTAATTAACCTTAAAAGCTTCTGCACATCAAAGGAAACTATTAGCAAGGTGAAAAGACAGCCTTCAGAATGGGAGAAAATAATAGCAAATGAAGCAACCGACAAACAACTAATCTCAAAAATATACAAGCAACTCCTACAGCTCAACTCCAGAAACATAAATGACCCAGTCAAAAAATGGGCCAAAGAACTAAATAGACATTTCTCCAAAGAAGACATACAGATGGCTAACAAACACATGAAAAGGTGCTCAACATCACTCATTATCAGAGAAATGCAAATCAAGACCACTATGAGGTACCATTTCACACCAGTCAGAATGGCTGCGATCCCAAAGTCTACAAATAATAAATGTTGGAAAGGGTGTGGAGAAAAGTGAACCCTCTTACACTGTTGGTGGGAATGCAAACTAGTACAGCCACTATGGAGAACAGTGTGGAGATTCCTTAAAAAACTGGAAATAGAACTGCCTTATGATCCAGCAATCCCACTGCTGGGCATACACACTGAGGAAACCAGAAGGGAAAGAGACACGTGTACCCCAATGTTCATTGCAGCACTGTTTATAATAGCCAGGACATGGAAGCAACCTAGATGTCCATCAGCAGATGAATGGATAAGAAAGCTGTGGTACATATACACAATAGAGTATTACTCAGCCATTAAAAAGAAAACATTTGAATCAGTTCTAATGAGGTGGATGAAACTGGAGCCTATTATATATACAGAGTGAAGTAAGCCAGAAGGAAAAACACCAATACCGTATACTAAGGCATATATATGGAATTTAGAAAGATGCTAACAGTAACCCTGTGTATGAGACAGCAAAAGAGACACTGATGTATGGAACAGTCTTATGGACTCTGTGGGAGAGGGAGAGGGTGGGAAGATTTGGGAGAATGGCATTGAAACATGTAAAATATCATGTATGAAACGAGATGCCAGTCCAGGTTCAATGCACGATACTGGATGCTTGGGGCTAGTGCACTGGGACGACCTAGAGGGATGGTATGGGGAGGGAGGAGGGAGGAGGGTTCAGGATGGGGAGCACATGTATACCTGTGATGGATTCATTTTGATATTTGGCAAAACTAATACAATTATGTAAAGTTTAAAAATAAAATAAAATTAAAAAAAAAAGTCTTAAAAAAAAAAAAGTTCCGCTTTCAGCTGCTGCTGCTGCTGCTAAGTCGCTTCAGTCGTGTTCGACTCTGTGCGACCCCACAGACGGCAGCTCACCAGGCTCCTTCATCCCTGAGATTCTCCAGGCAAGAACACTGGAGTGGGTTGCCATTTCCTTCTCCAGTGCATGAAAGTGAAAAGTGAAAGTGAAGTTGCTCAGTCGTGTCCGACTCTTCGCGACCCCGTGGGCTGCCGCCTACCAGGCTCCTCCGTCCATGGGAGTTTCCAGGCAAGAGTACTGGAGTGGGGTGCCATTGCCTTCTCCTCTGCTTTCAGCTACTTAGTAAGTAAAGAGAAAGAATATGGAAGATTCTATGAGAAGTTCAAGAAGTCAAGCCTGTAAGTGCTTTAAATTATTTCTACTCACTTTCCATCATCTGGAACTCTGTCACATGACCCAACCTAATAGTAAGGAGGGCAAGAAATACTGGTTAGAGATGTTCTCAAGAAGAGGAGAAAAAACATGGATATTGAACAGTGCCAGAATTCTCCACTGCAATACATTTAGAATTATCCGGAACTAGGTCACCTTAGATGAAGGCATACATCTCTCAGTTTCCTAAGCTTTCTGAAGTTGTTTACTCCTTTCATCTCTAAATAAAACATCTCAGTATTTCTTCCTGTGTAATTGCAGAAAATTGCAATGAAGTCCCTATAGGATTCCTGCTTGTCACCTATCATCCAACAGCTTTTTTCCTGACTTGATGGTTCATTTCTGCTGGTACAGGTTGTTCCAGTTCATGATAAATATGAACACAGCTTTCTTTCTTCATTCTTTAAGATCACACCAATAGAGAGCTAGTATTTGTGATTATTAGCAAAGCATTACAAAGACTTAGGTGGAGAATCAAGAGGGAAATCCCAACATGTAAAAGAAAGTTACTTGACATTGCTGCTTGAAAGCTCCAGTAACCAAACCCTACCAAAGAAGCTGCTCCTTGGTTATTTCTCTCTGGATCCTAGGATCTAGCCTAATGGCATCATATGAAGGGCATAAAACTGTCTCCCAGTTTCTTCTTTTGCTCCTCCCCAAACCAACCAACCAGCCAACCATTTTTCAGTTGCCAGAAGAATCAACAAAATGATCATTTTAAGAAAATCAAACCTATTTGCCAGTCAATCAAATGATGAAACAATAGGAAATAGACAATCTGTCAAAAGGAAATGTCTTCCCCCCCCCCCACCATATTAGATACCAAAAAATTCCATTTTTTGGAATGACTCATTTCCTACACAAAGTCATTGGTTCTCACCTTGCCCATCTAAAAGTCTTTAAACAATTTCCCCAAATAACAATTTTCTCCCTAAAGTGCCCTCCTGCTTCCTAGAAAACTACCTTTTTTGGTCTTTGCAATGGTTTTTTATTCTCTCTGGAATTTTTCCTCCTCCCATCAGTGTATATTCTAATTAATGCTTTCATAATTTCAAGAAATTGTTTAAAAAGTATAAAGAAAACTTAACTTTCAAGGATATTTAGGAAAACAGCAGATGTTTTCAAATGTACATTAGAATTACCTGAAGAGAATCTAAAACTTGTTCTTCAGACCATACTCCAGACCAGTTAGCATGAAATGAGGAGGTAGGAGCTATAAATCAATATGCTTTTTAAAAATGTTCTTCAAGTCATTCCACTGTACAGCAAGATTAAAAACTACTAGGTTAAGGAGGGCTCCATTCTCCATTTTAAGGAGTTAACTTTTACATGATGGTCAAATTGCAACAAGATATATGTGTTTACAAAATTAGAGAGCTAGGTGTACATTTAGAGCCATTTCTTTTGGGAAATAGCCTACGGTTGGCTTGGATGATCACTGATTGAAGATACTGACACGCTGAAATATGATGCACCGGCTTCCAAATGAAATGAGATTGCTATTTTCTCTGAAGGCGATAGCACCAACTATGGTAATCACTTGACTGTCAAATTTGTATATTCCAAACCTCTCATTACCAGTTGAATTTTATCCATGGGTAATTAAAACACTTCACGATGACTATAATTTAAAGCAAAATAAATTTTATTAAATTTCTTATGGCTCAGATTATTAGACAGCTGGTAAAGCTTTCATAGTCAGTGATATGAAATAAATGCAAGAATGATTCAATAGCCTTAAAGAGATAGTAAGGACTTCCCTAGTGGCTCAGATGGTAAAGAATCTGCCAGCAATGCAGATCTGGGTTTGATCCCTGGGTCTGGAAGATCTCCTAGAGGAGGGAATGGCAACCCACTCCAGTATTCTTGCCTGGAGAATTTCATGGACAGAGGAACCTGGCAGGCTACAGTTCATGGGGTTGCAAAGAGTCAGATACAACTAAGCAACTAACATTTTCACTTTTTCAAGAGATTTTAAACTCTCAGCCCACCCAGTGTCTAACCCTCTATTAATAAATTCACTTCAATATTAGTTTTCTGGGCCCAGAATTATCCTCTTAAAAGGGTGAAAATTGTCTGAACTTCTAGAATTCTACATTTTCCAAAATTCAATACATGTATATAAAGGAATTAGAGAATTGGACACATAGATATGATATGTACAGAGTTGTTCCTTCAAGGTGTCTGTCTTACTCTACTTTCAACTCTTGCTGATCAGAGACCGAGTGACTGCGTTCCCTCCACTGTGGCTCCCCTTCTTAATTTCACATCTGTATGGAGTATCATTACAATTTAGTTTTTCCAAATCAGAAACTTCCAGGCCATCTTTGATTTTTTAATTCTCCCTCACTGCTTAACTCCAGGGTCATCAAAATAATAATTTCTCACTTTGGAATATCTGTCAGATATTTTGCCTCCCCCGTGTTTTCACTGCTGCTTTTGAAGATCAGGCCTTTATTGCTGAACCTTCTGGTTGATGTCCCAGCTTTCAGCAATCTTTCTCAATTCACCTTTCTCTTTTATGAACTTTGCCTTCTTGGTCCACCATTTCAGCAAAGTCACCAACTCCTCAGCCTGCTTCTTAGGGCCTATGTAGGGAGGATATTCTCTGACTTTCCAACCTATTTCTTACTATTCCAATATCCACAGATGCTGATGGTGTAGATTTTCCATGTTGTTCAGTCGCTAAGTCATGTCCTACTCTATAGATTATACTCTGCAAGGCTCCTCTGTCCATGGTATTATTTCCTAGGCAAGAATACTAGAATAGGTTGCCATTTCCTTCTCCATGGGATGTGCCCATCCCAGAGATCAAACCTGTGTCTCCTACATTGGCAGGCAGATTCTTTACTGCTGAGCCACCAGGGAAGTCCAGATTTTCCATAGAAGAGTCATAAAAGAAAATTTTTTAAACGGGGGCATGGTCTTAAGAGATGATTATTAGTTATTTTGAAAATTGCCTCCAATGTAACACAATTCCCCAAAGATGCAGTCTAGTTAATTTACAGAAATCAACAGCAATTTACTTACTTCTCCCAGAACCATCTGCTCTGTGCCTTGTGTGTATCACTGCCACTTGCCTCAGCTATAAAGAAATGATAGTAACTCCTGATCCCCATTCACTCCGTATCACAATGAGCTGGCAAAGGAGACAGTAGCCAGATAGATTTGGAACTTATTAGTACAGGTTTATGTGTCAAAAATATGTTATTTTCGAAATTGAAATAGAGTATGCAAAGCTGACCCTTCAAAGATTGGCTCCTCCCACACTTACGAAGGTAGCCCCGAAGTTGCTAATCAGTGTGTTAGCTTCACCTCAGCTGTGTCTCCTCCCTGAAGGTGCCTTAGTCTTCAAAACCTGCCCCCGCCCCCAAGGGGCAGGCCACAGTGCTCAGACTCTCTGCCTTATAAATCACTCCTCCCAGCCCCTTGCATTCAAGGCAAGTGGAGAGTAAACCCAAGGAGAGCTAAACTTTGTTCCTAAGCCGGTAGCCTACAGCTTGGCTGAGTCAATTATGCTTACTCTTCAGTAATACCTACAGCAACACCCAGAGGACTGGCCAGGCCAGTTGATGGTAACTGAAGAATGCAAAAAATCAAATAAAAACAAAATCAAAAAGCCCTGGAAAAATTTAAGTGCAGTTTCATTGACATTTGCTCATTTTATTTCATTTATTTCCCCTTGCTCAGATGGTAAAGCATCTGCCTACAATGAGGGAGGCCTGGGTTCGATCCCTGGGTTGAGAATATCCCCTGGAGAAGGAAATGGCAACCCACTCCAGTACCCTTGCCTGGAAAATCTTATGGACAGAGAAGCCTGGTAGGCTACAGTCCATGGGGTCACAGAGTCGGACACGACTGAGTGACTTTACTTCCACTTTCCCTCTCTTAAGTTTCTAAAACAAGTCCATGACATCGTATTGTTTCACCATGTAGAATTAATTGAGACCAGTAGACTGAGGTGACTTTAAGGCTGTGGAGGTCTAAATAAGCAAACCAAAGTCTAAGTCTGTCAGAGCCTCAAGTTACAACATTGAAACTGAAGGACAACCAATCACAGGCAGCCAATGGGGCTTTAGGCTGTAGCCAAGCAATAATTTTCTTACTTTGCTTCCACCTTTTCTCTATAAAAGTCCCCCTGATGGCCTGTTTGTGGAGTGCTCCTAACAATTTTTGGTTCGGCTTTGCCTGATGCCCATCAATTTTTGCTCAAATAAAATCTCAAAATATAATATGCTTCCATTTAACAATCTTTAAATGTTTCATTTTGCATCATCATTATGGCATCACTGACTTGATGGACATGAGTTTGAGCAAGCTTAGGGAGTTAGTGATGGACAGGGAAGCCTGGCGTGCAGTCCATGGGGTCGCAAAGAGTTGTACAGGACTGAGTACTGAACTGATGCATCTTTACCATATGAAGTTTTGTTGACATTTTAACTGAATTAATAGTGTAAGGGAGGAAAAATAATTTTTCCCCTATACTTCTAAGTTCTTGCTTGAGATCTTTTGTAATAAAAGAAAAACAAATTATAAGCATGTTTCCCTTATGTATCAGTTCAGTTCAGTTCAGTCGCTCAGTCGTGTCTGACTCTTTGTGACCCCATGAATCACAGCACACCAGGCCTCCCTGTCCATCACCAACACCCGGAGTTCACTCAGACTCACGTCCATCGAGTCAGTGATGCCATCCAGCCATCTCATCCTCTGTTGTCCCCTTCTCCTCCTGCCCCCAATCCCTCCCAGCATCAGAGTCTTTTCCAATGAGTCAACTCTTCACCAAAGTGCTGGAGTTTCAGCTTTAGCATCAGTCCTTCCAAAGAAATCCCAGGGCTGATCTCCTTCAGAATGGACTGGTTGGATCTCCTTGCAGTCCAAGGGACTCTCAAGAGTCTTCTCCAACACCACAGTTCAAAAGCATCAATTCTTCGGCGCTCAGCCTTCTTCACAGTCCAACTCTCACATACGTACATGATCACTGGAAAAACCATAGCCTTGATTAGATGGACCTTTGTTGGCAAAGTAGTGTCTCTGCTTTTGAATATACTAAAACAAGACCAGGAGCTGACTGTGGCTCAGATCATGAACTCTTACTGCCAAATTCAGACTTAAATTGAAGAAAGTAGGGAAAACCACTAGACCATTCAGGTATGACCTAAATCAAATCCCTTATGATTATACAGTGGAAGTGAGAAATAGATTTAAGTGCCTAGATCTGATAGATAGAGTGCCTGATGAACTATGGACTGAGGTTCTTGACACTGTACAGGAGACAGGGATCAAGACCATCCCCATGGAAAAGAAATGCAAAAAAGCAAAATGGCTGTCTGGGGAGGCCTTACAAATAGCTGTGAAAAGAAGAGAAGCCAAAAGCAAAGGAGAAAAGGAAAGATATAGGCATCTGAATGCAGAGTTCCAAAGAATAGCAAGGAGAGATAAGAAAGCCTTCCTCAGTGATCAGTGCAAAGAAATAGAGGAAAACAACAGAATGGGAAAGACTAGAGATGTCTTCAAGAAAATTAGAGATACCAAGGGAACATTTCATGCAAAGATGGGCTCGATAAAGGACAGAAATGGTATGGACCTAACAGAAGCAGAAGATATTAAGAAGAGGTGGCAAGAATACACAGATGAATTGTACAAAAAAGATCTTCACGACCCAGATAATCACGGTGGTGTGATCACTCACCTAGAGCCGATCATCCTGGAATGTGAAGTTCAGTGAGCCTCAGGAAGCATCACTATGAACAAAGCCAGTGGAGGTGATGGAATTCCAGATGAGCTATTTCAAATCCTGAAAGATGATGCTGTGAAAGTGCTAACTCAATATGTCAGCAACGTTTTCACTCAGCAGTAGGCACAGGACTGGAAAAGGTCAGTTTTCATTCCAATCCCAAAGAAAGGCAATGCCAAAGAATGCTCAGACTACCTCACAATTGCACTCATCTCACACGCTTGTAAAGTAATGCTCAAAATTCTCCAAGCCTGGCTTCAGCACTACGTGAAACTGTGAACATCCTGATGTTCAAGCTGGTTTTAGAAAAGGAAAAGGAAGCAGACATCAAATTGCCAACATCCGCTGGATCGTGGAAAAAGCAAGAGAGTTCCAGAAAAACATCCATTTTTGCTTTATTGACTATGCCAAAGCCTTTGACTGTGTGGATCACAATAAACTGTGGAAAATTCTGAAAGAGATGGGAATACCAGACCACCTGACCTGCCTCTTGAGAAACCTTTATGCAGGTCAGGAAGCAACAGTTAGAACTGGACATGGAACAACAGACTGGTTCCAAATAGGAAAAGGAGTACGTCAAGGCTGTATATTGTCACCTTGCTTATTTAACTTATATGCAGACTTTATTTTTGG
>NW_011494706.1:1869188-1869633 GCF_000754665.1 Bison bison bison
GTTCCAAATAGGAAAAGGAGTACGTCAAGGCTGTATATTGTCACCTTGCTTATTTAACTTATATGCAGACTTTATTTTTGGGGGCTCCAAAATCACTACAGATGGTGACTGCAGCCATGAAATTAACAGATGCTTACTCCTTGGAAGGAAAGTAATGACCAACCTAGATAGCATATTCAAAAGCAGAGACATTGCCAACAAAGGTCCGTCAAGTCAAGGCTATGGTTTTTCCAGTGGTCACGTATGGATTCGAGAGTTGGACTGTGAAGAAGGCTGAGTGCCGAAGAATTGATGCTTTTGAACTGTGGTGTTGGAGAAGACTCTTGAGAGTCCCTTGGACTGCCAGGAGATCCAACCAGTCCATTCTGAAGGAGATCAGCCCTGGGATTTCTTTGGAAGGACTGAAGCTAAAGCTGAAACTCCAGTACTTGGGCCACCTCATGCG
>NW_011494706.1:1869844-1870444 GCF_000754665.1 Bison bison bison
GCATCCGGTCCCATCACTTCATGGGAAATAGATGGGGAAACAGTGGAAATGATGTCAGACTTTATTTTTTTGGGCTCCAAAATCACTATAGATGGTGATTGCAGCCATGAAATTAAAAGATGCTTACTCCTTGGAAGGTAAGTTATGGCCAACCCTTATGTATTCTGTTAACAAAAAAAAAAAAATGCAAGAGCTGCATATAAGGATAGAGTTTATTTGGAGCCTTAAGAATTATAATTTCCCCCTTAATCTCCTAATATAATAAACAATATATCCAGTATAAAATTAATAAATTGCAATAAATATTATTATTGTATATCATATCTACAATATTAATATAATATAATTTTATTTGTGATATTTATATCATATTTATATTATATAATCAATATATTAACATGATTGTAATAAAATATAATATTAATATAATAGAAATATCAATATACAAATTAACATTAATATTATAAATTAATATATATAAATTAATTATAAATAAAATTAATAATCAGATCAGATCAGTTGCTCAGTCATGTCTGACTCTTTGCAACCCCATGAATCGCAGCACACCAGGCCTCCCTGTCCATCACCAACTCCCGGAGT
>NW_011494706.1:1870544-1874016 GCF_000754665.1 Bison bison bison
TCCCAGCATCAGAGTCTTTTCCAATGAGTCAACTCTTCGCATGAGGTGGCCCAAGTACTGGAGTTTCAGCTTTAGCTTCAGTCCTTCCAAAGAAATCCCAGGGCTGATCTCCTTCAGAATGGACTGGTTGGATATCCTGGCAGTCCAAGGGACTCTCAAGAGTCTTCTCCAACACCACAGTTCAAAAGCATCAATTCTTCAGTGCTCAGCCTTCTTCACCGTCCCAACTCTCACATCCATACATGACCACAGGAAAAAACCATAGCCTTGACTAGATGAACCTTTGTTGGCAAAGTAATGTCTCTGCTTTTTAATATGCTGTCGAGGTTGGTCATAACTTTCCTTCCAAGGAGTAAGCGTCTTTTAATTTCATGGCTGAAGTCACCATCTGTAGTGATTTTGGAGCCCAGAAAAATAAAGTCTGACATCATTTCCACTGTTTCCCCATCTATTTCCCATGAAGTGATGGGACCGGATGCCATGATCTTCGTTTTCTGAATGTTGAGCTTTAAGCCAACTTTTTCACTCTCCACTTTCACTTTCATCAAGAGGCTTTTGAGTTCCTCTTCACTTTCTGCCATAAGGGTGGTGTCATCTGCATATCTGAGGTTATTGATATTTCTCCCAGCAATCTTGATTCCAGCTTGTGTTTCTTCCAGTCCAGCGTTTCTCACGATGTACTCTGCATATAACTTAAATAAACAGGGTGACAATATACAGCTTTGACGAACTCCTTTTCCTATTTGGAATCAGTCTGTTGTTCCATGTCCAGTTCTAACTGTTGTTTCCTGACCTGCATACAAATTTCTCAAGAGGCAGATGAGGTGGTCTGGTATTCCCATCTATTTCACAATTTTCCACAGTTCATTGTGATCCACACAGTCAAAGGCTTTGGCATAGTCAATAAAGCAGAAATAGATGTTTTTCTGGAACTCTCTTGCTTTTTCCATGATCCAGTGGATGTTGGCAATTTGATCTCTGGTTCCTCTGCCTTTTCTAAAACCAGCTTGAACATCAGGAAGTTCACGGTTCACATATTGCTGAAGCCTGGCTTGGAGAATTTTGAGCATTACTTTATAATTATATATAAATATGGCTTCCCTTGTGGCTCAGCTGATAAAGAATCTGCCTGCAATGCTTGAGACCTGGGTCTGATCCCCGGGTTGAGAAGTTTTCCTGGAAAAGAGAAAGGCTACCCACTCTATTATTCTGGCCTGGAGAATTCCATGGACAGTCCATGGGTAGCAAAGAGTTGGACACAACTGAGTGACTTTCACTTTCATATATTAATGGATTTTTATATATATTATGTTTTATATTAAAATTTGGTCTCTATTTGTTCTCTGACATACAAACCCATTTAAATATATTTTATATTAATGGATTTTTCAATATTAATCTTTTCTCTATATCTTGAATAAACTTAACTTAGTCATATATATTTTTAAAAGATTGTTGTTGAATATTGTTTGTTAGTATCCTGTTTAAGATTTGGAGTGGTCCATGATATTCTGTGTATGTAATCTTCATCAGGCTTTGGTTTCAATGTTGTGCTCACTTCAATAAAAGAATCTAGGAGTTTTGTATTTTTGTTTTTCAAGTCTATGATTTAGAGCACTTTGAATAGATTGGCATTATCTATTCTTTAATTGTTGGAAGATTATCATATGTGATGGCTTATAGATCTAGTGCTTATATGGGAGCAGGATAATTAAACTATTTCACTATTTCTTCTAGCAAAGTGACATGGTTAAATATACTTTCAAAAAGCCTTTGCTGGTGTTACTTTTCATAAATTGTATTTCCCTGGAAAATTACACATTTCTTTGAGGTTTTCAATATATCTGTTCTCTATTTGGCATACAACTGTGAAGTAATCTCTAAGATTTTATATTTCCTCTGTTTTGGTTGTTGGTTCTGAGTTGCAGTTTCTTATTTTGGTTGTATGTTCTTAAAATTCTTGTTAAGGTTAGCTAATTGCCTATTTTTAACATCTTTTGAAGTAACATTTTTTCATTTTAAATTGTTCTTTTTACTAACATTAATTTATGCTTTTATTAATTTATTTCTTCTGATTTTTTGTGGCATGTACTTTCCTGTTCTTTTTCTAGTTTTGAGTTGGATGATTAATTTTTATTATTTTCATTTTATTGATATTTAATGTTATCAATTTCCCTGTGACCACTGTTTTACTTGTACCCCATAGATTCCAATATATATTTTCATCAATATTTTTGAAGAAATTCTGCAATCAGTTTGTACTTCTATTTTGACCAACAATTGTATAATAGTGAGTTTTTAAATTTCCAAGTAGAAGGATTATTCAAGTTTTCATTATGAATTTATGGTTTATTGCATTGTTAAAAGATATTTTTGATTATCTTTATTTGATGAGATGTTTTCTATGAACAGTTTTAAAGAGTGTCCCCTGTTCACTTGGAAAATAACATGATGTTATCTAAGTTTTTGTTTATTCTTGCTTCTCCTTCTTGTAGTTTCTGAATTTTGAAGGTTGTTGCTATGTTATTTGGGTACATAGATGTATTATGGCTTTTTGTAAATTGCGGCCTTCAGCATTAAAACTTGTCCTTCTTTGTCTTCCTCAATGCCTTTTGGATTGAAGTATTGCCACACATCTAGATCCCAGGTTTTGATTTGTATTCATAGTATACTCTTGCTCATCCTTTTATTTTCAGCCTTTGGAATTACTTTATATCTTGTATTCTGCAGTTATATTGACTTTTTTTTGGAATCACTCTGAACATTTAAAAACACCTTTTCTGATTATAAAAGTAAATGTGCTTTCTGTGAAACAAATGGTAGCTATAGAAAGTATAAAGAAGAAAAAAAAACTTCTAACCCTCCACTCCAAGGACAACTGCTATTAGCGTTGTACTTCATTTACCTGTTTTTCTCTTCTTTGTAAAACATTTCTGATACAGTATTTCTATTTTATATGTTGTCTATTTAAAAAGAGCATTATTCTTCAGGACATGAACTGCATCTTCCACTTGTTTTCAGAACCATCAATGGCAGTAAATTCATTTTTCTTGTGTGCCCACATACAAGTATTCAGAATGCCCATGCATGCATTTATGCTGAAGTACATACATTATTTTTTGAAAACTGATGTAGGGTTTCTTATTGCAAACTTAAGTCCTACAAATTCTGTGATTATGTGGACTATGTTGTCTGCTCTCTGGTTTGGCTAGCCTCTTCAATAGTGGGTCAAGATGAGCAGTGACAACCGTCCTCCAAAATGGGATTCTTTTGAGATGGAGGTGGCACTATTAATATTTAGCTCAGGATAAGAGGCATAAACCAAGAGATTCCAGGGAAAACTCAAATCTATAATCATCTTATAGATGAGCTCCATCCTGAGGATTCTTCCAGACATTCCTCCTGGTAGGCCACCTACATTCTGGTACAGTTGAGGATGATGGGGTTTTAGACCTTCTCTCTCCTTTTTTTT
>NW_011494706.1:1874116-1885293 GCF_000754665.1 Bison bison bison
TTTTTTTTGTTTGTTTGTTACATATATTCTTTCTTCTCAGCAGTCTGATTCTTGTCTAACTAATTGATGTTTTTATTGCAGTAGTCAAGAATTCTCTATTTGTTATGATTATTGATCTTTCCTTGATGTTCTTCAACTTCCAGTTTGGTTTTCATGGTGAATCCAAGGGTTTGAAGACATTCTTGTGATAATGACTGGTCTTTTTCTAGCTTTGTGTTTTCCCACTTCCTAGACTGTCTGCTCAATATATTACTTGTGCAAATGGCCTTTGTCATAATTTTGTCCTGTTTCTATACATTCTGTGTACAGTAGACACATTGAAGATGCTGGAGATATCTCTATTAAAAATTTCTTTTTTAAAGTTTTTATTGGAGTATAGTTGATTTACAGTGTGTTCAGGTGTACAGCAAAGTGAATCCGTTAAACATACACATACATTCACTCTTTTTTAAAAAAGATTTTTTCCCATTTTTTTCTGTATTCTTTTCAATACAGAGTATTGAACAGAGTTCTCTGTGCTGTAAGTAGGTTCTTATTAATTACCTATTTTATATATATTAGGGTATATACGTCAATCCCAATCTCCCAATTTATCCCTTGTCCCCTGGTAGCCATAAATTTGTTTTCTGAATCTGTGACTCTACTTCTATTTTATATCTATTAAATATTTCTTTAATCTGCAAAACATCTGTGAGCTCAAACTTGCTTGACATATTAATGTTCTTGGTTACTGCACATTCAACTTCATAGAGCTGAATGAGAGCATAAGTCTGATCATTTAAGTAGGTAATTACAGTTCGTGTCTACTTGGCGGAGTGATGGTATCAGTAGTTACAATAGCAAGAAACAACAAGAGCCCCAGTGAACAGCAAATTCGAGACATGGTCAGATTTTTCTCTAACCAAGATGGTTTTCTGAACAGTTGTGTCATAAGCAAGGCCTTCCCCGGTGGTGCTAGTGGTAAAGAACCCACCTGCCATTGCAAGAGATGTAAAAGCCGTGGGTTCAGTCCCTGAGTCGGAAAGATCCCCTGGAGGAGGGTATGGTAACCCACTCTAGTGTATTTGCCTGGAGAATTCCATGAAGAGAGGAGCCTGGCGGGCTGCAGTCTGTAAGGTCACAAAGAGCGGGACATCACTGAAGCGACTTAGCGCAGCACATCGCAGCACAGCACCATAAGCAATGGTGTCATCAGTGTTTATAGCCCAGTTGAAATTCTGACCACTGAACTTTCGAATCTTGAGGATGTGGGAGAACCAGCACCAGCATGTCATGGACCTGTGATGTGTCTGCACTGACTTCATGAAGGGCTTTCACCACATGGTCCAGCATGCCACGAAACATGCCATCATTCAGCTATCAAAATGAATATGAGTGAAGAAGATGTAGATGGAATTAATCTAAATCTTGTCCAAGATGCAGAAAACTTATGTTTCAATTGTTCACAAACATGAGAAGCATCAGTTACCCTTCTTGTTCTTACTAATCTTACGTTTCCCTTGAACTTAACATTGAAATGATTGACCCTTGGTTAATGAAGTTTTCTGCACACAAAAAGACGTCTCTAGTTCCTAGACATCAAGTATTTCTTCTTCAAAAGGAGGATTAATATATAATACAACACTGCTTCTTGTGTCAAATAAGATCAATAAATTTCATTTGACAGTAAGTATCCTGTTAAAGCTCTAAGCTGTGGCAATGGCACTTGGCTCATTGACAATACTGAGACAAGTGATATTTTCAGAAGTGTTTGTGCCCCAGCATTGGGAATCATGAAAGCTCTCCTGTGGTGGTCTGCCAACTAGCCAAAGTAATCCCCTGCAATTTTGTTCATCTTCAAACCAAATTTTTAACAGATGATCTCCTTATACTTCACCTAGATTTTTGGTTTGCTTGTCTTACTGGAGAATTGAATCATCAAACTTTAGCTCAATTGTACATTTGAAGCCAAAAATCATGGGGTAACTTGATTGTTATCTGTGGTCAATCATGTGTCTGTAAAAGTGAAATATCTTGGATGATCCTTTTTGCCTGAGCATTGGCAATGATCTCAGCCTTCTTATCCTGGGAGAGACCCTCTTGAATCTTTGGTATCTGTGACATGGGATAAGTGCCAATTTAATTTCATGTCTCTTCAACATGGTTTCTGGGGAAGATCGATTTGGCTCATTAGAGGAAGACAGACACAAGAACCACCACATTCAAAAATCTTATTATTTCAAAGTATAAAAATATAAAAGCCAGGCTTCCCTGAAGGCTCATTGGTAAAGAATCTGCCTGCCAGTGTAGGAGACACAGGTTTGATCCCTGTTCTGGGAAGATCACACATGCCATGGAGTAACTAAGCCCATATACCACAACTACTGAGCCTGTGCCCTAAAGCCTGGGACCTGCAACTCCTGAAACCAGGGGCCACAACTCCTGAAGCCCACATGCCCTGGAGCCCATGCTCTGCAACAGAAGCCGTTGCAATGAGAAGTCCGTGCACAGCAGCGAAAGAAAAGCCCCCGCAGCACCAAAGACCTAGTGCAGCTAAAAATAAATGAATACAATTAAAAGAAAACAAACTCAATGAACTCAATCTTATCAAAATAAACACTGCATCAAAAACATCTTGAAGAAGTGGAAAAGGCAATCACTGAATATATTTTCAGTGCATATTCCCAACAGAGGGTTAGTACTAGGATACACAAGAACTCCTTCAAATCAATAGGAAGAAGATTAAGTCAGTTGAAAGATGGGGAAAAAAACATATGGGATAATTTACAGAAGATCAGAAAAGTAAACCTGAGTAATCAATAAAATGTTAAAAGATGTTCCATTTCATTACAAATCAGAAAACATAAAAATCACAATCACTACTCCATCATGAAAAAAATGTGTGATGAAGAGTCCAAGTGCTAGCAAAGATGTGGATTGATGAAAATTCTTTGTATGCAGCTTGAGGAAGTTTGAATTGGTATGCCATTTTGGAGAACAAACTGGCAATATCTAGGAAAGTTAAAAGAAAATCCCCTGACCACGAATGCTGAGAGTGTATCCTGAAGATTTTCTTACCAGCGTATCCAGGGAGATGTATGCCAGTGTTCTTAATGGTCTTTTTCACTGAGCATTGTTCAGTTATTGTAATTTAGATCATACAGGTCATTACAAAACTTAAATTAGAATGATTTAGCTATATGAATAATTAATTAATATAATTTATATTAATATAAAATAAATGGACACTTGGCAAAAATACCCAATGGTTCTAATGCACTCATTCACTTCCTTTGCATTTATCATGTGCCTACCACATGCTACCTGGTAGATTAATGCTGTGGTAAATGAGATGAATGAGGGACTGTAGCTACTAGTTATTAACGGAAGTTGAAAAATTACTCGAATACTCTTATCCCTGCTCTTATGAATGTTACTGTCCAGAGGCAAGCTGTGACTCTGCAGGGGATGTGACACTTTCTAGACGAATGCACCTCTGTCTCCTGTTGTCTTTCTCTTGTGATCACAGATGGATAATACGCAGTAATCACTGGCTGATGGGGATCAGTGATAAAGTTTTTGCTTACCTATATCCTGGGCTTTCATCTGTTAAAAGGCATTAAAGACATCCATTTAGTCACTAGCAGGAAATGAATATCAGATACAAAATGGCTTGCGAAATTACAAGGCACAGACAGAAATAATTTCCTGAAGTTCCATCTTTCAGAGCGGTTCCATTCTTGGCTTCTAAGATGCAGAGGAAATAAGAATAAAACCTGATAAAGAAAGAAGGGAAAAACATTTCTTCAGTACTTTTAGTGCAGTATCTAATGCATTGCTCCTAAATCTTTTCAGAGGAAAATGATGTGTTTTTTAAAGATTTTTTTTTTTATAAATCAGAGAAGGATGTTGACAACATCTGTGTCCCATTTATCAAATGCAGTGTCCTATATATATTTCAAGATGACAAACTGATTTTTCTATTCAAGATATTCACCAAAGTCATGAACACTTCTTTCTTGGTTGGTAAATTGGATTTTAATCTCATAATCTTGATTTCAGGGCCTGCAGTGTTGATCTCATTGAACCTGTTTATGAGATGGAAATATTGCAGGCAATCTATGTCCTACTTCTATTTAGAGATGAATACTTTTGTGTGAATTTTGGGTGAAAATAACCTCAGATTATCGGCAACATGAAAAATGTTTCCGCTTCGATAAAATGATTCCTGCTTGTAGCATATGTGCCCCAACTGTGCACCTCTGGATAGATGTCTCTGGCTTTGTGCAACAGCAACGAGAAGAAAAGAGACTTTCTTTTTTTTTTGCTTCTAGTCTTACTAGAACACTTTTGGAGAATCTCTGCTGTCCACAGTTATTTCTTGTTTGCCCTGTTGCTGCAGAAGGGATCCATTCCTTGAGACTGCTGCTGCTGCTGCTGCTAAGTTGCTTCAGTCGTGTCCGACTCTGTGCGACCCCATAGACGGCAGCCCATCAGACTTTGCCATTTCTGGGATTCTCCAGGCAAAAACACTGGAGTGGGTTGCCATTGCCTTCTCCAATGCATGAAAGTGAAAAGTGAAAGTGAAGTCGCTCAGTAGTGTCCGACCCTTCGCGACCCCATGGACTGCAGCCTACCAGGCTCCGCCGTCCAGCTATTTTATTCTAATACACTTTGTGTTGTTACTACTCTACAGAAGCAGAGTGAAGTCACATAGAAAATTTAGTATTGGCATCAAGATTTGTGATGCCACACACACACAGATGTGGAAGGTTTATTGTTTATGTGATGTGGCTTTCTGGGCAGAGCAGGGCTTGAGAAGCAAAGGAAGGAGACTGTTGGGGTGTTTATTCAAGTTAGGGGCTGGGGCTGGGGTGAGGGTTCCCACATGCAGGAATGAGCTTGTGTAGTTTAATTTTTCAGTACAGCCAAAGGAAAAAGCACCCAGAGTTTCTTATCAGCCAGCCCAGATGTGGGGCACATGACTCTGTGCGACCCCATGGACTGTAGCCTTTCAGGCTCCTCTGTCCATGGGGTTTTCCAGGCAAGAATACTGGAGTGGGTTGCTGAGCCCTAATCCAGGGGATTTTCGTGACCCAGGGATCCGGTCCAGGTCTCCTGCTTCTCCTGCATCAGCAGGCGGGTTCTTTACCACTAGTACCACCTGGGAAGCCCGAAAAGTTGTCAGCAAACATTAAAAAAAAAATGAAGTCAATTCTCTTATACTATGCGTATCCTCTGCTTCTGTCACAGCAATGACCCCCACCCTCCTTTACATGAGAGAATAAGGAACAAATCTCTGTTTTTACAAAGACATCTACACTTAAAAATCCATTCCCACCTGATATACAAAGTGCATCAGATCATGAATTCTTTAGCTTGGACTCATTTTCTCAATTTATCTGTAACATTGGTTTTGTTTCGGCTGTGCTGGGTCTTCACTGCTGCTCAGGCTTTCCTCCTAGCTGTGGCAGGCGGGAGCTACCCTCTAGTTGCGGTGTGCAGGCTTCCTGTTGCGGTGGCTTCCCTTGTGGGGCACAGGTTCTAGGGTGGACGGGCTTCAGTAGCTGTGGCGCATGGGCTTAGTTGCTCCATGGCATGTAGGATCTCCCGGGATCAGGGCTAGGATTGGATCCGTGTCTCCTGCATTGGCAAGCAGACTTTTCACCACGGAGCCACCATGGACACTCCAACATCAGGTATTGTACTAAACTTTCTCTAAATTTAACACTTACTTATGTATCTTTTAATGTATTGCTTTTAAAATTTTATTGATTTTTATTATTATTTTGGCCGTGCTCTTGCCTGGAAAATCCCATGGACGGAGGAACCTGGTGGGCTGCAGTCCATGGGGTCGCTAAGAGTCAGACACGACTGAGCGACTTCACTTTCACTTTTCACTTTCATGCATTGGAGAAGGAAATGGCAACCCACTCCAGTGTTCTTGCCTGGAGAATCCCAGGGACGGCGGAGCCTGGTGGGCTGCTGTCTATGGGGTCGCACAGAGTTGGACACGACTGAAGTGACTCAGCAGCAGCAGCAGCAGCAGCAGCATGCAGCATATGGGATCTTAGTTCTCCATCCAGGGATTGAACCCACCCCCATGCATTGGGAGTGCAGAGCCTTAACCACTGGACTGTCAGGGAAGTCCCTACTTACATGTTTTTTGATGCTTAATTTTTTTTTTTAGCACTTAGTATGTTCAAGTACAGTTAAAAATATGTGTTTGTTAGCCCAAATCTGATCAAACAGTTTTAAAACAAGCTGTCAGATTTAGGTCAAACAGTGAATCTGGTCCTAATTAATACTTGGAATATCTGAGGAGATAGAAGATGACATGAACAGGAAGAAAGCAGAGAGAATACAAGGCACCATTATCTTCTGCAGGTTTGTAAGAGAACCCACAAAAGGGAAAATAGCATGGGCAGAGAACACCTTTTTTACCTCCTTCTGCCAGAGAGGGTGGAGGCTTTCTAGGCAAGATGGAGGACATCATCCAAGAAGAAAACTAGAGAGAGAAGTATCCCTGGAATTGGTAGGGCGGATCAAGCCCAGTGATGACTGTGGGTGGGAAGTCAGTGTGCAGCTCAGCAGGGACAGGAAGACGTGTCTGGAGTCATCATAGGCAAAGGCTCTGCCTGCCAGCTCTGGGAGAAGCTCTTCTTCCTGGGATGGTGTGGAGCAGCCCCAGCTCTGGCTGGGGTGGAGACTGGAGCTTTAGGACAAAGATGATGGGAAAACTGGCAAGGGTGTTTGTGAATTTCATGAGGCTGAGAAGATTATGATCTAAAATAGAAATATGAGGAGACAGGTGAAACAAAATGAAATGGTTACTTTGGAGTCATGTTTCATACCAGGGGATGGATAAAAAATGGTGAAGACGCTCAGTAATTCTTAGGAGAAAAACAGCAAAGTAAGTTGGGAACAAAATTCCAGATTATATTCATTAATATGTGCACACATTCAGTCATTATACATGACAGAATTGGTTGCATGCTAATTATGTACCAGTGTCTAGGTACAGGGAATAAAAAGATGGGAAAGATGAGGCTCTCCCTGAAGGGGCTGGTGGTCTAGTCCAGTGCTTGGAAGGATGGAGGGATAATGTCTTGACTAGAGGCAAGTTCCGGGGAAGTTAGGAGGCAGAGACTGAAACCAGACACATTCCAAGATTATGTCTACATAGGCTTTAGGAAGAAGGAATGTTACTTTTTGCTTTTTCTAATTGATAAGGTGCTATCTGTGGATACATTTTTCTAAAAGGAAAACTTCCTTTTAAAATAGATAGAGATATAACTTAAATCTGAGCTAGGGGCTTCCCTGCAACTCAAGACACAGGTAAAATTGGTGTAGAACTTCAATTTTCTGTGAATTCCCAAGGGCAAGAGTGGGGAAGGGGCTAATTATTAATCTTAAGATCACTCCATCTATGGAGTGTGGACCTTCACAACTCTTACATGAAACTCCATCTGCAGGCCCCATATTGTCCTGTGGAACCATGGCATAATCTGGGTTTTCTTGGGGTGACAACCACAAAACGAGACAAAGAAGTGAGGCTTTGTCTGCTCCTGGAAGGTCAACCCACTGCATAGCTTTGGGCAAATGGAGTTACTCTGGGGCTGTGATTTAGGGAAACTGAAAAATCACCTCTAGCCCCACAGCTGTCTCTCCTACTTGCCATTTATGGCATGTAAAATTTCACCAGCAAAGATTCATTTATTTGGATTAGAACTATGTACGTGTCCATAGAAGGGACAATGGGGAGCCATAACTGTCCATTAGAACTTGAGAAGATGAGTTTTCATCGTGGAAATGGAATGAGCCCTTGTGGCTGAGATACAGAACTTGGTGGGTTTTGGTGGTAGTGTAGAAAGAAGGACCAATCCTGGGGAGAGGGCGGGGGTGGGATGATTTGGGAGAATGGCATTGAAACATGTATATTATCGTATGTGAAATGAATCACCAGTCCAGGTTCGATGCATGAGACAGGGTGCTCAGGGCTGGTGTCCTGGGATGACCCAGAGGGATGGGATGGGGAGGGAGGTGGGAGGGGGGTTCAGGATGGGGAACACATGTATACCCGTGACGGATTCACATTGATGTATGGCAAAAACCACCACAATATTGTAAAGTAATTAGCCTCCAATTAAAATAAATAAATTTTATTAACAAAACAAACAAAAAAAAAGATCTATTCAGTGAGAGATAGCCCAGGAGGGTGCAGCTGTGCTTACTGATTTCAGTAGCAGGCAGAAAGAGGACACAGGGACTCAGAGAGGCGGGGACTTAGTGGGGGTGAGAAAAGGGAAGTGAGGGCGAGGTCAGAGTGGAGGGCTGGTGACACTAAAACTTGGTTTGTTCATTAACTCAACTCCCCAGGGTCCCAGCCCTTTGGTAAATTCCATTTTGAATTATTTTTCTCCACTCTTTTTTTTTTTTTAGTATTTAATTTTTGTGTGTGTGTGTGTATAGTTTTGCATTACCTTGTCTTTCTCTGGGCACACTGGGTTGTGTCAGCATCACCTAGTTTGGACTAAGATCCAAAATTTCTGTATAAATGTCCTTCCTAATATTCAGGAAATTTATACTTTTTTCAAAAGCCAAAGTGTCCTTTGGCAGTAATAGTGGAGTGTTTGCAGCAAAAAGCATTTAAAGATGATATAGTGTGGCATCGCTTCACCAAATGCTATTTCAGCTTCAGGCATTGTACACAGAGACTATGGGAAAACAGTTCCAATGGTGGGTTAATAAAGCTTGGTGCATTTTTGCACTTAACTATTAACTAAAGAGTTATAGATATTTAAGCAGAATATCAAGTGGTAAAGCCAGCTGTGTCCATGAACAAGGAGTATTCAAGAAAACCACTCTGCAGACACCATCTGAGTTTCAATAATGAGAACCTTCAGTAAATGCCTGTGCTGGGAGAAATGTTTTATTAATGCCATGTTACTGGTTGTTTTAGAAATGCTTTTAAAAATGGCTCTTGAAGCATCCATGAAACTGAGAAGTGTAAGGCAAAGTGGGACTAACCAAGAGTGTTGTCTGGGGCCTCTCCAGGCAGAGACCAGGCCAGGTGAGAAGATGCTGTGGGCTGAGGATGGCTGAATAGGGCACAGGGCACTCGGAGGGTAGGAAGCAGGGCTCTGTGCCTCAGGGGTCAACACTGTGATGGCTTATTTCTACAAGAGTGGGTATGTTTCCAGCATCCAGATTCTGTGCTATTTGTTTTCTTGTCTATCCCAATGCCAGTATTATAATAGTCATATACTACTGTTTATAATAAATCTTGATACTGGAGGTATTTTTTTTTTAACAGAAGTTTAGACTAAGCTGAATAGGACAGCATTTAAACGTAAGTAAAGAATGCTCCTCATTATACAAAGGCACTTTCCTCCCAAAGTTTATTCTTTATTTACTAAATTATTCTTATTATTTGCCTTTTTTTTTCCCTTTGGAATTTTAGAAATTGTTTCAAGAATTGTACGATGAACAGTTTGGCACAACTTGTAGTCAGAGAATGAAATGACTATTTCTGAAACAAAAATGTTTTGGGGCTCAAGACAGTAATGAGATAGTGCGTGTGCACGTGCTAAGTCTCTTCAGTCGTGTCTGACTCTTTGCAACCCTATGGACTGTAGCCCGCCAGGCTCCTCTATCCATGGGCTTCTTCAGGCAAGAGTACTGGAATGGGTTGCTATGCCCTCCTCCAGGGGACCTTCCCGACCCAGAGATTGAACCCACATCCCTCATGTCTCCTGCACTGGCAGGCGGGTTCTTCACCACTAGCGCCATACTGCTGCTGCTAAGTCACTTCAGTCGTGTCTGACTCTGTGCAACCCCATAGACGGCAGCCCACCAGGCTCCCCCGTCTCTGGGATTCTCCAGGCAAGAACACTGGAGTGGGTTGCCATTTCCTTCTCCAATGCATGAACGTGAAAAGTGAAAGTGAAGTCGCTTAGTCGTGCCCGACTCTTAGCCTACGAGGCTCCTCCGTCCATGGGGTTTTCCAGGCAAGAGTACTGGAGTGGGGTGCCATTGCCTTCTCCCAGCACCATACTACTACATATCTACTGGAATGGTGAAAATTCAGAACACTGACAACACCAACTGGGGATGTGGAGCAATAGAAACTCGTTCATTTTTGATGGTCATACAAAATAGCATAGCTACTTTGGACGACAATTAGCAGTTTCTTATAAAATTGAGTATATTCCTACCACTCAGTCCAGCAACAGCGCTCCTTGGAATTTACTCAAATGAGTTAAAAACTTATTCCATACAAAAGGCTGGACACAAATACGTATTGTGGCTTTATTCATAATTGCCAAATCTTAGAAGCAAACTTAGGTGTCCTTTGGTGGCTGAATGGAGAAAAAACTGGATTCATTCTGACAATGGAATATTATTTGGCAATAATGAAAGAGGCTATTAAGCCACAAAAGGTATTTGGAGGAACTTTAAATGCAAACTGTTAAGCAAAAGAAGCCAATCTGCAAAGGCTGTATACCATATGGCTCTAAGTATTTCACCTTCTAGAAAAGGTAGAACTATGGGGACAGTAAAAAGAACAGTGGTTGCAAGACATACTGTGGGAGGGATTAATTTTTTAAAAGTGTTATTGGAGAATTTCCAGAATGAGACAATGAGATTGAACTGGATTGAGATGGGTGTCCCCATTGTTTACTTTCATAGCATCTTATTCTCACCCAGAATGTGAGATTTATGTTATTTGTATTGCAGTTCTTGCTGCCTTCTGTTTGGGTGTAAGCTTCTTAAAGGGAGTGCTCAGTTTTATTTTTTGTTTTATTGTAAGTGGTAGCAGGAAACTTGACTCTTCTGTGGTGTCCAAAACATTTGAGAATGTGTTATGCTAATTATACAATGTAATAAGAATCTAAAGAGGAAATGGGAGAAGTTTAAGGAAAAAACAAAAACCCCTGATGCTCATTTGCAAGAAGAAATGGAATAAAAATGAAACAATAAAACCCAAGTTTTAAGCCACAGTATATCTGCTATGATCACATTTTATGTTTAGACATGAGGATTTTACTTTCATAGGGTTCACTTACTCACAGAAAAATAAATTTGCAATTTGAATGTGCTGCAAATTGCCTTCTAGAAAGTATCTTGCTGCTGCTGCTGCTAAGTCGCTTTAGTCTTGTCCGACTCTGTGCGACCCCATAGACAGCAGCCCACCA
>NW_011494706.1:1885393-1890493 GCF_000754665.1 Bison bison bison
CCATACTGCTGCTGCTAAGTCACTTCAGTCGTGTCTGACTCTGTGCAACCCCATAGACGGCAGCCCACCAGGCTCCCCCGTCTCTGGGATTCTCCAGGCAAGAACACTGGAGTGGGTTGCCATTTCCTTCTCCAATGCATGAAAGTGAAAAGTGAAAGTGAAGTGGCTCAGTCGTGTCTGACCCTCAATGACCCCATGGACTGCAGCCTTCCAGGCTCCTCTGTCCATGGGATTTTCCAGGCAAGAGTACTGGAGTGGGGTGCCATCACCTTCTCCGAGAAAGTATCTTGCTGCTGCTGCTGCTAAGTCACTTCACTTAGGTAGAGGCAAACAAGCTATTCTTCCTTAAAAAATACCCCTAAAATATCTAACTTGAAAAATGTTAGTAAGCATTGCATTTAAAGGAAAATAATGGTGATTGGGCTTTTAGAGGAAAACACTTAGGTATACTTTTGTTCCTTCTCCATTTATATGGTATTTAAATGCTGCCCAGCCAGTTTTCTCTGCCCTTAGAAATTCACTATTTTCCACAGTGGCTTCCTGTTCCAGCCTCTTTTGACTTCTTTTTTTTTTTTTTCCCCTTTGGTATTCTCCAGTGAACCCCCTTCTTCCCCGACCCACTGCCACTAACTAACCAGGATTATCTCTCACTTAAAGATATCAGAAGATGCCACAAGAGAGGGACAAGAGAAACCACGAACGGGAAAAAATAGCATCAGAGCCCAGTTAACTAACAAGGGTTTAGTATTAAGATATAGAAAGAACTTCTGTGAATAAATAAGAAAAAGGTTGACAATCCAGTAGAAAAAAAATGGGAAAAAAAGAATGGAAATGCTATTTAACACTGCAGAGACTTCTTATCAAATTGGCAGAATCTAGTAAAACTGATAATACCGAGTGCAGCCAAAGATCTTAAGCTGTGGGAACGCCCATCTGCTGGGAATGCATTTTGGCACAATCCCTTTTGAAAACCTTTGAAAAACAACTTGTATTACTTAGTAAAGTGGAACGTGACTATACCACATGACCCAGCCATTCTCCTATCAAGTACATGCTCTTGGGAAGATTTGATACCTGTGTATTAGAAGGCAGATACCTGAATGTTTACAACAGTAATATTTGTATCAGGAAAAACACTGGAAATACTGAAATGTTCATTTTTTTTTTTTTTTCAGTCAGCTAAATTGTTTCTGAATCATTTCGACCCCATGGATTCCAGCACTCCAGGCTTTCCAGTCCTTCTCTATCTCCCAGAGTTTGCTCAAACTCATGTCCATTGAGTCGGTGATGATGTCATCCAACCGCCTCATTCCTCTGTCGCCCCCTTTTCTTCCCACCCTCAATCTTTCCCAGCACCAGGATCTTTTCTAGTGAGTCAGTTCTTCACATTAGGTGGCCAAAGTATTGGAGCTTCAACTTCAGCATCAGTCCTTCCAATGGATATTCAGGGTTGATTTCCTTTAGGATTGACTGGTTTGATCTCCTTGCTGTCCAAGGGACTCTCAGGAGTCTTCTCCAGCACATCAATCCTTTGGTGCTCATCCTTCTTTACAGAGAAGGCAATGACAGCCCACTCCAGTACTCTTGCCTGGAAAATCCCATGGACAGAGGAGCCTGGAAGGCTGCAGTCCATGGGGTCGCTGAGGGTCAGACACGACTGAGCGACTTCACTTTCACTTTTCACTTTCATGCTTTGGAGAAGGAAATGGCACCCCACTCCAGTGTTCTTGCCTGGAGAATCCCAGGGATGGGGAAGCCTGGTGGGCTGCCATCTATGGGGTTGCACAGAGTTGGACACGACTGAAGTGACTTAGCAGCAGCAGCATCCTTCTTTATGGTCCAAATCTCATATCTGTACATGGCTACTGGAAAATACAATAGCTTTGACTATATGGAACTTTTTTGGCAAAGTGACGTCTCTGCTTTTGAATATGCTGTCTAGGTTTGTCATAGCTTCACTTCCAAGGAGCAAGTATCTTATTTTCATGGCTGCAGTCACTGTCTTCAGTGATTTTGGAGCCCAAGAAAATAAAATCTGTCACTGTTTCCACTTTTTTCCCATCTATTTGCCATGAAGTGATTGGACAGGATGCCACAATCTTAGTTTTTTGAATGTTGAGTTTCAAGCTTTCAAGCCAGCTTTTTCACTCTCCTCTTTCACCCTCCTCTTTCACCCTTATCAAGAGTCTCTTTAGTTCCTCTTCACTTTCTATCATTTGAGTGGTATCATTTCTGTATTGGAGGTTGTTGATATTTCTACTGGTAATCTTGTTTCCAGCTTGTGATTCATCCAGCCAGGCATTTTGAATGATGTATTACTCTGCACATAAAAGTTAAATAAGCAGGGTGACAATATACATCCTTGATGAACTCCTTTCCCAGTTTTGTTCCATGTCTGGTTCTGTTGCTTTTTGACCTGCATACAGGTTTCTCAGGAAAGAGGTAAGGTGGTCTGGTATTCCCATCTTTGAGAATTTTCCACAGTTTGTGGTGATCCATATAGTCAAAGGCTTTAGTGTAGTCAATGAAGATGTTTTTCTGGAATTCCCTTGCTATCTCTATGATCCAATGAATGTTGGCAATCTCTGGTTCCTGCACCTTTTCTAAACTCAGTTTGTACATTTGGAAGTTCTCAATTCATGTACTTCTGAAGCCTAGTTTGAATTATTTTGAGCATAACTTTGCTGGCATGTGAAATGAGGGCAATTGTATGGTAGTTTGAACATTCTTTGGCATTGCACTTCTTTGGTATTGGAATGAGAACTGATGTTTTCCAATCCTGTGGCCACTGCTGAGTTTTCCAAATTTGCTGACATAGTGAGTGCAGCACTTTACCAGCATTACCTTTCAGGATTTGCAATAGCTCAGCTGGAATTTCATCTCCACTAGCTGTGTTTACAATAATACTTAAGGCCCACTTGACTTCACACTCCAGGACATCTGGCTCGTTAGGGGAGTGACCGTATCATTGTGGTTATCTGCATCATTAAGAGGTTCCTTGTATAGTTCTTCTATGTACTCTCTTGCCACCTCGTATGAAACTCTTCTGCTTCTGTTAGGTCCTTGTCGTTTCTGTCCTTTATTGTGCCCATCCTTGCATGAGATATTCCCTTGATATCTCCAATTTTCTTGATGATATCTCTAGTCTTTCCCATTCTGTTGTTTTCTTCTATTGCTTTGCACTGTTCATATAATAAGAATTTCTTATATCTCCTTGTTATTCTCTGGGACTCTGCATTCAGTTGGGTATCTCTCTCCCTTTGTCCCTTACTTTTCACTTCTCTTCTTTCCTCAGTTCTTTGAAAAGCCTCTTCAGACAATCACTTTGCCTTTTTGCATTTCTTTTTCTTTGGGATGGTTTTAGTCACTGCCTCCTGTATAATATCATGAACCTCTGTCTGTAATTCTATCTATCCCTATAGATAGATCTAATCCCTTGAATCTGTTTGCCACCTCCACTGTACAATCATAAAGGATTTGATTTAGATCATACCTGAATGGCCTAGGGTTTTCCCTACTTTCTTCAATTTAAGCCTTGATTTCACAATAAGGAACTCTTGATCTGAGCCACAGTCAGTTCCATGTCTTTTTTTTGCTGACTGTATAGGGCTTCTCCATCTTTGGCTGCAAAGAACATAATCAATCTGATTTCAGCATCTACATAGTGATGCCCATGTGTAGAGTTGTCTTTTGGGTTGCTGGAAAAGGATGTCTGCTATGACCAGTATGTTCTCCTGACAAATCTCTGTTAGTTTTAGCCCTACTTCATTTTGTACTCCAAGGTAAAACTTACTTATTACTCCAGATATCTCTCTTAACTTCCTACTTTTGCATTCCAGTTCCCTATGATTAAAGGGACATTTTTTTTTTTTTTTTGGTATTAGTTCTAGACGTTCTTGTAGGTCTTCATAGACCCACGCAACTTCAGCCTCTTCAGCATTAGTGTTTGGCGCATAGACTGGGATTACCGTGAAATTGAATGGTTTGCCTTGGAAATGAACTGAGATCATTCTGTTGTTTTCAAGACTGCACCCAACTACTCCATTTTGGACTCTTTCGTTGACTATGATGACTGCTCCATTTCTTCTAAGGGATTCGTGCCCACAGTAGTAGATATAATAGTCACCTGAATTAAATTCTTCCATTCCTGTCCATTTTAGTTCACTGATTCCTAAGATTTTAATGTTCAATCTTGCCATCTCTTGCTTGACCACATCCAATTTACCTTGATTCATGCATGGACCTAACATTCCAGGTTCCAATGCAATATTGTTCTTTACAGCATCAGACTTTACTTTTACCGCCAGATACATCCAAAACTAAGCATCATTTCTGCTTTGACCCAGCCACTTAATTCTCTCTGGAGCTATTAGTAATTGCCCTCTGCTTTTCCCCAGTAGCATATTGGACAACATATTGGACCTTCCAACCTCGGGAGCTCATCTTCCAGTATTATTTATTTTTCCATTTTCGTACTGTTCATGGGGTTCTCCAGGCAAGAATACTAGAGTGCGTTGCCATTTCCTCCTCCAATGGATCATGATTTTTCAGAACTCTCTCCTATGACCTGTCCATCTTGGGTGGCCCTGCACAGCATTGCTTGTGACTTTATTGAGTTACAAAAGTCCCTTCACCACGATAAGGGTGTGATCCTTGATGATCTTTGAAGATCATCACTTCCCTGTGATGAAAGGGAAGTCTTCATCAAGGTGGATAAAAAGTATGGAGTAATTATACAGTAAATTACTACACTGCAGTGAAAATGAAACCACTCCAGTATATACATGACATGAATGATCTTAAAGGTGTAAACTTGAACAGAAGAATAAAGTTAGAGAAGAAGAGACACAGTATTATTTCACTACAGATGTTCAAACATGGGGACACACAGGCTGTAAAGATTGAGAGATTAACTAGTGACTGATTGCAATTTCAGGACAGTAGTTACCACTGACTGAGAAGAGCAAGAAGGGGTTCGATCAGTGAGAGCACGGACTGGCTTGTGGGGGTAGGATTATTCTATTTCTTGATATGGGTAGTAGGTATATGAATGTTTAGTTTATTTAAAAGGTACAGAAGCTTTCTGTTTTTTTAAATAAA
>NW_011494706.1:1890773-1903179 GCF_000754665.1 Bison bison bison
GACTGATCTATACATCAGTGTCTCTTTTGCTGTCTCGTACACAGGGTTATTGTTACCTTCTTTCTAAATTCCATATATATGCGTTAGTATACTGTATTGGTGTTTTTCTTTCTGGCTTACTTCACTCTGTATAATAGGTTCCAGTTTCATCCATCTCATTAGAACTGATTCAAATGTATTTTTTTAATGGCTGAGTAATACTCCATTGAAGAAATAAAGGTTAATTATTTGTTAAAAAAAAAAAAGGTACAGAAGCTTTCTGTATAAACTTGCATGTAAGTTATATTTTATAATTTTAGCAAAAGGCACATGTATGTGGGGCAGTAACTTCCCTCAGATCCATGGTCAGCTTAACTTGACCTTGATGCCATTAATTGTGTTCTTTTATTTCAAACCTTTCTCTTCCACTCAGTGGGCAGCTGCTTATTTATGCCTTTTCAATTTCCTTCTGTCTCCTTAAATATTCTTCTGTCTCCCTTACTCTTTAGTATTCTGATTATAGGCCTCACCAACCTGTGAGCCTATCTCAGTATTGTCCCTCCTGGGTCTGGAGAGCAGTAAAATACAGAAAAGAAATGGTTCACACCTAGGCAAGAACCGAATTATGGAACTTAATACATTAACTAATTACCTAAGCTTATATTAACTGGAGACTGTGTGCCAAGCTGGCTGCTAAGTTTTGGGGATAAAGCCCTTATCCCGGCAGGGGAGCCACAGCCTGTTTCAGCCTGGTATCCTCTGGGTTGCCAGGACTGGTCATCTGGTGATGGTTGCTGTGGCAGGGCTATTTTGGGGAGGATATCTATGTCTGCTTCAGGGGAAGAGATGGCAGCTATATAATAGATTTGCTTTCTGTGGACTTAAAGTCCACGCATGAGATCAAACCAGTCCATCCTAAATGAAATCAACTCTGAATATTCACTGGAAGGACTGATGCTGAAGCTGAAGCTCCAATATTTTGGCCACTTGATGCTGGGTCAACTTATTGGAAAAGACCCTGGTCCTGGGAAAGATTGAGGGCAGAAGGAGAAGGGGGTGACAGAGAATGAGATGGTTGGATGGCATCATCAACTTAAAGGACGAGTTTGAGCAAATTCTGGGAGATAGTGAAGGACAGGGAAGCCTGGTGTGCTGCAGTCCACGGGATGGCAAAGAGTCAGACATGACTGAGTGACTGAACTACAACAACATGAAAGAAATGTTAAAAATAAAGCAGATCCTTTACCACTGCATAGAGGAACTGTTAATAAATAGAATGGGAAAGACTAGTGGTTAATAAACCCATGCAATGAGGTTTTTCTCTTACAAGCTTCCACGGTGGTGTTTTATTCCCTATTTATTTTGCAGCCATGAACTGTCACTCCCCCAACTTTGTCTTCTTCAATATGTTTTTACTTGGTCTTTTCAGATTGGGTATTAAGACTGTAAGAGAGAGAGAACTTGCATTTACATCCCACGTGGAAGTTAACAGGTGATCTTGTATATGGTCTGGCTAAACAAGCATTTAGGGCTTCCCAGGTGGTAAAGAACCTGCCTGCCAATGCAGGAAATGTAAGAGATGCTGGTTGGATCCGTGGGTCAGGAAGATCCCCTGGGGAAGAAATGGCAACCCACTCTAGTATTCATTCCTGGAAAATCCTATGGTCAGAGAAGCCTGGCAGACTACAGTCCATGGGCTCATGAAGAGTCCAATAGCTGAAGTGATGTAGCACATAGCTCATATAAGAGTTTATTAATAAATCTGTCTAACATGGTTTCAACAGTAGGATTGAACCTAATATTTAGTACTATTTAGTTATAACTACTCACAGTGAACCAAATTGACCCTTGATGGTTCATTTTTCTAAGAGGAGTAGCTAGTATTTCCTATAAATGAAACAGTCTCAGATTCTTTTTTTAAATTTATTTTTAATTGGAGGATAATTGCTTTCAATGTTGTCTTGATTTCTGCTGTACAGCAACATGAACTAGCTAGAAGTAAATGTATGTCCTCTTCCTCTTGAGCTTCCCTACCACCCCACCCCCGTCCACACCTCTAGGTCACCACAGAACATGGAGCCGAGCTTCCTGTGCTCAGCAGCTTCCCACTAGCCATTTCTTTTGCACATGGTAATGTATATATTTCTCAGTATATACTCTCTCAGTTTGTCCCACTCTCTCCTTCCCCTGTAAAGTCTGTGTTAGACTCTGAGGTTCTAATTTGTAAACTAAAGATAAACTTAACAGCATGTAGGAAAAATGACAACTCCTTAATATTTGACTTGTTTCTTCCTTAAAAATCCTTTAAAAAATTCAAAGTAATGTAACACTTTACACTGTACAATGTACATACAGAATGAAAACATTCTTTTTATAGCATCCCACCTACATACTATGGAGTAGGGAATGGCAGCCCACTCCAGCATTCTTGCCTAGGAAATCCTAGGACCAGCTTCCCACTCAGTATTCTTGCCTGGAGAATTCCGTGGACAGAGGAGCCTAGCAGGCTACAGTCCATGGGGCCCAAAGTGTAGGACACGACTGAGCACAGCATAGCGCACAGCAGCACCTATATCCTATGATTTAAGAGAAGTGCTTTAGAGTGTGTTTCAAATGCAAGGTGTCATGTTAAATATATACCCTTTACTTTGTTGCTAGAAGGTGTTAGGTGTTTGGGTGCTATGTTTCTTTTCTGTTTCAATAACCTACCTACCTGTTCTTTGGACAGAAACGTGTAAACAGGTAATAGGAGTCAGCCTTAGAGAAAGAATTTGAGCATAATGTACTTTAATCATATCATGCAATGTTTCTGATTTTTGAGGGAAAATTTAAGATGTTGGCAAAGTCATACATTTTAAACTCAAAGAAGTGACAAGCTGTAGGTAAAACAACATACTTGGAAACTTGAGCCACTGATAATCTTAACCTAAGTAAAACATGAGTTTTTAGGTTCAAGTTTGGGTTCAAGATGCCAAGTTTTTGAAAGGCTGGTCTCATACATTGCCTACATTTTGTGGTTTCAGGATTATTCTCATGCTTCCCAAAACCTTTTCCCATCCATTGGTTGAGACTGTAAATGTCTATGACAGTGGACAATCCACTGAATTTCAGCTTTAAAGTGAAGTTGCTCTGGGAGAATATAACACAATGATTTAAATTCAAACTAAAGCCTCTGTTACTGATACCAGATCTCAGAGCAGGTTTTGGTAGATGGACAAGAGAAGAGATGGTAGGATGGATCATAGTAAGCATTAAAAATCCAAACTAAACAGTATCTATATATCATGATTTCTTAATAAAACTCAAATGACAGTTACTTCTAATGTGTCAATGTCGTAAGTAGAATTTTAGTGTACATGTGTGTTTATGCGGAATATATCATACCTAAAGTATTTAGAAAAGACATTGACTCTGTGCCTATTTGCCTTTTGCTAGTGAGTTCTTTTGGAGAAGGAAATGGCAACCCACTCCAGTGCTCTTGCCTGGAGAATCCCAGGAACAAGGGAGCCTGGCGGGCTGCCATCTATGGGGTCGCATGGAGTCGGACACGACTGAAGTGACTTAGCAGCACTTAGCATCAGTGAGTTCTTTATCACACTGTAATCTTGAGACTCATGCTGGATACCACGTTTAAACATTTATAAAAGGGTGCACCAATGCAACAGACATGAACTTGGGCAAACTCTGGGAGATGGTGTGGGACAGGGAAGGCTGGTGTGCTGTAGTCCATGGGGTCACAAAGAGTTGGACACGACTTGGTGACTGAACAACACAAAGGTGTTTAGTAGATGCCCTTTGAAAGACACAGAACATAAATCCCCCCCTGCATGCCTGTGCCATGAGACAGAGGTAGAAATCAGCAGGCTACTACTGTTACTTCCTTAGAAGCTCACTGTTGGCTATCCTAATTTTGCTATAATCATGGGCTTCCCTGGTGGCTCAGAATGTAAAGAATCTGCCTGCAATGCAGGAGATGGGGGTTCAATCCCTGGGTCAGGGATGTTCCTGACCATGTTCCTGACCATCTTCTGAAGAAGGGACCAGCTTCCCACCCCAATATTCTTGCCTGGAGAATTCCATGGACAGAGGAGCTCTTGGGTTACAGTCCATGGGTTGCAAAGAGTCAGACATGACTGAAGTGACTTAGCATGCATGCACATTGTTAATAGAAGGCTTCCCTGATGGCTCAGACAGTAAAGAATCTGCTTCCAGTGCAGGAGGCCCAGGTTCAACCCCTGGGTTGGGAATATCTCCTGGAGAAGGGAATGGCTACCCACTCCAGAATTCTTGCCTGGAGAATTCCATGGACAGAGGAGGCTGGCAGGCTACAGTCCATGGGGTTGCAAAGAGTCAGCATGACTGAGAGACTAACACTTTCCCTTTTCATAGTCAGTACATGATAACTTAAAAATGGTTTGGTGTCAGTTATATTAAAGGCAGAGTTAGTACAGAATGTTCCTTTAACACTGGCTAAATACTGAGAAATTTTAAAATAAAATGACCCTTCTTGTGGTAGACAAAAAGACAAAAGAGCTAGTATTTGTCAACTTATGGAAAGCCAGTCCTAGAATACATGTTTCAGACAAAATCCATTTATTGGACCAAGTGCAGTTTACCTGCATGTTGTGAATAGATATTTTTTGAGGTTATTTATTTGAGGGAAATCTCTCAGTATCAATGGTAGCAATGATTTGGCCACAGGAATAAAAGGAAATAATAGTACATTTTCTGCAGAGGGAAGTTAAACTTGGACATTAATGACATCCTGTGTATTAAGATTTGGAAAAGTACAGAAGATAAAAGCATCCCATCAGGTTCACATATAAGGAGCTTGGGTGTTGCAACTCTCTTCTAACAGATAAAAGCTGAACAGGCTGAAAAATCAACCACTCTTCTTGGATCTGTATGAGAAGGGAGGACAGAGGGCAAATTTCCACCTCCAAGATCGGAGAGAGAGGTAAATACAGGGGTCACAACTTAATCTGAGCAGAGACCCCGGAGTGGAAACTGCAGTGGGAACCAGGGTTGGAAAACGAAAACCAGAATTGTAGTTGACGCACTGCTAGAGGTTTAGTGTGGACAATTCAGAGTTAAAATCTCCACGGACACCCAGTCTTGAGAAGGCAGGCAGGAGATGGGGGCAGGGGCTCAAAAATATTGTGAGAATTACCTCTAGGAGCTCAGTCAGGTTCTCGCAATAAATATTGGAGAAAAATCCTGCTTCTGGAAGGAGGAGGAGGAAAGGAACATTTTGATCAGTACTTTCTTTCAGGTGAAACTAGTTATATGCGTGCTATGCTGCTTCAGTCGTGTCTGACTCTTTGCAACCCTGTGGACTGTAGCCCGTCAGGCTCCTCTGTCCATGGACCCAGGGATTGAACTTGCATCTCATATCTCCTGCATTGGCAGGCAGGTTCTTTACCACTAGTGCCGCCGGGGGAGCCCCATGAAGTGAAGTGAAGTGTTAGTCACTTCAGTTGTGTCCGACTCTTTGTGACCCCATGACCTGTAGCCCACCAGGCTCCTCTGTCCTTGGGATTTCCCAGGCAAGAATACTGAAGTGGGTTGCCAGTCCCTTCTCCAGGCAATCTTCCTGACTCAGGGATCAAACCCAGGTCTCCTGCACTGCTGGCAGATTCTTTACCGTCTGAACCACCAGGTCCGCAGCCTAATTTACTGCAGCATTATCAGAACCTAACTGACGTGGGGGGAGGTAAGTACCCAGCTCCAGCCTACTATAGACCTTCTGTGTTAAGTAAGGAGACAACCACTGAGAAACTCTTGAGAAGTTCACAGTCCAGGGGCATAGGCTCACTCAAGGCTGAGACCTAATCATAAGACCATAGAAAAACTATCCTGTCCCCATACCTCACCCTCACATTACTAACAGCCTATTTCCAGAGTTTGCTTTTCCCTAGTATTATCATGTCTGGTTATCATGAAAAAAAATTACAAGGCATACCAAGTGGGCCTTGGAGCGTGGGTGATGGGCTCATGCAGGGTCCAGGAGAAAGACAGAGATCTGAAATAGAGCAGTAGCCATGGCAATGGACAGATGGGATAGCTGCCAGCAGTGTGCAATATATTTTGGTCTATGTAATGAATGCATCTTTTACTGAATTAATTCAAGAGTCTGAAGATCATTGTAGATGGAGCATTGTCTTACAATTCGCCAAGCCATCACTTGTCCATACTTTTATTTTCATGATGAAGGGGAGAATCAGAACATGACTCTTATCCAGAAAGAGCATAATTTTGAATAGCTGATATATATAATCTCAAACCAGGCATTTAAAGTGTTCCCGTTTCCCTCAATAATCTTACATTGTTTACATCCAGTTCCTCTCTTTACATAAGGCTGTAAGCCTCAAAAATTGTTGTTTAAAATCTGGCGAGTGAGCAAGAACTTTAGCTTGTTAATTTCTATGTCCAGTCTCAGCAGCATTGCCCTCAGAAATGTGCTGAATCCTGGTGCACCTTCTGTTCAGCTCAGGGGAGCTCAAGCTGGGCCAGGGTTATGCAAACTGCCCAGCTGTGGATTCAGTGCAGGATGACCTCCAACCCTTGGTGCCGGAACGACCTGGAAACATGGCAGGTTATTATGCTCATGATTGGGGTCCACTACATGGCACAGATGGAGATTATTTTGGACCTGACCCATTCAGATGAGACATTAAAAGGAGTGAATAAAAAAGGAATGAGGCTCTTCCTGGAGAGAAGGATAAGTTTGGGGGAATTTGAAGCATGAGAAGAATTGAAATATTCTCCACTATTGGTTTAGAACATTATACACACTGTGATTCAAGTTCCTGTTAACACAACAATCTTAAGAAGAGTCTTAGCCTTTATTCCTTGTCTTATTTTTGAAGAATAAGAGTTTTCTTTTTAAATTATAGTATTAATTCAGGTTCACTGTAGAGTCATTAATAATATAGACAAGCAAATATACATACATATTACATAGTCCTAACCACACATATATTTGAGGTGCACTTGCATGAACTTGAGAGTTAGTACCTCCTTAACTTTTGTGCCCTGGGCGTCTCACTCATCTCGTCTAGTCCTGACCTTACTGCAATGTGTGTACCCTATGTCACAAAGAAAATCCCTGTGGGTCACAGAAGCTTGCGAGACGTTACTGTAGAACAGTGGTTCCCAAATTTAAATGTGCACAAGTCACATTGTTAAACTTGTTAAACTGCAGATTCTGATTCAGTATCTGGGATGAGACTTGAGTGTCTACATTTCTAATCATGCTGCTGATTCCCAGACAGCATGCTGAGGAAATGAACAAGCCTTCCATAGGATTCTGATATTTGCTACAATTTCAGAATTACTATTGCTCTGTTAAATCACGGATTGCTGGGCATAACTCCCAGAATTCATGATTTAATGGGTTTAGGAATTTGCATTTCAGCACCTTGCTAGGTGATGCTGGTGTCCAGGGACCACACTTTGAGAATGACTACACTGCTCCAGGCCAGCGGGCTGCAAACTTACTCCTAGGCTGGAGTTCCCACTTTCACATGATTTGTCTTAATTTTGTGTAACATTTTTCATTAATTTAAAAGCATATTTAAAAATAATTTCCCTTTCAAAAGATTTTAAGAGGCAAAATGATTTGGGGTTTTCTGATTTCCAAATTCCAGGAAATTAAGCAAAGCTATTATTTCTTTTCCTTGATGGTTCAGTGTTTGTCCTAATTCATCTCATTGAGGAGCTTCAGGGTTCATTTTTAATTTTTCTTGGTTGGGAAGCTAAATTGGAATGTTTTAGTTGTACTTAAAAGGAGGGGAGGAGCATTCCATGCATGCAAACAACCAGTTTTTACCAGAACACATGTCTCCATCCATGATTGGTCTTCTTAAAACCTAAAGTGTCTCATTCACCCTCTCTGTCAAATAGATAGTGATCAGTCAATGCACATGAAGAAAACTAGGGAAGGTGTCCAGTCATTTTAAAATTGCAGTGAATCTTGAATTAAAGAACATTTGATAATTTCTCAGTTATAAGAGTCCAACATAAAACAGCAATCCAACATTCACAAGCATTCAATATATTGATCATTAAAAGACAAAACTGAGTTCAGGGACTCCTCATTTGTCTCTCTGATCTCAGCGAGGCCGCAGTGAGCAATGGCATGAAGCAAGGTCTTAATTCCCTGCCCAGGAATTGAACCTGGGTAGCCCAGATGAAAACCAGGAATCCTAGCCACCAGAGCAGCAAGGGCTAGAGGCCTGCATCTTTGCCCCCAGTGAAAAATTGATCACGGAAGCAGAAATGAAAATTCAGGTACAAAGTTTATTATTAGAGACAAAGCACAACACCAAGAGGGAGAGCACATAGAGAAACAGTTTGTCTAGGAGACAGAAGCAAGGCAGAGATGCACTCTGGAGAGAAAGGGTGTAGGTGCCCCTCTAGTGAGGAGGAGCATGGTAAAGAGGCAGTTAAGTTATTCATATAGGTCAGTTCTTTCACGTCCTTGTCTTCCTTCAGGCCAATTATCTGGTTTCTTTTTCCACACTTGACCTACCCTGGGACACTCCCCTGGGCTACACACTCATCCCTCAGCCAAGATGGGTCTCAAAGTGAAGTCTTCTGGAAGGAGCAAGACTCATTATGGCCTGGCATTATCCCTTGACTTTTGACTCACAAGGAGCCTTTCTGTGCATGTGCAGTGTCTCCTTTGTCCCAAGAAAGAGGGGGGTGGAGATCCTTTAATCCTTTCAAACAGGTTTTTGGCTCTCTTTGTCCTTTTCATGACTATGACCTTAAGGTGTTTACAAGAGACAAACACTGGCTGGTTAGCCTATTTTTGTTGTTACTTCCATTTCAGAGGGCAAACAGGAGGCTGACTGTAAATGCCCTAATTGGAGCCCATCTATCTCTTGTCTCAGGAAATGCTAGTAGTTGTAGGCATCCAGCCTGAAGCCCCCTTCTTTGTGCCCCCATAAAATGCAAACAGGAGGCCAGATATAAATGTCTAACCTGGAGCCCATGTATCTCCTAACCCATCTCCAGTGCCCATCACAAACCTGATGCCCAGGAGGCATTCAATAAATGTGTGGTCAAAAAACAGTGTTTGAATGAATGAACTAATGAAAGATAAAGAGGGGAGCGTTGGCAACTACAGTAAAATATCAGACATGAGATTCAGTTCAGTTCAGTTGCTCAGTCATGTCCGACTCTTTGTGACCCCATGGACTACAGCATGCCAGGCCTTCCTGTCCATCACCAACTCCCAGAGCTTGCTCAAACTCATGTCCATCCAGTCGGTGATGCCATCCAACCATCTCATCCTCTGTCATCCCCTTCTCCTCCTGCCCTCAATCTTTCCCAACATCAGGGTCTTTTCCAATGAGTCAGCTCTTCACATCAGGTGGCCAAAGTATTGGAGTTTCAGCTTCAGCCTCAGTCTTTCCAATGAATATTCAGGACTGATTTCCTTTAGGATGGGCTGGTTAGATCTCTTTGCAGTCCAAGGGACTCTCAAGTGTCTTCTCCAACACCACAGTTCTAAAGCATCAATTCTTTGGCGCTCGGCTTTCTTTATAGCCCAACTCTCATATCCATACATGACTACTGGAAAAACCATAGCTTTGACTAGATGGACCTTTGTCAGCAAAGTAATGTCTCTGCTTTTTAATATGCTGTCTAAGTTGGTCATAGGTTTTCTTCCAAGGAGTAAGCGTCTTTTAATTTCATGGCTGCAGTCACCATTTGAGTGATTTTGGAGCCCCCCAAAATAAAGTCTGTTACTGTTTCCCCATCTATTTGCCATGAAATGATGGGACCACATGCCATGATCTTAGTTTTCTGAATGTTGAGTTTTAAGCCAACTTTGTCACTTTCCTCTTTCGTTTTCATCAAGAGGCTCTTGAGTTCTTCATGTCTTTTAGTTCTTCTACAGACATGAGGTAGATCATAACAAATTTGCTATTAATAATAGCTAAAATCCTAGCGTTGTGAAATTTAAAAAGAAGAAAAGGTAAAAAGCATTTTTATTTACTTGCCTTCCCTTGTATTTTCTTAAACATGAGTATTATAAAAAACTTCGTATTTAACTATAGTTGATTTATAGTATTGTATTAGTTTTCGGTGTATAGCTTCAGATTATTTTCCATTATAGGCTATTACAAGATAATGAGTATATTTCCATGCTCTATACAGTAAATCCTTGTGTCTACCTACTATATGAAGTAGTATGTATTTCATGAGACGGCTGGATGGCATCACTGACTCGATGGATGTGAGTCTGAGTGAACTCTGGGAGTTGGTGATGGACAGGGAGGCCTGGCGTGCTGCGATTCATGGGGTCACAGAGTCGGACACAACTGAGCGACTGAATTGAACTGAACTGAACTGGACTGATGTATTTCTTAGTCCCATATTCCTAATCTATCTCTTCTCCCCCTCTGGTTTCCCCTTTAGTAATCATATTCTTCTATGCATGTGAGTATGTTTCTCTTTTGTAAATAAACTGATATTTATTATTTTTTAGATTCCACATATAAGTGATATTATATAATATTTGTCTCTCTCTGCCTATCTTACTTCACTTAGTGTGATAATCTCTAGGTCCATCCATGCTGCTGCAGATGAAAATATTTTATTCTTTTTTATCGTTGAGTAATATTCTATTGTGTGTATGTACATTTTCTTTATCCATTCATCTGTAGATGGACATTTAGGTTGCTTCCATTTCTTGGCTATTATAAATAGTGCTGCTCTGAACAGTGGGGCTGTAAGACCTGGCCATTCAAGAGAGCTATTCTCTTGCTCTCTGTAGCCAGAGCCTGCTTCGCTGATACCAAGAAGGAAATGGCAACCCAGTCCAGTGTTCTTGCCTGGAAAATCCCATGGACGGAGGAGCCTGGTGGGCTGCGGTCTATGGGGTGGCACAGAGTCGGACACGACAGAAGAGACTTAGCTGCAGCAGCAGCAGCTTCGCTGACAAACCATTCACAGGATTGACTTTCCTCCAACTTGCCCCAGATCCCAGCTGGAGATTGTTCTTGTCAAGGAAGGGGTGAGGGGCGTGGCCTCTACTGGTTTCCCTGGTAACTAATGTACTCCACCTGATGTCAATTCTCTTGTAACTGGTCCTCTCCTCTTCCCCTGCCCTAGGGAGTGGAGACTGCCGTCATTTCCTCCTGCGCCCACTGCACACAGTGGGGTGTCGCTCCAGGACCTTGCTTCAGACAGGTAAGATGCCCCTCATCCATTGATGTGTCTGTTCTCTCTGAGCTTTTTCTTCAGTCTTGAAGCTAGGCGAGCACAGGCCTTATAGGCCTGCGCTCCACGGTGTGCACATAGCTTTTCGAATTAGAGTTTCCGTCTTTTCTGGAGTATGCCTAGGAGTGGGATTTCTGGGTCATGTATTTTGTGTTTTAAGGAATCTCCATATCATTTTCCAGAGTGGCTGCACCAACATTTGCATTCCCGCCGACTGTAGTACGATTCCCTTTTCTCCATACTCTCTCCAGACTTTTTGGTGAAGGCCATTCTCACTGGTGTGCGGTAATACCTCCTCGTAGTTTTTGATAAGAATGAGTTTTTGAGGGTAGTGCATTGAGAACTGTTCATAATCTTCAGAATCTTCTGATTTTCAGTCCTCCATTTGGGATTAGGTCACACGTTTTGTGAATATCATGCATCATGGTCCTATGTCCAGTCCTTTTTGAGAACCACTGAAATAGATTACTTCAGTTGACCTAATAATTTATAATATAAATCACACAGGGAAATAATTCTAGTTTTAAAAAATGAATGGTAATGTGTATCATATATTACATAAATGATTTGTTATTTGAAAGAGTATTTTCCTTATTTTCTCTAGTTTCTAAAATATGAATGGTAATGTGTATCATATATTACATAAATGATTTGTTATTTGAAAGAGTATTTTCCTTATTTTCTCTAGTTTCTAAAATATGAATGGTAATGTGTATCATATATTACATAAATGATTTGTTATTTGAAAGAGTATTTTCCTTATTTTCTCTAGTTTCTAAAATATGAATGGTAATGTGTATCATATATTACATAAATGATTTGTTATTTGAAAGAGTATTTTCCTTATTTTCTCTAGTTTCTAAAATATGAATGGTAATGTGTATCATATATTACATAAATGATTTGTTATTTGAAAGAGTATTTTCCTTATTTTCTCTAGTTTCTAAAATATTTGGACAAACACCTGGAAATTTTTATACATTAGTTTCTTCTCTAGAAATCAAGATAATTATGTCTACAAACTTGTAAGAATTTCCTGTAAAATTTTGGAAGAGTGAAAGGAGATTCTCTCATGTATCATTTCTTTAATCTTGAGGAAAAGCTTGACAATGTGAGGTGCAGAGTGAAAAGAAAAATGAGATAGACATTTAAAAATAAACAACAAGGACTTTTTGATATTATTTATGTTATT
>NW_011494706.1:1903279-1905580 GCF_000754665.1 Bison bison bison
CATTCTCACTGGTGTGCGGTAATGCCTCCTCGTAGTTTTTGATAAGAATGAGTTTTTGAGGGTAGTGCATTGAGAACTGTTCATAATCTTCAGAATCTTCTGATTTTCAGTCCTCCATTTGGGATTAGGTCACACGTTTTGTGAATATCATGCATCATGGTCCTATGTCCAGTCCTTTTTGAGAACCACTGAAATAGATTACTTCAGTTGGCCTAATAATTTATAATATAAATCACACAGGGAAATAATTCTAGTTTTAAAAAATGAATGGTAATGTGTATCATATATTACATAAATGATTTGTTATTTGAAAGAGTATTTTCCTTATTTTCTCTAGTTTCTAAAATATGAATGGTAATGTGTATCATATACTACATAAATGATTTGTTATTTGAAAGAGTATTTTCCTTATTTTCTCTAGTTTCTAAAATATTTGGACAAACACCTGGAAATTTTTATGCATTAGTTTCTTCTCTAGAAATCAAGATAATTATGTCTACAAACTTGTAAGAATTTCCTGTAAAATTTTGGAAGAGTGAAAGGAGATTCTCTCATGTATCATTTCTTTAATCTTGAGGAAAAGCTTGACAATGTGAGGTGCAGAGTGAAAAGAAAAATGAGATAGACATTTAAAAATAAACAACAAGGACTTTTTGATATTATTTATGTTATTGTTGGTTAATGGAAATTTCTGAAAGCCTTTAAAACTACCAGTATTTGAAGGGATTGACAAGATTATTTCATTTTCTGGGTCAAGCATAGAGAGGACAGTGTCTTAGTTTACTACTGAATAATGAAAAAAGCAGTTAACATAGAAAGTTGGCATTTATAAAATATAGTCTCTCTGGGACATTTAAGGGAAGGATGTTGGCATATCTCTGCAAACATATGACACTGAAGATGCTGCATTAATAATCCATCATAATGATGATTCGAAGGAAACTATCTAACCATCTAAGAGCATAGATAAGATACCTTACCATTTTACACTTCAGGATATTCCTTTGTTTTTTCCATGGCATATGTTACTAGTGGGTATTATATTGGAGATGCTCATCCGCTCCTTCAAATTTCTGCAAGCCTGTTGCAAAAACATGAAAGTTAAGAGGCACCTTCATACTTTTCGTTAATAAAAAGTTCTGGTTCTCCTGATGTACTTGTTTGCTATGAAAAAACTCTTTAAAAATGATAATCTAAGACTTTAAAGTTTTTACTCTGATATTTTTCAAGCCCTTATTGAATTGCTGGCAACTCAGAAGTTGCTGTGTATGCTTCGTATTTCAGTTCTGAAACTGGGTCCTTATAAAGCTAAGATCTTCTGCCAAGTTTATCATTACCTCTCTATCCAAAACTATCCCCTTTCTTGTCCCATACCTTTTCCCCCCTCAAGATTGAGGAGTGTAGGATACAACAGTTCTATACAGGATAGACTCTGGGATACAAAAGCCTTTCTGTGTTCCCTGTTTCTTGTTTGTAAGAAAAAGGCTTCAGCCTCCTGCACCTTCCTGGAGTTCCAAAGGGTAGATTCACAGTTGCTAATTAGGGAAGTGAGGAAGTGAAGAAACAAGGGAAAAGCAGTAATGAAACAGTAGTTCAGGGACTTCCCTGGTGGTCCAATGGCTAAGACTTCATGCTCCCAGTGCAGGGGACCCAGGGCTCGATGCCTAATTGGAAAACTGCATCCTACTTGCTGCAACTAAAACCTGACACAGTGAAACAATAAATAAATAAATATATTTTAAAAAAGAAACAGTACTGCAGTAATAGAATCCTAGTTCCTCCTCAAGGGATATACAGAGCAATCTGATCTATCTTTGAGTTCATCTATAGGAGCTGAGGCACCACCACCCATGTGGAGGATGGTTCCTTCAGGGTGAGCACAAACACAGACCCCCAGACAGGTTAGAACAAAAAAGCTGATGATTGGCTAGAACACCACCTATTCAGTTCAATTCAGTCACTCAATCATGTTGGACTCTTTGTGACCCCATGGACTGCGGGATACCAGGCCTCCCTGTCCATCACCAACTCCCGGAGCTTGCTCAAACTCATGTCCATCAAGTTGCCAAACTCAAGATGCCATCCAACCATCTCATCCTCTGTCGTCCCCTTCTCCTGCCTTCAAACTTTCCCAGCATCAGAGTCTTTTCCAGTGAGTCAGCTCTTCACATCAGGTGGCCAAAGTATTGGAGTTTCAGCTTCAGCCTCAGTCCTTCCAATGAATATTCAGGACTGATTTCCTTTAGGATGGACTGATTGGATCTCTTTGCAGTCCAAGGGACTCTCAAGAGTCTTCTCCAA
>NW_011494706.1:1905680-1907348 GCF_000754665.1 Bison bison bison
CACGACTACTGGAAAAACCATAGCTTTGACTAGACAGACCTTTGTTGGCAAAGTAATGTCTCTGCTTTTTAATATGCTGTCTAGGTTGGTCATAACTTTCCTTCCAAGGAGTAAGCGTCTTTTAAATTCATGGCTGCAGTCACCATCTGCAGTGATTTTGGAGCGCCAAAAAATAAAGTTGGCCACTGTTTCCACTGTTTCCCCATCTATTTGCCATGAAGTGATGGGACTGGATACCGTGATCTTAGTTTTCTGAATGTTGAATGTCAGGGGGACGTTCAGCTTTAAGGGATCCAATATGTTGCATTTTTTTTTTGGTGTGTGTGCCATTTCTCAAGGACTCTCTGTTCCTTATAAGTTCCTGGAATACAGAAACAAGTAGAGCTGCATGCAGTTCTCAGGACTGAGATCATGGGAAAGGGCACCTGCTTGGATTCCTTTCAGTGGCTCCCTTCAGTGACTCTCTTCAGTGACCTTCTATGTATTAGACTATCCATTTTGTTGCAACTGGCAAAATTTCATTCTTTGTAATGGCTGAATAATCATTTTACTGAAGATATATAAGCATGCAGTTCTGCTAATAAAATACCCTTTTTCCACTAGAGACTTGGGTCCCCCGCGTCCTTCTTTCTGTCTTCATTCTCTTCAGAGTGTGGAAGCCTACCAAGCTCACTTTCTTGCCCGGGCTTTCAAGACCTCCTTGAGAGGATGTCCTGTGCCTTCATGAGCGGTACAAGTCCTGTGCATGGGCTTTATTAGTTTTCCACATAACCCGAGAGATACTGCTCTCTCTCTCTCTCTCTTTCTTTTCATTGACTCCAGTCCCCAGGTCCCGGTCTGTAAAAGACCGCAACAGTTGAGCTTTAAGCCAACTTTTTCACTCTTCTCTTTCACTTTCGTCAAGAGGCTCTTTAGTTCTTCTTCACTTTCTGCCATAAAGGTGGTGTCATCTGCATATCTGAGGTTATTGATATTTCTCCCGGCAATCTTGATTCCAGCTTGTGCTCATCCAGCCCAGTGTTTCTCATGATGTACTCTGCGTAGAAGTTAAATAAGCAGGGTGACAACATACAGGGTGACAATATACGTCAAGAGCCTTGACATACTCTTTTTCCTACTTGGAACCAATATGTTGTTCTATGTCCAGTTCTAACTGTTGCTTCTGGACCTGCATACAGGTTTCTCAAGAGGCAGGTCAGGTGGTCTGGTATTCCCATCTCTTTCAGAATTTTCCAGTTTATTGTGATCCACACAGTCAAAGGCTTTGGCATAGTCAGTAAAGCAGAAATAGATGTTTTTCTGGAACTCTCTTGCTTTTTCTATGATCCAGCAGATGCTGGCAATTTGATCTCTGGTTCCTCTGCCTTTTCTAAAACCAGCTTGAACATCAGGAAGTTCACAGTTCACGTATTGCTGAAGCCTGGCTTGGAGACTTTTGAGCATTACTTTACTAGCGTGTGAGATGAGTGCAATTGTGTGGTAGTTTGAGCATTCTTTGGCATTGCCTTTCTTTGGGATTGGAATGAAAACTGACCTTTTCCAGTCCTGGGGCCTCTGCTGAGTTTTCCAAATTTGCTGGCATATTGAGTGCAGCACTTTCACAGCATCATCTTTCAGGATTTGAAATAGCTCAACTGGAATTCCATCACCTCTGCTAGCTTTGTTTGT
>NW_011494706.1:1907471-1914193 GCF_000754665.1 Bison bison bison
CCATTTCTGTCCTTTATTGAGCCCATCTTTGCATGAAATGTTCCCTTGGTATCTCTAATTTTCTTGAAGAGATCTCTAGTCTTTCCCATTCTATTGTTTTTCTCTATTTCTTTGCATTGATCACTGAGGAAGGCTTTCTTATCTCTCCTTGCTATTCTTTGGAACTCTGAATTCAAATGGGTATATCTTTCCATTTCTCCTTTGCTTTTGGCTTCTCTTCTTTTCACAGCTATTTGTAAGGCCTCCTCAGACAGCCATTTTCTTTTTTCCATTTCTTTTTCTTGGGGATGGTCTTGATCCCTGTCTCCTATACAATGTCACAAACCTCTGTCCATAGTTTATCAGGCACTCTATCAGATCTAGTCCCTTAAATTTCTCACTCCCATTGTATAATCGTAAGGGGTTTGATGTAGGTCATACCTGAATGGTCTAGTGGTTTTCCCTACTTTCTTCAATTTAAGTCTGAATTTGGCAATAAGGAATTCATTATCTGAGCCACAGTCTGCTTCTCGTCTTGTTTTTGCTGACTGCATAGAGCTTCTCCAACTTTGGCTGCAAAGAATAAAATCAATCTGATTCAGGTGTTGGCAATCTGGTGATGTTCATGTGTAGAACCTTCTCTTGTGTTGTTGGAAGAGGGTGTTTGTTTATGACCAGTGCATTCTCTTGACAAAACTCTATTAGCCTTTGCCCTGCTTCATTCCGTACTCCAAGGCCAAATTTGCCTGTTACTGCAGGTGTTTCTCAACTTCCTACTTTTGCATTAAAGTCCCCTATAATGAAAAGGACATCTTTTTTGGATATTAGTTCTAAAAGATATTGTAGATCTTCATCCTATTACCTCACCACTTAACAGTTAGAAGAAAGTCGTCATGTATCCCTCTCTCAAAATTTGCCTTTAAAAAACTCTTCCCTGAAGACTGTTAGAGAGTTTGGGTCTTTTGAGCTGAGCTCTGGTACTCCTCTCTTGGCCTTTGCAGTAAACCTGCTCCAAACTTGACATTTCAGTTTGCTTGGCCTCACTGAGCACTGGGCACATGAACCTGGGTTCAACAACAGTTCCACTGAACTTTTAGAAAATATGCCCCTACAAATCCTTGTACACTGATGATGGGGAAAATTTGCAAAAAAAAAAAAATATATATATATATATATTTTTTCAGCCTCTATATAAAAAAGCATAGAGATTCCTCAAAAAAAAAAAAAATTAAAATGAATTACCATGGGATTCAGCATTCCTACTTCTAGGTATTTATCCAAGAGAATTAAAATCAGGATCTTGAAAAAATTAGCATGCCTGCTAAGGATCTGGAAACAACTTAAAAGTCCACAGATATATGAATGGATACAGAAAATATAAGGAGGCACACACAAAGAACTTCCTTTAGTCGTGTGGGACTCTTTGTGACCCCATGGACCGAAGCCCACCAGGCTCGCCTGTCCAATGGATTCTCCAGGCAAGAATACTGGAGTGAGTTTTCATGACCTCCTCCAGGGGATCTTCCCAGCCCAGGGACTGAACCCACGTCACTTAGTAGGCAGATTCTTTACCCCTAGCGCCACATGGGAAGCCTTCCAAAAGGAAGAAATTCTGCAGATGAACCTTGAGGACATTATACCAAGTGAAATAAGCCAGTCAAGAAAGACAAACATAGCATGAATTCACTTCTATGCGGATCTAAAGTAGTCAAATTTGTAGAAGCAAAGGGTGAAATGGTGGTTGGCAGGGGTTGGAGAGAGGGAGAAATGGAGAGTTACTAATCAATGGGTATAAGGTTTCACTTAGCAAGGTACATAAGCTCTAGAGATCTGCTTACGACATCATTCCTATAGTTAATAATATTTTATTGTACACTTTAAAGTTTCTTTTAAAAAAATTTATTTATTTGGTTGTGCCAGGTCTTAGTTGCAGGACTCAGGATCTTCAATCTTCATTGCAGCAGGCAGGATCTGCTGGTTGTGGCATGGGAACTGTTAGTTGTGGCCTGTGGGATCTAGTTCCCTGACCAGGGATTGAACCCAGGCTCTCTGCTTTGGGAACACAGAGTCTGACCACTGGACCACCAGCAAAGTCCCTTAAAAGTTTTTTAACAGGGTAAATCTTTTGTGGTATTCTTATGTTAATAAAATTAAAAATCAAATTATTATTAAAGTAAAAATAAATGTTCTGTTGCTGAAAAAATATGCCACTGCATTATAATGGATAGTTGAAGATTTGTTTACATAAAATGGTAATGTAACCATCTAAACCAGTCTCCTTTTCACTTTACATGCTTTATCATCTCGTAGAGCAAATATCCTGGGGAGCTGATTTTGTTATCTTTTTTAGATGCTCAGTAGTAATATTGCTGGACTGACCAAAAAGTGAAGGAAATATCAGAACTCCCAAATGTCAAAGCTGCTCTAGAAGGATAAAAATGTTTATGGTTGCTGAGTCAGGGGGAGGATAGGGGGAAGAGATAGGGAGTTTGGGATGGACATGTACACACTGATATATTGAAAATATATTAACAGCAAGTACCTACTGTATAGCACAGGGAACTCTGCTCAATGTTATATGGCAGTCTGGACGGGAGGGGAGTTTGCGGGGGGAATGGATGCGTGTAAATGTATGGCTGAGTCACCTCATTGTTCACCTGAAACTATCACCATTTTGATGTCAGCTATACCCCAATACAAAATAAAACGGTTTTAAAATTTACTTAAGAATTGGGGAAAAGGATAAAATGTAACAATTGTGAATGTTTATAAAGAGCTGTTGCAGATTCTGGAGGCAGTTTCCAGAGTTCTAAGGGTATGTTGAATAATCTCAACATTATGGATCTAAGTGCATTAACCTCAAGGTGATTCCTTTGGAAAGGAAAGCTTTCATTTGATTGGCAAACCATAGTTGAAAAGATTTCTCAGTTTCTAGGACTTTATTTGTCTTTATATTTATGGATCATTTCTCAAGCAGTTGTGACAGGACAGTATGGAAAAAGAGGCTTGGGCCCATGCTGAGGCACTTATTGCTCAGCTAGAAAAAGAACTCATTAGAGAATTCAAAATAAGATTCATAAGGATGACGCTGGTTCTTGAAACTTACCTTCTTTATCTTCCAATAACCAGATTCTTGATCATTAAAACCTAAATACCACCCCTTTTTTATTTATTCACTTAGCCATTCATTTCTTTTTTTCCCATTTCCTCAAGTATGAGCACCTTCTAAGAGCCAGCACTCTTCTCTGTATAAGAGTTTACCAGAAAGCCAGAGGGAAATGGCATCTGCTATTACATGGCAAGTCAGACTTTATCTGTATCTCTTTTATGGCAATCACTAGAGTTCAATTATTTGTGCATATCTCATCCTCCCATAAGTGCTTTGATGTCAGTATCACTGTCTAATTTACTTATTTCTTTATTATTTATTTATTTAGTTGTTTTACAGCTAAAAGACAATTGACATGTGATGAGTGACTGGACAAGTGAATGAATAAGTAGGTGAGTGAATAAACCAATCTTTCTGACCTATTATGCCTGCGTAACGCAACATGATTTTTACTTTTCTGAACTGGTACCAAAGAAACCCAACCTCCGTCATTACGGGATGGAGTCGCATAAAATGGGCATCAAGAAAGCCATTACAATGGAATTTTTAAAAAACCAAATGTGTTTCTGTGGAATTATAGAATACATTTTTGCAGCCTAACATAATTAAATCAGGATTTTAAAAAGGTTACAAATGCAGATTGATGTATTTGCCAATAGACTTGTTACCTATTTAGCAGAGGCCATTAATGTGTATTAAGAAAGAATACCATTATATGAAATAGCAGTAGAGGAAGTTTTTTAGCTCCCTTAAATATTTCTTTATGCCAGATAATGACTCAATGAAGTAAAGATTAGAAATTGTCTCCATATTTTGACTTATTTAGAAAAGTTTTGTTACATGTGCATAAACTAGCTTTGACAAAGAAGAGTGCATAGGTAAATATTTTAAAGATTTGAAGTGAATACACACAAAGTTGAGGGAACTAAGGAAAGCTAATATCTGCCGAAAGTGTTCTCTATTGAAGCACATTCCCACATTTTAAAAAATTAATTAATTTATTTTAATTTGAGGCTAATTACTTTACAATATTGTAGTGGTTTTTGCCCTACATTGACATGAATCAGCCAGTACATGTGTTCCCCATCGTGAAGCCCCCTCCCACCTCCCTCCCCATCCCATCCCTCAGGTCATCCGACTGCACTGGCCCTGAGCCCTTTCTCATCCATCGAACCTGGGTGTGCGATCTGTTTCACATATGGTAATATACATGTTTCAATGCTATTCTCTCAAATCATCCCACCCTTGCCTTCTCCCACAGAGTCCAAAAGTCTGTTCTTTATATCTGTGTCTCTTTTGCTGTCTCGCAAATAGGGTCATTGTTACCATCTTTCTAAATTCCATATATATGCATTAATATTACTATATTGGTGTTTTTCTTTCTGACTTACTCCACTCTGTATAGTAGGGTCCAGTTTGAACCAGCTCATTAGAACTGATTCAAATGTGCTGTTTTTAATAGCCGAGTAATATTCCATTGTGTATATGTACCACAGCTTTCTTATCCTGGAATGTGAAGTCAAGTGGGCCTTAGGAAGCATCACTACAAACAAAGCTAGTGGAGGTGATGGAATTCCAGTTGAGCTATTTCAAATCCTAAAAGATGATGCTGTGAAAGTGCTGCACTCAATATGTCAAAAAATTTGGAAAACTCAGTAGTGGCCACAGAACTGGAAAAGGTCAGTTTTCATTCCAGTCCCAGAGAAAGGAAATGCCAAAGAATGCTCAAACTACCGCACAATTGTACTCATCTCACACGCTAGTAAAGTAATGCTCAAATTTCTCCAAGCCAGGCTTCAGAAATACTCGAACCGTGAACTTCCAGATATTCAAGCTGGTTTTAGAAAAGGCAGAAGAACCAGACATCAAATTGCCAACATCTGCTGTATCATGGAAAAAGCAAGAGAGTTCCAGAAAGACATCTATTTCTGCTTTATTGACTATACCAAAGCCTTTGACTGTGTGGATCACGATAAACTATGGAAAATTCTGAAAGAGATGGGAGGAGTATCAGACCACCTTACCTGCCTCTTGCGAATCCTGTATGCAGATCAGGAAGCAACAGTTAGAACTGGACATGGAACAACAGACTGGTTCCAAATAGGAAAAGGAGTACGTCAAGGCTGTATATTGTCATCTTGGTTATTTAACTTCTATGCAGAGTACATCATGAGAAACGCTGGGCTGGAAGAAGCACAAGCTGAAATCAAGATTGCTGGGAGAAATATCAATAACCTCAGATATGCAGATGACACCACCCTTATGGCAGAAAGTGAAGAAGAACTAAATAGCCTCTTGATGAAAGTGAAAGAGGAGAGTGAAAAAGTTGGCTTAAAACTCAACATTCAGAAAACGAAGATCATGGCTTCTGGTCCCATCAGTTCATGGGAAATAGATGGGGAAACAGTGGAAACAGTGTCAGACTTTATTTTTCTGGGCTCGAAAATCACTGCAGATGGTTATTGCAGCCATGAAATTAAAAGATGCTTACTCCTTGGAAGGAAACCTAGACAGCATATTAAAAAGCAGAGACATTACTTTGCCAACAAAGGTCCATCTAATCAAGGCTATGGTTTTTCCAGTAGTCATGTATGGATGTGAGAGTTGGACTATAAAGAAAGCTGAGTACTGAAGAATTGATGCTTTTGAACTGTAGTGTTGGAGAAGACTCTTGAGAGTCCCTTGGACTGCAAGGAGATCCAACCAGTCCATCCAAAAAGAGATCAGTCCTGGGTTTTCATTGGAAGGACTGATGCTGAAGCTGAAACTCCAATATTTTGGTCACCTGATGCGAAGAGCTGACTCATTTGAAAAGACCCTGATGCTTGGAAAGATTGAGGGGAGGAGGAGAAGGGGATGACAGAGGATGAGATGGTTGGATGGCCTCATCAACTGAATGGACATGAGTTTGGGTAAACTCTGGGAGTTGGTGATGGACAGGGAGGCCTGGCATGCTGCAGTTCATGGGGTCGCAAGGAGTCGGACACGATTGAGCAACTGAACCGAACTAAACCATAGCTTTCTTATCTATTCATCTGCCTAGATGCCGATGGACATCTAGGTTACTTCCATGTCCTAGCTATTGTAAACAGTGCTGCAGTGAACATTGGGGTACACGTGTCTGTTTCAATTCTAGCCTTCTCAGTGTGTATGCCCAGCAGTGGGATTGCTGGGTCATATGGAAGTTCTATTTCCAGTTTTTTAAGGAATCTCCACACTGTTTTCCATAGTGGCTGTACTAGTTCGCATTCCCACCAACAGAGTAAGAGGGTTCCCTTTTCTCTGCAACCCATCCAGCATTTATTGCTTGCAGAGTTTTTGATAGCAGCCATTCTGACTGACATGAGATGGTACCTCACTGTGGTTTTGATTTGCATTTCTCTGATAATGAGTGATGTTGAGCATCTTTTCATGTGTTTGTTAGCCATCTGTATGTCTTCTTTGGAGAAATGTCTGTTCAGTTCTTTGGCCCATTTTTTGATTGGGTCATTTATTTTTCTGGAATTGAACTGTGTGAGCTGCTTGTATATTTTTGAGATTAATTCTTTGTCAGTTGCTTCATTTGCTATTATTTTCTCTCATTCTGAAGGCTGTCTTTTCACCTTGCTTATAGTTTCCTTCTTTGTGCAAAAGC
>NW_011494706.1:1914293-1916643 GCF_000754665.1 Bison bison bison
GTTTCCTTCTTTGTGCAAAAGCTTTTAAGTTTAATTAGGTCCCATTTGTTTATTTTTGCTTTTATTTCCATTACTCTGGGAGGTGGGTCATAGAGGATCCTGCTGTGATTTATGTTGGAGAGTGTTTTGCCTATGTTTTCCTCTAGGAGTTTTATAGTTTCTGGTCTTACATTTAGATCTTTAATCCATTTTGAGTTTATTTTTGTGTATGGTGTTAGAAAGTGTTCTAGTTTCATTCTTTTATAGGTGGTTGATCAGTTTTCCCAGCACCACTTATTAAAGAGATTGTCTTTTCTCCACTGTATATTCTTGCCTCCTTTGTCAAAGATAGGGTGTCCATAGGTGTATGGATTTATCTCTGAGCTTTCTATTTTGTTCCATTGATCTATATTTCTGTCTTTTTGACAGTGCCATACTGACTTTGTGGTATAGTCTGAAGTCAGGCAGGTGGATTCCTCCGGTTCCATTCTTCTTTCTCAAGATTGCTTTGACTATTCAAAGTTTTTTGGTATTTACATACAAACTGTGAAATTATTTGTTCTAGTTCTGTGGAAAATACCATTGGTAGCTTGATAGGGATTACATTGAATCTATCGATTGCTTTGGGTAGTGTACCTATTTTCACTGTATTGATTCTTCCGATCCATGAACATGGTATATTTGTCCATCTATTTGTGTCATCTTTGATTTCTTTCATCAGTGTTTTATAGTTTTCTGTATATAGGCCTTTTGTTTCTTTAGGTAGAATTATTCCTAAGTATTTTACTCTTTTTGTTGTAATGGTGAATGGAATTGTTTCCTTACTTTCTCTTTCTGTTTTCTCATTGTTAGTATATAGGAATGCAGTGGATTTCTGTGTGTTAGTTTTATATCCTGCAACTTTACTATAATCATTGATTAGCTCTAGTGTTTTCTGGTGGTGTCTTTAGGGTTTTCTATGTAGAGGATCATGTCATCTGCAAACAGTGAGAGTTTTACTTCTTTTCCAATCTGGATTCCTTTTATTTGTTTTTCTTCTCTGATTGCTGTGGCTAAAACTTCCAAAACTATGTTGAATAGTAGTGGTGAAAGTGGGCACCCTTGTCTTGTTTCTAACTTTAAGGCAAATGCTTTAAATTTTTCACCATTGAGGATAGTGTTTGCTGTGGGGTTTATCATATATGGCTTTTATTATGTTGAGGTATGTTCCTTCTATGCCTGCTTTCTGGAGGGTTTTTTTTTTTTTAAATCACAAATGGATGTTGAATTTTGTCAAAGGCTTTGTCTGCATCTATTGAGATAATCATATGGTTTTTATCTTTCAATTTGTTAATATGGTGTATCACATTGATTGATTTGCAAATATTCAAGAATCCTTGCATCTCTGGGATAAAGCCCACTTGGTCATGATGTATAATCTTTTTAATATGTTGTTGGATTCTGTTTGGTAGAATTTTGTTAAGGATTTTTGCATCTATGTTCATCAGTAATATTGGCCTGTAGTTTTCTATTTTTGTGGCATCTCTGTCTGGTTTTGGTATTAGGGTGATGGTGGCCTCATAGAATGAGTTTGGCAGTTTACCTTCCTCTGCAATGTTCTGGAAGAGTTTGAGTAGGATAGGTGGTGTTAGCTCTTCTCTAAATTTTTGGTAGAATTCACCTGTGAAGCCATCTGGTCTTGGGCTTTTGTTTGTTGGAAGATTTTTGATTACAGTTTTGGTTTCTGTGCTTGTGATGCATCTGTTAAGATTTTCTAGTTCTTCCTGGTTCAGTTTTGGAAGGTTATATTTTTCTAAGAATTCGTCCATTTCTTCTAAGCTGTCCATTTTATTGGCGTATAGTTGCTGATAGTAGTCTCTTATGATCCTTTGTATTTCTGTGTTGTGATCTCTCCATTTTCATTTCTAATTTGATTGATTTGGTTTTTCTACCATTTTTTATTGATGACTCTGGTTAATGATTTGTCTATTTTATTTATCTTCTCAAAGAAGTAGCTTTTAGTTTTGTTGATTTTTGCTATAGTCTCCTTTGTTTCTCTTTCATTTATTTCTGCCCTAATTTTTATGATTTCTTTCCTTCTACTAACCCTGAGGTTCTTAATTTCTTCTTTTTCTAATTGCTTTAGGTGTAAAGTTAGGTTATTTATTTGATTTTTCTCTTGTTTCTTGAGGTAAGCCTGTATTGCTATGAACCTTCCCCTTAGCACTGCTTTTACTGAATCCCATAGGTTTTGGGTTGTTTTGCTTTCATTTTCATTCATTTCTATGCATATTTTGATTTCTTTTTTTGATTTCTTCTGTGATTTGTTGGTTATTCAGAAGCATGTTGTTTAGCCTCCATATGTTTGTATTTTTAATAGTTTTTTTCCTGT
>NW_011494706.1:1917229-1917310 GCF_000754665.1 Bison bison bison
TTTTTTATTTTTTTTTTTTTTTTTTTTTTTTGCTGCACAGAAATTTTAGTTTGATGTAATCCCAGTTGTTGATTTTTGCTT
>NW_011494706.1:1917410-1933915 GCF_000754665.1 Bison bison bison
TGTGATTTGTTGGTTATTCAGAAGCATGTTGTTTAGCCTCCATATGTTTGTATTTTTAATAGTTTTTTTCCTGTAGTTGACATCTAATCCTACCACATTGTGATCAGAAAAGATGCTTGAAATAATTTCAATTTTTTTGAATTTACCAAGGCTCAGGATGTGATCTATCCTGGAGAGTGTTCCATGTGCACTTGAGAAGAAGGTGAAATTCATTGTTTGGGGGTGAAATGTCCTATAGATATTAATTAGGTCTAACTGGACCATTGTATCATTTAAAGTTTGTCTTTCCTTGCTAATTTTCTGTTTAGTTAATCTATCCATAGGTGTGAGTGGAGCATTAAAGTCTCCCACTATTGTGTTACTATTAATTTCCCTTTTCATACTTGTTAGCATTGCCTTACATATTGTGGTGCTCCTATGTTGGGTGCATATATATTTATAATTGTTATATCTTCTTCTTGGATTGATCTTTTGATCATTATGTAGTGTCTTTCTTTGTCTCTTTTCATGGCCTTGATTTCAAAGTCTACTTTATCTGATATGAGTATTGCTACTCCTGCTTTCTTTTCACCTCCAAATGCATGAAATATCTTTTTTCAGTCCTTCACTTTCAGTCAGTATGTGTCCCTTGTTTTGAGATGGGTCTCTTGTAGACAGTATATATAGGGTTTTGTTTTTGTATCCATTAGCCAGTCTTTGTGTTTTGGTTGGGGCGTTCAACCCATTTACATTTAGGGTAATTATTGATAAGTATGATCCTCTTGCCATTTACTTTGTTGCTTTGGGTTCGAGTTCATAAACCTTTTCTGTGTTTCCTGTCTAGAGAATATACTTTAGCATTTGTTGAAGAGCTGATTTGGTGGTGCTGAATTCTCTCAGCTTTTGCTTGTCTGTAAAGCTTTTGATTTCTCCTTCATATTTGAATGAGATCCTTGCTGGGTGTAGTAATCTGGGTTGTAGGTTTTTCTCTTTCATCACTTTAGGTATGTCCTGCCATTCCTTTCTGGCCTGAAGAGTTTTTATTGAAAGATCAGCTGTTATCCTTAGGGAATCCACTTGTGTGTTATTTGTTGCTTTTCTCTTGCTGCTTTTAATATTTTCTCTTTGTGTTTGCTCTTTGTTAATTTGTTTAATATGTGTCTTGGGGTGTTTTGCCTTGGGTTTATCCTGTTTGGGACTTTCTGGATTTCTTGGACTTGGGTGGCTATCTTCCCCATTTTAGAGAAGTTTTCAACTATTATCTTGTCAAGTATTTTCTCATGGCCTTTCTTTTTGCCTTTTTCTTCTGGGACTCCTATGATTCGAATGTTGGGGTGTTTAACATTGTCCCGGAGGTCTCTGAGGTTGTCTTCATTTCTTTTAATTATTTTTTCTTTTTTCCTCTCTGCTACATTTATTTGCACCATTCTATCTTCCACCTCACTTTTCCTATCTTCCGCCTCAGTTATTCTACTGTTGGTTCCCTCCAGAGTGCTTTTGATCTCAGTTATTGCATTATGCATTATTGATTGACTCTTTTTTATTTCTTCTTGGTCCTTGTTAAACATTTCTCGCATCTTCTCAATCCTTGTCTCTAGTCTATTTATCTGTAACTCCATTTTGTTTTCAAGATTTTGGATCATCTTTACTATCATTATTCAGAATTCTTTTTCAGGTAGACTTTCAGGGCATTTATCATGTTCCTTTACTTGCTGAATATTTCTCTGCCTTTTCATTTTGTTTAGATTGCTGTGTTTGGGGTGGCCTTTCTGTATGCTGGAAGTTTGTGGTTCCTCTTTATTGTGGAGGTTCATCCCTGTGGGTGAGGTTGGATGAATGGCTTGTTAATATTTCCTGGTTAGGGAAGCTTAGATTGGTGTTTTGGTGGGTGGAGTTGGATCTCTTCTCTCTAGAATGCAATGAAGTGTCCAGTAGTTAGTTTTGAGGTGTCTATGGATTTGGTGTGATTTTGGGCAGCCTGTATTTTAATGCTTAGGGCTATATTCCTGCATTGCTGGAGAATTAGCGTTGTCTGTCTTGCTCTGGAACTTGTTGGCTCTTGGGTGGAGCTTGGTTTCAGTGTAGGTATGGAGGCTTTTGGATGAGCTCTTGTCAATTAGTGTTCCCTGGTGTCAGGAGTTTTCTGGTGTTCTCAAGTTTTGGATTTAAGCCTCCTGCCTCTGGTTTTCAGTCTTATTCTTACAGTATCCTCAAGACTTCTCCATCCATACAGCACAGATGATAATACATCTAGGTTAATGGTGAAAATATTCTCCACAGTGAGGGACACCCAGAGAAGTTCACAGATTTACATGGAGAAGTGAAGAGGGAGAGGGAGATAGAGGTGACCAGGAGGAGAAGAGGGGCAATCGAAAGGGGAGAGGGCAATATAGCCAGTAATCAATTCCCTATGTGCACTCCATAGTCTAGAACACTCAGAGAGGTTCACAGAGTTACATAGAGAAGAGAAGAGGGAGGAGGGAGATAGAGGTGGTAGAGTCGAAAGGGGAGAGACCAATCTAGCTAGTAATGAGTTCCCTAAATATTCTCCACAGCCCAGAACACCCAGAGAGATGCAGAGTTGAGTAGAGAAGGCAGAGGGAGGAGATTGAGGTGACCTGAGGGAGAAGAGGGAGAGTCAAAAGGGAAGAGAGCAATCAAGCCAGTAATCACACCCCTAAGTAAAAATGGGTACTGAAGATTGGATTCTTAAAGGTACAAAATTGATAACAAATACCAAAAAGCAAAGATTAGAAGTCTAGAGTGTCAGGAAGCATTTAACAGGAGGCTTCTTGTGTGCTGTTTTGGATCTGTCATGAATCCTCTGTTCCTTATTAATTCCTGAATATTCAGGAATTAAGTGGAGTGGCAAACCACTCCCGGGGCTGAGGAATGCATGCATTTCCTTTGTTGGTTTTTCCATATGGTGTTAAGTAACTATTTACGACCCTCTTCCTTTTTATGAACCATACAGTAAAAGTGATTATTTACAACCCTCTCTCTTTGATATGGATTGCCTTATGTTTCCTTGATAATTTGTAAGTCTGGACTTTTGATCTTTATCTTTGCTGAAAATAGCTACCTTGTAAGACAGTATATATACCCATGCTATGTTGAATAAAACACCCTTGTTCCATCAGAGCTTGCGTCCCTGTGTCTTTCTTTCTTTCTTTCTTTCTCTCCCTCTCTCTCTCCAGCTAATTCTCTGGAGCGTAGAAACCCAATGTGCTCACTCTCCTGCCCGGGCTTCTAAGACCCTCTTGAGAAGGCTCACTATGCCTTCACTCCCTCGAGAGGGTGCCTGGTGCCTTCATGAGTGACGCAAGCTCTGTGTCAAGAACTTTATTGGTTTTCTGCATAAACCAAGGAATATCAGCTTCTTTCTCTCTCTCTTTTACTTTCTTATCGTTGACTCCAGACCACCAGGTTCTGGTCCATTAAAGGACCTCAACACTAGAGTAGAGGTTAGACTCTCAAAAATACAATATTAAAAATACAAAACAAAATCAATCACAAAAATTATAAAAAATATATATATGAAATTTGCTTTAAAAATAGGGTCTTTTCTTTTGCAAGGTAATAGTAGGTTATAAAATGAAAATTAAAGGTGTAGTAAAGAACTTAAAAACTTTTTAAAAATTTAAACATTAAAAAATGATAATAATAAAATATATCTAGGAATTTCTCTGGAGCTGTTGAGGGCAGTGGGGTCAGTTCAGTTTCAGATAGTTCCTTGTTCCAGCTTATACTACTTCTTAAGGTCAATAGGCCCCTTTCAATGCTTAGCCAATGCTAATTACAGGGTTTTAATCTGTTGCACCTGTCAGTTCCAGAGCAGTTCCTTCTTCTTTGTTTATTTTGGCTTCCTCTGTTTGCAAGTCTCTTCAGTGTCTAAGTTCCACCTAGACACAAGGGGGCAAAGGTGGTCACTTATTTAGGCTCACTTGTTCAGCTGTGCTGCGGGGAGGGAGGGACACTGCAAACAAATATCACTGGTGTGTGTGGGGCCACACTGGGTTTGCCCCCGCTCAGGGCGTGTATGCTTTCCCAGTCTACACTGCTCAGGCTCCAGGTTGCTCTGCAGGGGAACTGTCCAAAGTGGGCCCTGGGTTTTGTGTACTTCCCAGGTCTAAGCTGCTCAGGTTCAGGTTCTCGGGTACTCCACAAAGGCACAGACTCAGTTGGGCATGTGTTTTGTGCCCTTCCCAGGTTGGAGCAGCTCAGGCATCCAGATGCTTGGCAAGCGCACTGTCCCAGGTGGGCTGTGTCTTAATCACCTCCCTGGTCCCAGATGCTGGGTTTCCTGCGTGCGCTGCAAGAGCGCTGTCTCAGGTGTGCCGTGTGTCTCCTCAGGGGAGCTGATCTCTGGCTGCGACCCTCCTGGCAGATGTCAACTGTCCAGGATCCCAGGAAGAGTTGATTAGCAGCTGGGAGCCTGCGCACAGTTTTGTGGAGGATGCCGTCTCTGGGGCGGAGACTGCCGCTCACCTTCTGGCTTTGGATCGCCTGCCTGCCTCAGCCTCCGGAAGGGGGATGGGCCGATCCGCAGCCAGCTAGCTCTCTTTTAGTATTCGCTCAATCCTTTGTTCTGTGAGCAGGCCAGGCTGTGCCTTAGATTAGAGCTTTTCGCAGGAAACCTCTTTCTCTCTCTCTTTTTTTTCTCTCTCTGGCTATCCTATTGGGTTGCTATATCACGTTAGCTCTCTCAGATTGTCCTCAGGGCATTCAGTCCTGGTCCTTATCCTAAGCACACAATCGGCGTCTCCCTGTTCAGCCCCTGCTCACTGGTGGCGGACGCTAGCGTTTGGGCTACATCTCCACTGTGAGTTGTGTTTAGACATGTATTCTGGTCCCCCCACCCCTTCCGGTTATGTTGCCCTCTGAGATTCCAAAGCTCCCCACAGACCTGCCGGTGAGAGGGTTTCCTGGTGTTTGGAAACTTCTCCTTTGCAACTCCCTCGCCAGGATGGGTCTCCATCCTTAACTCTTTTGTCTTTTATGTTTTGTCCTACCTCCTTTTGAAGAGAGTGGGCTGCCTTTCTGGGTGCCTGGTGTCCTCCGCAAGGGTTCAGAAGTTGTTTTGTGGAAGTTGCTCAGCATTCAAATGATCTTTTGATGAATTTGTGGGGGAGAAAGTGGTCTCCCTGTCCTATTCCTCTGCCATCTTAGCCCAAGGCTACAAGTCCCACCTTTTTGAGGAGTTGTCAGCTTGGAGTTATTTTCTCTCTTGAGCTTTAAATTTCTTCCTATACTTTTTGCCCAACAACTGTCATATCAACAGCTTACAAGGGTTCCCTATTCTGTGTCCTAGCCAACCCTTGTTACTTCTTGTCTTTTTGATGATAGCCATTCTAACAGGTATGAGATGATATCTCATTGTGGTTTTGATTTGCATTTCACTGATGATTAGCAATGTTAAGCATCTTTTCATATACCTGTTGACCATTTGTATGCTCTGTGCATAAAAATGTCCATTCAGGTCCTCTGCCTATTTTTAAATCAGATTATTTGTTTTTTGTTTGTTTTTGTTATTGAGTTGTAAGAGTTCTTTATTTTGGAAACTAACTCCTTATCAGATACATAATTTGAAAATATTTTCTTCCATTTCACAGGCTACCTTTTCATTGTGTTGATTGTTGTTTTTTTTTTTTTTTTTTGCTGCACAGAAATTTTAGTTTGATGTAATCCCAGTTGTTGATTTTTGCTTTGTTGCTTGTGATTTTGGTATCATATCCCAAAATATTATTGCCAAGACCAAGATTTTCCCTGTGTTTTCTTCTAGAGGTTTTGTGGTTGACAGTCTTGCATTTGAATCTTTAATCCATTGCAAGTTACTTTTGGTGAGAGGTGTAAGATAGGTGTCCAATTTCATTTTTTCTTTTTTTGCATGTGCATATCCAGTTTTCCCAGCACTATTTATTGAAGAGACTATCCTTTCCCCATTAAGTATTCTTGGCTTCCTTGTCAAATATTAGTTGACTGTGTGTGTGGATTTATTTCTGGGCTCTTGATTCTGTTCCTTTGGTCTCTAAATCTTTTTTATGCCAGCATCATGTTGTTTTGATATACTATAGTTTTGTAATATAGCTGGAAACCAGGTAGTATCATGTCTTCACTTTTTTTCTTCTTTCTCCAGATTTCTTTGGCTATTTGGGATCTTTTCTGGTTCCATACACATTTCAGAATTGTTTTCCTATTTCTGTGAAAAATGCCATTGGAATTTTGATAGGGATTACATTGAATGCATAGATCACTTTGGGTAGTATGGACATTTTAATAATATTAATTATTCCAATCCATGAACACAGAATCTTTGTCCACTTATGTCTTCTTCAATTTTTTTCTACCAATGCCTTATGGTTTTCAGTGTTCAGATTTTCACTCACATGGTTAAATTTATTCTTATTTAATTTTTTTGACACTATTTAAATAGGATTCTTTTCTTTATTTCATTGTCAGCTAACTAGTTTTCAGTATATAGAAACACAAGATGACTTTTATATGTTAATTTTGTGCTCTGCAAAATTACTGCAGCTTTACTGAATTTGTTTATTAGTTCTAACAGTTTTTTTGGGTGATGTCTTTAGTGTTAGATAGATCTTATTAAATGCAGTCTCTGAATCCTGTCCCATGACTAATGCAGCAGCCTAAGTTCCCCATGCCTTCTGAGAATCTGAACATTGAACAATTCTCAGAATTTTTCTGACAATAGTTCTACAAATAGTGGAACTCTGATTGACCTTCATCAATCTAATGTGTGAATTCTTTAGGCTATCTGGTCTCCAGAAGAATAGCCATCTTGAGCCTGTTTTGATGGTTAATAAAGGCTTAAGCTAATAGCTTTTAGTTGGTTTTCCTTCTTTCACAAATTCATACTTTCACTAGATATTATTTTCCTAAAGAATTTTTAGATTTTGTTTTTGGATCTCATGGCACCAGGGTTGCTGATGAAAAGTCCCTTCTGCAGTGCTCAATTCTGGGGTTGACACCTTCCTTTCAACCTCTGCATTTTCCTGACAGGGCTGTGGCTTACAGCTGTGGCTTCCCTGTGCTTTCTTTTCCAGGAATCTGGTCCTTCTGGACAATTTCTGGTTCACCAAAAGTCCTTATTCTGTTTTTCACAAATCCCAATGTATTTATTAATTTCTTGTAAAAATGTATGTACCTTTAAAAAATGCTTATAATGATTTGGTGTTAAAAGGGGAGATTTCAGCATGTGCTCAAGTTGAAATAAGATTAATTTTGTTTGTTTCTTTGGATGGAGCCACATGAAGCTGTATCTTTGGGGAGTAGAATTGGTGTTCAGAGAACAACTTTTATTTTTACTCTTCATTTCTCTATTTGAATTTCTGCTTAAGAGTTGCCTTTTGATTCAAAATAATGAAGTACTTGGGCTTTCCTGGTGGCTCAAGTGGTAAAGAATCTGCCTGCAGTGCAGAACACCAGGGTTTGATCCCTGGATTGGGAAGATCCCTGGAGAAGGAAATGGCAACCCACTCCAATATTCTTGCCTGGAGAATTTCACAGATAGAGAAGCCTGGTGAGTCCATGGGGTCACAAAGAGTCGGACAAGCTGAGTGACTTTCACTTTCACTAATGAAGTACTTGATGTATTGGGCATCTTATCTTCCTTTCTACCTCCCAGTGTGCTCACCAGCTTTCTCCAGCTGCAATGGTGCCCTATCTCTGCCACTTTCCAGTGTGTACAGTATGCAGAGTTCCAAAGCCTTTGTTTTCCAGGTGGGTTTGCCCAATGGAAGCACCAAGAGCAAATTAGACAGGAAGAGGAGGGTGAGGTTGGGGCACATATTCACTGATCTCCTCACTCTTATTCCTCGCACCCCCATGTTGACTATTCTGTGTCTGTTCATCTTCCTATGAAGAAAACAGCCACCAGGTGGCCCTTGGCGCATAGAGACCCTCACTTCCTCATCTTGATCCTTTAGGCCCACGGATCGCAGTGGCTCCAAGGATGCTAGCCAGGAGACCACATTCCTTTGCTGGCTTCTCCACATCCTGCCCACACCTTTGTGACTCAGCTTGAGCATCATTTATTTTTGCCCTGGATCCTGACCAAAACAGAACCCCCAAAACAAACCTCAAACCAAAGCAATAAAGTATTCAGGTAACTTAGCTATACAGATTGATCTTTTTGCTGTTTTGTAACAGAATAAACATATTTTAGAAAGAATATAGGTGAAAAAAACTCATTTTAGTTGAAGAAAGTATGCCACAGAGGGGAAGTAATAGTAAATATTTCATGAGTACAAACTTCAAGTTGAATCTGTCTCTTTCCTGCTCAGCTGTTGCTAGGTTTCTGGGCCTGGAGGGAGAGCAAGCAGGAGTGCAGACTGTCTGATGGGGGTCTTCAGACAGCACTGTGGGGTCCTGCTGCAGAGACTTATAGAATCTCAGAGAGCGAAGGGCTGTGGGGGCTGTCTGGCCCATTGACGCACAGCACAAAGAGCCACTCAATTTGTGAAACGGTTCTAGATTTAACTTGTGTGGTAACTATTTAGAATCGACCCCTGTGCTGCTGCTGCTACAGTGGGTCTACAAAAAGCATTTATTGGCTATAATATAGTGCTAATTTTCTCTCTGGGGACTTTGAAGAATAGGTAATAATGGCAGCAGGTAAAATTCACAGAATGCTCACAGTATGCTGGAGATCATGCTCAAAGCTTGACGTGCATCATGTCCTGTGACCCTCCCCTAAACTCCATATGGCTACTGTCCTCTGTGTAGAGTGGTGCATGATAGTAGTTGGTGACATCACTAGTCCAGCTTTACTGATGAGGAAAATAAGGCAGAAAGAAGTTAAGGGACTTGCCCCTCATCACACAGCTGTTAAGTAATGGAGTAGTTTGACTCTGAACCCCACAGTCTTATCTATTACATGATTCCTTCCTGTTGGAACATCTATGCAAAAATATATACAAACATACAATGCAGAAATACTTCTGTGTGCTTAACAATATACCAGATATGTTGTTCTATGTCACTAAACACACAATAATGCCATTTTAAGTGATGCCATAATTTCCAGTTGTGTCAATATGCCAGTTTGCTTAATCAATCTCATTGTTAGATATTAATTTGCTCTGCTATTTTGGCCTCATAATTCATTTCTAATCCTGACTCCTCTTATATCATAATCTCTTACCTCAACATTTCCTTGAGCTTCATATCCTCAATTGTAAAGTGATGATCACAATATAATCTGTAGTATTTAAATGTGTAGTAAGGAAAACCAGTTCACTGGAGTTTTTTTGAACAAATTGTTCATTTAAAGATATAAAGGTTAAAATATGCTTTAGCACTCATGTCTCACAAATGGTTTTACTACTACTACTACTAAGTTGCTTCAGTCGTGTCTGACTCTGTGCGACCCCACAGACGGCAGCCCACCAGGCTCCACCATCCCTGGGATTCTCCAGGCAAGAACACTGGAGTGGGTTGCCATTTCCTTCTCCAATGCATGAAAGTGAAAAGTGAAAGTGAAGTCGCTCAGTCGTGTCCGACTCTTCGAGACCCCCTAGGACTGCAGCCCACCAGGCTCCTCTGTCCATGGGATTCTCCAGGCAAGAGTACTGGAGTGGGTTGCCATTGCCTTAACATTGATCAAAAACAGTTCACTAGTCCAGAAAAAACTCGCAGAATTTTATTTCACTGAGCGATGCTTGTCCTGAGTTATTCAGTATGTAACAGTGTGCAATCAGAAAGGCACTTGGCAGTCCTTCCCTCAAATATATACACAAGAGCTTTCCTCTGATTGCTCAGTATTTCTGATACATGTGCTTCTGCTGGAGTGTTATGGGCACTCGTAATTCACACGCAGTTCTTAGATATGTAAGAGAGGGGCTCTATCTTTGTTACGGGGATGATGCCATATTATCAGCTCCCTATCTTTCTGCATGTTCCAGTGACCTTTGTGAGAGTTTGGTTTAGTGTCTCAATTCTAGTGAGACTCAAACAGTGGTACGCTTATCCCTGGGCTTTAAGGAGGACTGAAATAGTACTGTGCTGATGTTTTACTCAACAAGGAAATAATCAGTAAAATTCATCTTTAAAGCAGGTTGTTGCTTTATTTGTAAAAAGGAATCATAAGCACTTGTAAACAGAACTGAGCCTTTACTGTTTGGATAACCAGAATGTAATTGTTTTCTCCATGAAGGATCCCATGCCAATGACTGAACAACAGGCGCACGTGTGTGGGAAAGAGAAACTCTGATTACATTTAATCATTTTCCTTAAGAAAAAGAAATTTAGTAGCTTTATGTTTCATTATTTTACAGCCAAAACAGGTTGGAACATATCCTCTAAAAGAAAGGTTGCCATTAGACGTAAAGGTTAATGAAAGAATAAGGCCCAATTTAAGATACTTTTTCTTTTATTTAAAATGTTAACTATTACAACACATTGTACAATAAAATACCTTAGAATCACAGTAAAACTTTTTAAATGTCTCTATATAGTCACAAAACATGAAACATGCTGCAGGGATACAAACACAGTTTGATACCAACTCTCAGCACATTTTCACCATGAAAACAAATGGAGAAGCACAGCCTATATGTGAATTTCTTTTCCTTAGTAGTAGCTGATGTGACTGCTTCCAAGAAACAGAAATGATTCCTTTCTTTGGAGAATATATCTTCGATAGGTTTTTACAACTTCATTGAACACTGTGCTTTGGGGAGAAATTACCACTGATTTCTACTTCTGACTGAGTTGTCAGATTAGAATTACAACACATTTTTTTTACAACATATATTGCCACAATATGAAAAATAAATACTTCTTGAGTTTTAAACTCAAAACAACAATTATTAAATAAATAATTATTCCTCATAGTGCATGTCTCATTTTACCTTTCCTTGACCACTGACACAAATGAAGCTCAATAAATATGTTAGATAGTCTATTTACGTCTTCTTTCATAATCCTGCATCACACTCCTTTCATAAGCCACTGAGAACAAAGAGAAGGTAAAGGGTTTGTTAAGAGGATCACTGACACAGATAAACAAAGTTCAAGGCACAGGAAATTTATTTTAAACTCATTACTTTATCCCTCGGAGAAGGCGATGGCACCCCACTCCAGTACTCTTGCCTGGAAAATCCCATGGATGGAGGAGCCTGGTGGGCTGCAGTCCATGGGGTCGCAAAGAGTCAGAGACAACTTTATCCCTGCACTGAAGTATTTCTAAGAGTCTTATTTGTGCATCTTCTGTTCGGGTCTCAGTCTTTATCCTGATTGACAGTGATCTATCCACAGAATTCTTAGGTTATTTTGGTCATCCTTATAGACTTGATGCCCTCAAAGTATACTTCCACAATATATTGCAATATTGATTCTCCATAGCTTTCTCAAGCAGTGACAGACACCTTGGTGATTTACAGAAAAGACAGTGCCTAAAGTAAACAGGAATAGTAGGAGGATGAAAGCAAAATGTGGGACTTTTATTCCAGGATATAGTCAACCAACTATATATAGATCATGGGCCAAGTCCAGTCTTTTCTTGTAAATAACACTTTATTGGAACATGGCCACACCCATCCATTTATGTATTGTCTTTGCCTAAGTTAGTTAAGTGTTGGTTGCTCAGTCGTGTCTGACTCTTTGAGACCCCATGCACTGTAGTCCACTAAGCTCCTCTGCCCATGGAGTTCTCCAGGCAAGAATATTGGAGTGGGTAGCCATTCCCCTCTCCAGGTGTCTTTGCCTACTTTAACATTAAAATGGCAGATCTGAGTAGTTCCTCCAGAGACTGCATGGTTCACACAGTCTAAAATATTTACCATCTGGCTGTTTACAGAAAAAGTTTGCTGATTTCTGGTATGTGGTGGTGGTGGTTTAGTTGTTAAGTTCTGTCTCATTCTTGTGACTTAATGGACTGTACCCTGCCAGGCTCCTCTGTCCATGGGATTTCCCCAGCAAGAATACTGGAGTGGGTTGCCATTTCCTTTGCCAGGGGATTTTCCTGATCCAGGGGTCGAACTCATGTTTCCTGCACTGGAGGCAGATTCTTTACCACTAGGCACCAGGATAGGGGTACCTAATAGTGTGAAGGTTTCTTCCTGTCCTCTGGATTCCTTCCAATGACAGACTGTCCATGAGACTAAAAACGACCTCATTGTCTGTAAGTAGGGTAATTGTACCATCTAAATACAACATAGTTTAACTTACCTCCTAGCACCCTAAATGGCCTGTGAAACACTAATCACTGTTTCCAAAGGTATTTAACATATAGCTAGCAAGTAATTTAAGTACTTTGACTATGTGGAAAGAAAAAAGTACCAAATTATATTATTATATTAAACATAATTTCAAAGGGGTCTGTAGCCACAAAAGAATAAGGATCAGATTGTTGTGATCAAAATACTTATTTCCATTTTTCATTATTTTACCTAATACTTTATACACTTAGATTTACATGATAAATGATTTTTAAAACTACTGCACTTTTAAAAATTCAGTATGCATGGATAAAATACTGACTTTAAATAGAAAGAACTGTGAAAGACATCAGGAATCATAGATGCCACTCTAACCAATTTTCTCAGTGAGAAGGGTTTGCTGAAAGAGAAGGTAGGTAGAGGCTCCAGTGTTGTCACTTCCCTCCTTTACCACTGAGCAGATGCTCATTAGTATACAGCATTCACTTAAGTGAGGTCAACAATAAGCTGAATGTTTTTAATAGTGTACATGTCAAACATGTACAAAGCTGACAAGCATTCGTAACATAATTCTATTCCTCAGAGAAGGGAGGTAAATGTAAACTGACCAAAGACAGATTAGTGATCAAGCTGGAAAACAATGTCTTAACTGGAAGCAAAGTTCTTACCTGGTCCTCGAACCCTCTAAAACCGCAAATGTTTGTGTGTATGAACTGATGAGGGTTTCCCTGGGAAGATGGTTTCTAGGCTTGTCAGATTGTCAAAGGTCCTTACCACAACAGGGTAAGGATCAGATGGCTTTAGAAGGTGATAGACACTATGACAACCTTGCCTCAACTAATTATATGCCAAAGTACCTGATTTGTTATAGATTACATGTTTGCCCATGTTTTCCTTTGATATTTTCTTAACTAAAATGGAGGAGCAAAGATTTAGTCATTGATTGTGATTCATACAATGATTCTATTTAATACTATCTATAATTATATTACTATTTTAAGTACCTTTAATAGCATCTAATTTGTTCCAAATTGCACATATCTATATTATTTGTACAGTTAAGCATGTTCTGAAACCTGTATCAGTTCTGAAAATGAAAAGTTGATGACTGGCATGGTTTCAAGAAAACCACAGGTATATAAGGGCTAGTGTACACTTCTGATACATATAACGCCAATGTGGTTTAAACTTATATTCCATTTCTAAAAGCTGGAAGATAATACATAGCAATAAAACAATTTTAGTGTTTCATTATGTACATTCACAACTTCTTTAAAATTGAGAACCCTCCAAATTACTGATGAAGAAATATAAAAGTAGTATCTAAATTTTCAAGGTAGAGAACCAACATATAGGCTAAAATACCTCATTTTTGCTTGACTTCTTAAGATTAGTTAAGTCAGCACATCTTAGTTATAGATTTTCAGGAAACTGGAAATACTCTAAATGGGTAAGATGGGTGATGATTACTTTCTAATTACTTACATGATTAGTATTTTAATTCTAATTTCACTGAAGGTAAACAGAGAATTTGAATAGCTTTCCTAAGAAAAATAACCAATGGATTATAAGACCTGAATGAGCTTAACAAAATATCAGTCTCTAGGAAAATGATACAGGGGTTATTTAACCTTGAAAATACTATGATGAATGAGTTAAGAAATGAGTTTTCAGATCTATACAGGTGGCATTTACATACAATATAGAAATTAAAGAAAAGAAAGGAAATATGCAGGCTTTATATCAAGTGAAAGAGTTGTTCAGAATTAAACTGGGTTATGAAGAGAACTGTAGCACTCCTTCTCTTTAAGGGTTTTATAGCCAGGACTGATTATAACCCTCTAGGATAATTTGATGGTTTCTCTTTTTAAGGCACTGGAATGGACTATGTTACTCTCCTAGTGTTAAACATTCATCAGGAGGTATAGAGTATGAGCTATTATAATTTCATAAAGAGCAAGTGATTTGTAAAAGTGGATTTGTTTTTGTTTATTTCTGTGTTAGAAGACTGTCAGATTTAACCTTTTGTAAGACTTTCTAATTAGCTTGGTTTTAATCCCCCCTTCACCTTCCCCACCGCTCTTAGTTCAGTAAGGTAAAATGTAGCTATTGAACAGATATAAGAGAAAGGATATTGGACTAGCCCAAAGATTCGGGTTAGGTAATGATTAAAAGGGGAAGGCACTAGGAGTTTGAGAATGATAGACTACTGTTGTGGTATTAGCTCGCTCAATCAGCTATAAATCCATTCTTGGATTTATTTATTGCAATTAGATTTTTTCAACATAGGTACTCATTTTAATTTTATTATTCCTGTTTAATAGTTTGAAAAGAATGCCTTAGAGAAAGTAGAGTAGATTTAAGATACTGTTTATGTCCAGTCATGGTTTTATACATACCAGAATTTAAAGCTCTTTTGCCCATTAGTCCAACAAAGGAATCTGTTTTATGCCCTGGAAAAATACATTTAGGGGTATTTTAATATGTATATATCTGAGGAAATAAACTGTTATAACTAGTACCAAGAAAAGCAAGCTTCCAAATATATGCCTATATAATAAATGCATAACTATTTCAAGTTTTGATGAGCCTGAAGAAATAAAGACTCCTAGTAAGTCTTAGTAAATAAAATAATACAATGAAAGCACTTTTCTCAATTCTACAGCTAAATATTAGCAAATATACTTTATTCATATTCTATTTTATGTGTTTTATATAATGCTTTAAATATTGTTGCTATTTGAGCAAGCTTTGATTTTTTAGGAAGTCAACTTCACATATGTGTGATAGAAATATCCTCATATTACTGAATATGCTATATTTCTCAGGAAACTAAAGCTAAATTAAATCAGAATCCTATACTCAATAATTATAAATTTCTAATGGTCATTATTTCTATTTCACTGGATTAAAAAAATATTTCCTGTGGAAAAAGTATGTTTTGAATTAATAGAGTACATTTATTTTCATCACATAGAATTTTGCTATATATAATTCCTTTGAAAGTAAAATCCTGAGAAAATAAATATGAATAATATTTATTTATTTTCAAAGATGAAACCTTTAGAAAGGATTATTATTTTAACTCTAGTGGTAGAATGTCTCTTGGCTTATACTGCATTAGCTTGGTTTATACTACATGGCTGCTATCTTAATGTGGCCTGCTCTGCCCTTGGTGAGCCAGAATCCAAGTTGGATTGGACCTTGGGCTAAGTGAGTGTGATTAAGATGGATCCCTGGGACTTTCTGCAACTCTGGTTCCATTAACCAGGAGACTGCAATCTAGTGACCGCCAAGTGCCACGATTCTGCCACCTTTGCTGCCCTAAGAATGTTTCGCTATGCTTGGAAAGACTGAGGTCTCCCATCCCATCATGGGATCACAAAACTATTGATACATTTCTGTCTTTACTTTAGTATGGATTCTCTACTCAGACATTCACTTCATCTTCTTAACTGACTGCTGGATTACTCTAATAAATTATGTCAACATGGAATCCAACATACTAAAATGAACTCGGAGATGCCTATAAATGCTTTAGTTTTTGTTTTTGCTTTTGTTTTTTGCAGTGGAAGTGGCAGGGTGAAAATGAGGGAAGAGGAATGTGTGATGGATTTTTACCCCTAGGATTGAAATTCTTACCTAAAACTAACAATTTGTATGAATTAAAGGACTCCTCCCTCCTTCCCTTTTTTCCTCTTCTTTTTTCTTTCTTTAGCAGTTTAAAATAACAACAAATATTTATTATCTCAGTTTCTGTGGGTCAGGAATTCAACAACAGTTTAGCTGGGAGCTAAAGGATTTTTAATATAATGCATCTTTATGGTAGGTATGATATGTTTAAACAACAGAACTTTAAACAATTATGTTCTGGATGTAATTGAGTATCCTCCATTCTTAAATTGTGTTAATTAAAAATATCAAATCCTACATTACAACAGAAAATTAGATATTATATAAAATGGAATTCAATATAATTTATATTTGCATTTGATAAATGTCAAAATAATTTGGAACTTACTTTTGTGAGAAAGCTGGCCATGTCCTATAGAAAGAAAGATAAAATTAGCAAATAGATTTGTTTAAAAGGAGCTACATTTTTAAAGAGAATTATAAAACAAATAGATTTTTAAACTAATGCAACATTTCTCATTCATGTACTATCCTGAGGAATATAGCAAAACCATAAATGCTAACCAAATTATTAATAATAAAAGCAATGTTTTAGCAAAAGGAATAGTTTTAAGTGGTTTACATGGGCCACAGATTCAAACTGAGGTCTGTGAGACTTCTGAGGTCTGCTAATAACTGCCTGACCATACCACGTCTCTTGTTTTCTTATGAGAC